>NC_140242.1:12898702-13021202 GCF_949987555.1 Borostomias antarcticus
ATCAAACCTCTAGGCAATACTATCCATAGAGTTCTCTGATAGGAGCAGTAGTTAGTGAGAAAGTAATAGATGTAAAGTATTTACAGTTTAGTGCTATTTACATAGTAGTATTTCAGAACAAAGCAACCGTAGCATTTCTGAACATAAACCTCACAGCTCAAAAACTAAACTCTACTACACTCTACTACATTCTACTCCACTACATTATATTGAAGATGAACACAAAGCTGACGAAATCATGACATTCATGACAGGGCATTTTTATAAAAATAGACAGACGGATCAAACATAGATAATTGATTCTGTGGTTTTCGCTAAATTAGCTTCGCTGCTGTGCTGACGTGATTGACGTGAATATGACATGTAATTTCACGCTGAAGCGCTCTATAATGACAATGTCCTTGACCCTGTCTCTGAACCGTGATATTGAGCGCAGTTCAGTCTGTATGTTGAATGAATTAAAATACAGTTTGAGCTGATTAGTTTAACAGGCAATTTCTTATAGTACTGGGTTCGTAACGTCTAACCAATAAGAAACATTCTCGTGTTCTGCTGGTGCAAAAATTGTTGCGTGGCTTCCTCTCTCCCTGGATAGTCGATTAACCAATAAACACACACGCACACCCTGGAGCCTAGGCTCTCACAGATCAATACTGATCACACCAGCTCATAGGCCCATTACCTTCCCCCAAAACATGAATGAATTACATTATAAACACACACACACATACACACACTCATCCTCACATACACCCCACAACACACTCACACACATCACACACGCACGCACGCACCCTCATACCACACACACGCACACACACACACACACAAACACACACACACACACATTGAAAGAGATGTGATGCTATAGTCATGGTGCTCCAGTATGGTGGACCGACACAGAGCCGCTGTAGATAGACCACGCCCCCACTGTGTGACCTCTCTGTGGCCTGACCTTTGGGCATCTATACACCCTACAATGAAATGCATCGTGGGAGATGCAGGCCACTCTGTCGTTGCTCTCACAGAGGCCATTGGGATATCTGACTGGAAGAGACAGTGGATCATGGCTGTCCTCCAAACACAACTGTAGAAATGAGCCCTTCTGAGAGGGAGAGAGAGAGAGAGAGAGAGAGAAAGAGAGAGAGAGAGAGAGAGAGAGAGAGAGAGAAGGCATTTTTAGACAGAGCTTCCGCAGATTTGCTGCAAATAGGTCCCGCAATGGACCCACAATATCTGCGCTCTGCCCATTGAGATAGAGGTGTAATATTTCCGTGGCAGCTCTTTGTTTAGATAGCATTCCGCGCCTCCACATTTAAAAGAGGCGTGAACAATCAGCAGTTCTTCAGTAGTCTTCCGTGTTGGCGGAACGCACCATTCAGACGAAAAGGGGAGTCGGGCCGTTGCAGGAATATCACTACCTCAAAAGACGGAACGAAAGGGGGGAGAATCTGTTACACCAATCCGTGTCTGTTCAATTTAGACCAACAGCGAAACGTACAATTGGCGCAAGTACTACATCTTAACAAGTCTGTCTGAATGACCCTAGAGAGAGAGAGAGAGAGATGGAGAGAGAGAGAGAGAGAGAGACATTGAGAGAGAGAGAGATGGAGAAAGAGAGATATGGAGAGAGAGAGATGGAGAGAGAGGGAGGAGAGAGGAGAGAGAGGGAGAGAGATAGGACAGAGAGAGAGAGAGGGGAGAGAGAGAGAGGGAGGGAGATGAGACAGAAAGAGAGAGAGAGGAGAGAGAGAGAGACAGAGGAGAGAGGGGTTCTCCTGTTGATATCACTATCTGCTGTAATCCCGTTGACGGTGTGTGACTCTCTTGCCATGCGGCCCATGCTGGGTGGATAAACACAATCCATAGTCACAGGCAGAAGTGGAGCACGGCGGTTTGCGATAAAGTTTCTGTGCTCTCTGTGTGTGTGCGTGCATGTGTGCGTGTGTGTGTGTGCGCACTGGATGATACCCTATCTACTGTGTGTGTTTGTCTCATCATGCCACCCCTTCCACTGCCTTCCTGTGAAAACAGAACCAGAGGGGAGGAGGAGGAGGGGGAGGAGGAGGAGGAGGAGCAGGAGAAGGAGGAGGAGAAAAGACGACGCGTCGCTACGCTTCCACACAGCGCAGACTGAATCCCTGGGCTATTGTGCTCCGTGTTACACAGCAGAACCAAAACGACACCCCGCCCCACGGGGGTCTAACTCTCCCCTCCTCTCCTCTCCTCCTCTCCTCTCGACGAGTGCAGCGTAATGGCTCTGGCCACATTGGACCTGTGAGTCATAAACAGCCAGAGTATTCCAACTGGCCAGTTCTACGCAGCCCTGAAGGTCGTTTCCAAACTCTCCTCTCCTCCTCTCCTCTCCTCTCCTCTCCTCTCCTCTCCTCTCCTCTCCTCTCCTCTCCTCTCCTCTCCTCTCCTCTCCTCTCCTCTCCTCTCCTCTCCTCTCCTCTCCTCTCCTCTCCTCTCCTCTCCTCTCCTCCTCTCCCCTCCTCTCTTCCTCTCCTCTCCTCTTCTGCCCTCTCAGTCTCAACTTTCATTCACCTTTATTTGACCAGGTTTTTACCATTGAGATTAAAATCTCATTTTGAAGAGCGACCTGGCCAAAAATGGCATCAAAAAGTTTCATACACACTCACATTAAAAACAATTGATCAGCTCAAAAGTGCCATGGATGGAGGGTGGTGTGATGGTAGTGAGGTGGGTGGAGGGTAGTGTGATGGTAGTGAGATGGGTGGAGGGTGGTGTGATGGTAGTGAGGTAGGTGGAGGGTGTGATGGTAGTGAGATGGGTGGAGGGTGGTGTGATGGTAGTGAGATGGGTGGAGGGTGGTGTGATGGTAGTGAGATGGGTGGAGGGTAGTGTGATGGTAGTGAGGTGGGTGGAGGGTGGTGTGATGGTAGTGAGATGGGTGGAGGGTGGTGTGATGGTAGTGAGATGGGTGGAGGGTGTGATGGTAGTGAGATGGGTGGAGGGTGGTGTGATGGTAGTGAGATGGGTGGAGGGTGGTGTGATGGTAGTGAGATGGGTGGAGGGTGGTGTGATGGTAGTGAGGTGGGTGGAGGGTGGTGTGATGGTAGTGAGATGGGTGGAGGGTGGTGTGATGGTAGTGAGGTGGGTGGAGGGTGGTGTGATGGTAGTGAGATGGGTGGAGGGTGGTGTGATGGTAGTGAGGTAGGTGGAGGGTAGTGTGATGGTAGTGAGGTAGGTGGAGGGTGGTGTGATGGTAGTGAGATGGGTGGAAGGTGGTGTGATGGTAGTGAGGTAGGTGGAGGGTGGTGTGATGGTAGTGAGATGGGTGGAGGGTGGTGTGATGGTAGTGAGGTAGGTGGAGGGTGGTGTGATGGTAGTGAGATGGGTGGAGGGTGGTGTGATGGTAGTGAGATGGGTGGAGGGTGGTGTGATGGTAGTGAGATGGGTGGAGGGTGGTGTGATGGTAGTGAGATGGGTGGAGGGTGGTGTGATGGTAGTGAGATGGGTGGAGGGTGGTGTGATGGTAGTGAGATGGGTGGAGGGTGGTGTGATGGTAGTGTGATGGTAGTGAGATGGGTGGAGGTGGTGTGATGGTAGTGAGATGGGTGGAGGGTAGTGTGATGGTAGTGAGGTGGGTGGAGGGTAGTGTGATGGTAGTGAGATGGGTGGAGGGTAGTGTGATGGTAGTGAGGTGGGTAGAGGGTGTGATGGTAGTGAGATGGGTGGAGGGTGGTGTGATGGTAGTGAGGTAGGTGGAGGGTGTGATGGTAGTGAGGTGGGTGGAGGGTGGTGTGATGGTAGTGAGATGGGTGGAGGGTGGTGTGATGGTAGTGAGATGGGTGGAGGGTGGTGTGATGGTAGTGAGGTAGGTGGAGGGTAGTGTGATGGTAGTGAGGTAGGTGGAGGGTGGTGTGATGGTAGTGAGATGGGTGGAGGGTGGTGTGATGGTAGTGAGGTGGGTGGAGGGTAGTGTGATGGTAGTGAGATTGGTGGAGGGTGGTGTGATGGTAGTGAGGTGGGTGGAGGGTGGTGTGATGGTAGTGAGGTGGGTGGAGGGTAGTGTGATGGTAGTGAGATGGGTGGAGGGTAGTGTGATGGTAGTGAGGTGGGTGGAGGGTGGTGTGATGGTAGTGAGATGGGTGGAGGGTGGTGTGATGGTAGTGAGATGGGTGGAGGGTGGTGTGATGGTAGTGAGATGGGTGGAGGGTGGTGTGATGGTAGTGAGATGGTAGTGAGATGGGTGGAGGGTGGTGTGATGGTAGTGAGGTGGGTGGAGGGTGGTGTGATGGTAGTGAGATGGGTGGAGGGTGGTGTGATGGTAGTGAGATGGGTGGAGGGTGGTGTGATGGTAGTGAGGTGGGTGGAGGGTGGTGTGATGGTAGTGAGATGGGTGGAGGGTGGTGTGATGGTAGTGAGGTGGGTGGAGGGTGGTGTGATGGTAGTGAGATGGGTGGAGGGTGGTGTGATGGTAGTGAGATGGGTGGAGGGTGGTGTGATGGTAGTGAGATGGGTGGAGGGTGGTGTGATGGTAGTGAGGTGGGTGGAGGGTGGTGTGATGGTAGTGAGATGGGTGGAGGGTGGTGTGATGGTAGTGAGGTAGGTGGAGGGTGGTGTGATGGTAGTGAGATGGGTGGAAGGTGGTGTGATGGTAGTGAGGTAGGTGGAGGGTGGTGTGATGGTAGTGAGATGGGTGGAGGGTGGTGTGATGGTAGTGAGATGGGTGGAGGGTGGTGTGATGGTAGTGAGATGGGTGGAGGGTGGTGTGATGGTAGTGAGATGGGTGGAGGGTGGTGTGATGGTAGTGAGATGGGTGGAGGGTGGTGTGATGGTAGTGAGGTGGGTGGAGGGTGGTGTGATGGTAGTGAGGTGGGTGGAGGGTGGTGTGATGGTAGTGAGATGGGTGGAGGGTGGTGTGATGGTAGTCTCACTACCATCACACCCTATTTCCATCTAGACTACTAACTCTGTGCTGCTGTGGAGGCAGAATTTACATGTGGTCTGCTCTGACGCGGACACAAGGATAAATAGTATTCAAAAAATTCTTTGAAATTGTTAGGAATACTTCAGCTGTGCTTGACTGGGTTAGACTGGGGGCTTGTTTGTCAAGGGAGCCACAGGAAACGCATGGCGGGGACCGTCTCTGACGAACCTACACAGGAAGTGTCAGCGCCTCTCGGGAGCGGCTGTTCTCGGCGCGGCAGCCCAACGGCGTCTCTTGAGGAGAGCGTTTTCAGGCGTGTCGAGTCGTGCCGAGTTGCGGTTCAGGGTAGATCTGCAGATTGGTTGGGGGTCATTCTAGGACGAGTGCAGCGTAATGGCTTTGGCCACATTGGACCTGTGAGTCATAAACAGCCAAAGTATTCCAACTGGCCAGTTCTACGCAGCCCTGAAGGCCGTTTCCAAGCTCACATGCTGTGAATGATTATTCATTAATCTGCATCTGGAGCACGGTCCTATACAGCAACTCAATATCTGCTCATGGAATGACGTCATAGAGTGATGTCATTCACTCACCCCCCCCCCCCCCCACACACACACACACACACACTATTTCACTGCAGTGTTAATTTCGTTGACGAGAACTATGACGAAAACTATTCGTCAACGACATTTTTGGGGTTATCGTCACGAGACGATAACTAAATAAAAATGAATGTATGATGACAAAAACTATGACTATATCTATTCACATTTTCGTCAACAAATAAAAACTAGACTAAAATGGTTATGGAGGGACGTATGGGAAAAGTTCAAATCAGAATGTCGAGGTTCGGGATGTGCGCAGTTGGATCATGGATGTATTAATAGAACGAGTTGGATGCAACCTACAGGTAGCCTGTGTGTATAGGCCTACATTTGAATAGTACCGTTGCTACACCGGCCGGCGGGAAGTCAACTAACAGCATACGACTGCTGCGCCTGAACTGTTCAGTAAATGACCACAGTTCAGAAATGTCTTTGTCAACGTTCGCACACACCGGGAGAAAGAGGAGAGCAGACATCTGGATAAACTTCATATTTGATGCAAAGGAAAACAAAACCATTTGTAAACCGTGTGGGGTGAAAATTACTGGCAAAAATACAACAAACTTAAAGCGACATTTGGAGAACAGTCATCCCGAAATTCACGAGAAGGTAAGCACCCCCCCACCCCCGGCTAACGTTACTGTATTAGCTAAACCCAAGCTGGTGTGTTTCTGAAATACTTCAAATACAATACAAGCTAAAAGAAATCAGTGTTTCACGTAGGTTTGTGGCGGGGGAGAACTGAAGTGTCTGATCATTGCAACGCTAACGTTAGTGGCTATTGTTAGGCACAGGTTAGCTAACGTTACACTGTGTAGCAACAAGTGTGGCTATGCTTGTGGCGGCTGGCGGGGGTATCTAGCGTTAGCTAGTCTGGGTAAGCTAGCTAAGCAACTACTGCTGCTGTCTAATGTTATACTGTAGCTAGATGGATAAGACACGAACAGTTAGCTACCTGGCGCCGCCATAGCCCCTCTCCTCCGGTGTGACGTTAGCTAGCCTGTGCCTGATGTTAGCTAGTCTGACTAGCCAACTAGTGCTGACATGATAATGTTATAGTTTGCTATATCAGGCACAAACACAGTTAGCATCAGACTGGGGGAGAGGAATGCTTCATTATGAAACTGTCTGACAGAAGCAGCCACGCTTCTGTCAGTCTGCCCCAGGGCAGCTGTGGCTACAGATGTATCTTACCACCACCGGTATGACTGTCTGAATGAATACTGGACTCTGTAAAGCGCTCTGGGTTTCATGAAGGGCGCTATATAAATCCAACTTGATTGATTGATTGAACTAAGCCTGTTAAATTTGAGTTGTCTAAATCTATGGTAGATTTTGTCAACTAAAGTCGTAATGATATTTAGTCAACTAAAACTAGACTAAAACTAAAACATGTCAGATGACTAAAAATATGACTAAAACTAAATGGCATTTTAGTCAAAAGACTATGACTAAAACAAAATCATAATTTGCTGTCAAAATTAACACTGTTTCACTGTCACATTGTGTTTGAATCAGGTCAGTGCAGGTGCAAGGCGAGACAGTGTACTGTGTGTGTGTGTGTGTGTGTGTGTGTGTGTGTGTGTGTGTGTGTGTGTGTGTGTGTGTGTGTGTGTGTGTGTGTGTGTGTGTCTGGAACAGTGGAGGACACTGATGGAGACCTGACATCGTATCTGATTCAGTTCTATTTTACTGGATTCAGGCCAGAGAGATTAAGAGCAGGATGAGGGACATCCACCCAGATAAAAGCTCTGAGATAGCCATTACGTGATAACCAGTACTTAGCTTCTTTGGACAAAACAGGTGTGCGCGGGTGTGAGCTGGCATGCGCACGTATGTGTGTGTGTGTGTATGTGTGTGTGTGTGTGTGTGTGTGTGTGTGTGTGTGTGTGTGAGTGTGTGTGTGTGTATGTGTGTGTGTATGTGTGTGTATGTGTGTGTGTGTGTTTGTGTATGTGTGTGTGTGTTGTGTTTATAGGTACACAAGTCTTTTGAAGGCTATATTCTAAAGTGTTCATATGAAAACAGATGCAGTGCTTCCAGGGGACTGTGAGTGATCCGCATAGACAGAAAACAGCTCTACAGACCAATAGAATCATTCATTTTATTCAATTCCTCTCAAAAAAAGCAGATGTGATTTTAGAGGACCAGCAAGGGTGCACACAATCACCTTTCTTTTCTCTTGACACATCGTGTAATTGACAAAGTGACAAATAATTATAGTTGGATATTTTGTAGGGCATAGAGGATTAAAAAGTAAGTGGTTTTTATAAAGGCACACACTGGGGAAAACAGTTTGTTTTCAAAGAGGCAACAAGGTATAATTAAAAGAAATGCATGTGATGTGATGCAGTCCATTACACCTACTGTACAGTACAAGGGATAGAATGGTGTCAGGAGTCTTTCAGCTAAAAGGCAATTAACACCAAAGCCTGTGTGTCTGCGTGCTTACTTTGTTTAATTCTGTGTGTGTATGTGTGAGTGTGTGTGTATGTGCGTGCATGTATATGCAGCATGTGTGTGTGTGTATGTGTGTGTGTGTGTGTGTGTGTGTGCGTGTGTGTGTGTGTGTGTGTGTGTGTGTGTGTGTCTGTGCATCTGTACGAGTGAGTGTGTGTATATGTGTGTACATTCTTGCCTCACAGATGTTATTGGTATGGTACTCAATCACCTAGCGGGGTAAAGGACGAATGTTAGCCAAACAGCGTCATGGCCCATTAGCATCCATAATAACCCCTAACTTAGCACCATGTTTGGAAGAGTCCAGATAGCAGACAGGCTCGGCCACTGAAACGCTTGGAACACCACGCACCTTCTACAGACCCCCCTTCTTCATCTGCTATTCCTCTCTCTATCTATCACTCATTAAGCTCTCCTCCTCATTACCTCTCTCTCTCTCCCTCTCTCTCTGCCTCTCTCTCTCCCTCTCTCTCCCTTTGTTTCTCTCCCTCTCTCTCTTTCCATTTCCCTCTAATTCATCCCTCAATCTCCAGTTTTAAATCTCAATCTCCCATTGGCTCCTCTACGTCTACGACTACTCTCTCTCTCTCCTCCCCACTCTCTCTCAATCCTTCCCTTTCGCTCTCTCTCTCTCTTTCTCTATCTCTCTCGTTATATATCTCTCTCATTCTCTCTCTCCTTCTTTCTCTCTCTGTATCTCTCTCTCTCCTCCGCCCCTCTCTCTCTCTCTCTCTCTCTTCCCCTCCCCCTGCTCTATCTCTCTCAGGGCTGGGGGTGTGATAAGCTAATAACTCCATCTCGTCTGACGCCTAAAGGTCAAAGACAAGGGCGCTGCCACTGCCAAGGTGAATCACTACATCTCCCAACACACACACACACACACACACACACACACACACACACACACACACACTGGACACACACACATAAGCACACTCATACATGGTACTCATACATGCTGGACACACACACACACCTAGGCACATATACTCTCACGCTAACAAAATCAGCGAATGCTCCTACTCACTGTGAAGACTCCCATATATAGTATACAGATGCATGTCACACACACTCTCACACCAACGCACACACACACTCGCACACCAACGCACACATACTTGCACACCAACGCCCACCAAGCTCACACCTGCGTTCCCACAGCCAGCAGATTCTCAGCTGTATGCAAACAGAACACATGGAGGCACCAGCCAACACCTTGTTTTACTGAAAGACTGCAACTGAGACATGAGGTGTGATTCTCTGTGTGTTTCTGATGGGTTATGAACATCTGACACATCATTGTTACCAGACTACACACACACACACACACACACACACACACACACACACACACAAACATACACACACACACACACACACACACACACACACCGACGCACACACACACAGACACACACACACACACACACACAAACATACACATGCACACACACACATACACGCACACACATATGCATGCACGCACGCACACACACACACATGCACACACACATAAACATCAACCCACCCCCAACCTGAAATCCACACTGTGTGTAGCCTACATACAGTAGTAGCATTCTGTGGCCTATCTACAGCCAAGTGTGTCAGTGGGACTCCATGGTCTCACACAGAGGAGGATACGTAAGGACAAAGCCTGCCTACACAAACGCGCGGCCATTGTGTATAGCAGCCCGGAAGCCCCGGACCCCCCTGGGGTCTACGAGTCACGGCGACAGCTCCCCTCATTATTCACTGACCCTGGCTCTAATGTGCGCCAGAAGGACAATGGCGTTTTTCCATGAATGCTATTACTGAGGCGGAGGAGGACAGGGACACTCGATGCGTCTTGGTGACAGGCCCCCTGTTTGCGTTAAATTAAAGAGTCGTCTTTCCTCGCCCGGGTGCTTGTGGTGTGTGCGAGCGGGCGCCTTCATGCATATTCGATTGTGGAGCAGAGGGAGGGGCCTTGAGGTGATTCAGACTCCCGCTCCCCCATCTGCATATCTGCCACGCAACGTTACCGTGGCAAGCGGCCGTTTCATGACACGACCGGCCTGGCGCCCGCGGTGAAGAGCAGCTGGCTAGGCGTAATCCAGCAGGGGGGGGGGGGGGGGGGGGGGTGAGGTTGCTTGGAGATAATATCACTTGCCATTCGAGAACCGTTCACCATTGTGTTCCCCCTTGATGACTAAACCACTGTGTTTCACATGAGCGCGTTGAAGTCATGCCTAAGACATAGCCTGCTGTAACCACCCACTCCACGATCGTCAATATCCGCCCACTACGCAGCCATCGAGCAACCGCTGTGTCACACTGATTTACCCATCTCCCTTCTTCTTAGAACTTCCCAATGAAAAACTAGACTGTATTTTACACTCTAAGGATGCAATAAAAGAAACAGAACCACTTGCTTCTCAGAAAATATGAAGTGCTTTTTTTTAAGGGAAAGTCCCTCGAGGTGATCGCTAACATTGAGTTACTGTTAGGCTACTTCAGAATCTGGCTCCTTGTAGAGTCATTTTGAAAGGGGCTTCCAGACTTTAAAGACAGGCGGACAGACAGGCATCGTAACCAAGCAACAGCCAGCGGGCCGACCACACTGTAAATGTCGTCCTCAAGGATCAGTGAAAATCCATATGGACATTCCTGAAGCCTCCAGTCCCCCGCCTTTGATCCCAGAGTGTTCGGTATGGATCGCTACACTTTAATTTTAGTCAGGCCTATCTCAGGACGGCCCCGGCGGGCCCTTGTGAATGAAAGGGACGAGGGCTAAGTGGCTAAGTGGGCTGAGTGGATCCCAATGTGTTGGACGGAGCTACAAGGGGGACGTGAAGTCACTGGTGAAATTCAAAGCTGGGTCAATGTCTGGGAACTGCATGAGTTTTTTTTTTTTTACCAAGATCGGATTTGCCAAGACAACCAAGAGACGATTCACAGGAAGTGTAAATGCATCAAAGCATGTATAGGTCTATTTACTAAAAAGCGACTCATTGTCCTGAGTATGTGGCCTTCAGCTCTGGTCCAGAGGGATCTCTCCCTCAAGACCGGTCAGGGAGCGTATATTTCCCCTCTTCACAATCTACAATAATACGTTTTTGTTACTCACCGAAGTGAAGACGGTTTTCGAACAACGAAAGCTTTTTCTCCGAGGTGGCTTTACTTTCCACTCCCCACTTTTTGGATAAAAACACTTTTTCCCACTTAATTAGAACATATCCACTGAAAGTGTTTTTCATAAACGGTGGGAGGTTGCAAGTAAAGCCATCTTGGAGAAAAGGCTTTCATTGTTCGAAAACTGTCTTCACTTCAGTGAGTAACAAAAATAATATCTGCAGATACTGAAAAAAAAAAAAAAAGTGAATGGATAATTGTGACAAGGCGTTAGTGACTCTGGTCATCCATATGTGAGCCTATTTTAGTCACAATCCAAAGAGCCCTGAAGTGTTTTTTGTTGCTAGCTATATGACACAGTAAGTTCCTGTTTGTTTGTTGCACCAAACCCCACAAGCCCTGGCGTTTCATGGTCTCTGCCCTTGGGATGAGTAATATCTCTGACATGTTTATCAGCAGCGCAGGCTGAATCCTGGCTTGTTTTTCTTCACCTGCTGTCAGTCACGGTTAAATCATCGAGGCCACAGACAGTGTGCTCAGCCAGCGGCTCCCTAGCTATTGCTAACGGAGAAGCTAGCGCTCAGGCTAATGCTAGCAATCCGTACATCATGGTAGTTTACATGTCAGCTATTTTATGTCTCTCCTCTGTTACTTCTCACAAACAATATTAACTGTAATCATGGAGGGCTGAACGCAGACAGGTGTTATAAATCACAAATAAATCACAAATGCGCAGGAAAACATTACCAGCTTTTATAGGCTATAACATTAGCTCTAGCCGTCTGGGGTTTGGTGCTTTATCATGAGGCAAAATAATGTAATCTTCTGTGTATAAAATAATGTAATCTGTCCTTCTTTTGATGTTTCTCTTTTTATAAGGTTTCACATTAAACAGGAGACGGGACCCGTCCACTTCTGTGCTACAGTAGGCTGAGCAGTGTGAACGCTCCACCATGTTTGGTTTAGCCTGTCGCTGTGTGGGATTTATGAGGAACACATTATCAGAATGTTGATGAAAACTCGAGGTGCACAGGAGAGAGATGGAAACTACCAGTTTCAACGGTCATGGAGGTTGATTAGGGACCACCGCTGCTTCATATGGGGGGTTGCTTTGAAGAGATCCAGCTGTGCCTGTTGCCATGTATGGACTCTCACCTCACTATCTCTTTAATATATGACACATCCTGCATTCGCTGTCCTATTCTATCAGATATCAGCAGTGCAAACAGTACGGAAATTGTGCATTTTAAAAATAGGCAGTTCCCTAAGAGTGCATGAGTGGTGTCATCATCATGGGTGTAGGAGTGGTCATCATCATGGGACTTGTGTAAAGGAGTTTAAGGAAGGGAAAATGGATGTGAAGAGTTGCCACAAAGACCAGGTTTTTAACAGTTTGGTAAAGGGTGTTCATCCTGTTTTGCTGACATCTGTCTTGCTGGCATTTCAAGTTATAACACAGAACTCTGTATCGATTGAAAGCACACACATTTTTGCTGAGCATAAACTTCTTATTTTGCAGAATCCCTTCTACATACAGTAGTAGCCTACATAACTCAAACAGTTTGATCACCATTTGACTGGAAAGCCCATCTGTCATTTCTCTTCAAAGCACACATGGATTCATTGAATTATTTTACTTGGACATCAATGTTATCAAAGCCTTCTCATAATATTTCCTTGATCTCCACACTGATATGAATTTAAAGTATTATTTATTGAGCTAAGTAAGTGTTAGAGAATTAAGTTTAAAATAATATTTTAGCTCCCATGTAAAAAAAAAAAAAAAAGGGAAAAAAAAGTATTATTTTGCTATAAAGGTCAACATATGTACATTCATGTTGTCTCTCAACAGCACTAAGATAGTGGGTCTATCACAGGCAAGACATCTGAGCGACTTACATTCTAGGGGTTCTAAAGGTTCTAAACCCTTCATTTGGAACACCACTTAGTGAGCTCTTAGCATCCCACACACCTTGACTGACAGGCGGTGTGCAACAGCCCACTCCACCTCTCTGGAAGTCAATACGAGAAGGGCCGCGACCCCGCCATCGCCGCTACATCTGGGGAAGGATCCACGAGAGGAAGACAGCAATTGTACCGTATGGTACAGAGGCACGCAAGCATGCTAACATTACGCTCTGGAAACCTGGAGCTAGAAAATAACACTACGACTTAATAAAGAAAAAAGCATTGAAAGGCTCCCGGTAAAATCACGTTTCTTTTCTGACATTTCGTGGTGAGAGCCTCAGGGCACCTCATGAAAGATTCACCAGAGAGTTTTTAAAGACGGTCGGATGATGGGTTGGACTTGTTGAAAATGCAATCCCTTATCTTCAATGTAAGAGGGAGAGAGAGAGAGAACGAGAGAGGGGTTGCGAGAGAGGGAGAGAGTGAGGGGTGGAGAGAGAGTGAAAGAGGGTGAGTAAACATGCGAGAGATCACAGTATCTCAGCACTCAACACACATATCCATCTGGAGCAGCCCACAATGTACCAGCCCAAAAAGGTCAGTGACCCCTAAGTGTTTCCATGCATGTCTTCATCTCTAGGTTTTGTAGGGGCAGGTCTGGGGATATCAGCAGGTGTTTGATTCTCACCGCTGTGCTTTCAGACTCTCGCATGCTCTGTGTTCACACAGCATACGGCTGCCCTACTCTGCGCTGTCCCTAAAAGCCCCTTGCGTGTCTGTCTCACCACCCGGGTGACCTCAAAAGGCTGCACTTCTCATTAAAACAAACCACAACGCCCTTTGCGTTCCCGCTAAAATGAACTGGGGCAAGGATTACGTGTGTAGTTCCAGTGTGCCCGCCCTGTACATGCCAACAAACTATAGTGACACAGTACTAATAATCATGTCAAAAGTGAAGCCTCTTCTGCCCTAATGTGTTACGCCCCCTAGAGGGCATGGGGCACCAGTGGTAGTGAGGCAGCAACACAAGAGGTAGGCAAACACAAAATGAAAAAATAGAGAATATTTATTTTAAACAAACAACTATTCCACAGGGAACAAGGGGACTAAGAACGACGCCAAAGAAAAGAAGACAATAAAACTACACTTCCCTAACTACCTAACCAAAAACCTTCTCTAACTACCAAAACATACAAGGGGTGGCACACGTTCCTAACCTGGTGTATTTGACAGGAGATAAACTTTGTGATGGGTGTGTAAACCCATGGGCAGCTTACCTGTGCCCCTCTCCCTGGGTGGGATACGAAAACTAAGGCAAACGATTACAAACACAAAACACAAAACCACTATACCATGTATAGGGACATAGCCAAGACAAACTAACTGAGACAAACAAAATAAAACAAAGGATGGTGTGGCTACAAAATGAGACGACTAGAGGCAACTAAGGTAACATAAGACATTACAAACGGCAGCACACACAAACAAGTGGCACAAGGCACAGAACAGACAGGCAGGAAGGGTGATATAGGAGGCAGGGAGACAGCTGATTGGACGGATACAGCTGAATGGAATGAAGATGATATTTAATTGGACCGGTCTCACCAATGGCACCTGAATGGGATGAGAGTTGGGGGACAGAAGGAGGAACACACAACACAACACACAAGACACAGCCAGACCAAGGGGTGGAACATATGAAGCCAACACAGCCACTCCGCTGGTTCTTAAAGAGCTGTATTTTATAAAATGTTTTGTTTATTTGGCAACGTCAAGGTACAACTTACATTTCTGTTCTCGAAACCCGTCCGTCCGTCCGATGTTTGTTAATGCAATATCTCGGGAACGCATTGACGGAATTTCTTCCCCTTTGGTACAAATGTTCACTGGCACTCAAGGATGAACTGCTTAGATCGTGGGGGTCAAAGGTCAAGGGTCACTGTGACCTCCCAAAAGGTGTTTTTGGCCTAGTGAACACGATATCTCAGGAATGGCTTGACAGAATGTGTTCATATTTGGCCAAAGTGTCCAGTTGGACTGAATGAAGAACTGATTAGATTTTGGTGGTCAAAGGTCAAGGTTCAAGCTCACTGACCTCACAAAATGTGTTTTTGGCCTGATGTCTCAAGAAAGGCTTAACAGAATTTGTTCATATTTGGGTAAAATGTCCAGTTGGACTCAAGGATTAACTGATTACATTGTGGGGGTCAAAGGTCAAGGGTCACTGACCTCACAAAAGGTGTTTTTGGCCTGCTGAACACGATATCTCAAGAACGGCTTGACAGAATTTGTACATATTTGGCCAAAATGCCCAGTTGGACTTAATTAGATTAGATTTTGGTATTCAAATGTCAAAGGTCAACTGAATGTTAACTGCAACTTGCATTGTTGGGTGGAGGCATTTAGCCGCTACACGGTTTTTCTAGTATCTCCTGAGGCAGTTGCGCGCTGGGAATCCATTGAGAGACGATGGTTACGCTCTGAGAGAGTGTTTTTTTCTTTTTTTTCAGACTGGCTTGGGGGCATTCGAGCACCTCTCTCTTCCTCCGACACACACACACACACACACACACGCAAACACCCCCCAGGGCCCCAGTGTGGCCACAGGAAGCATCAGTAAGCCACTGATAGGCCCTTAGTTGGACCCCCTGCAGGCCGCGGCAGGGAGGAACAGGAAACAGGAAGTTGAACGGTTTCTCCCACTGTTTATTCGCTGGGTTCATACCCTGCCCCACTTCTGTGGTCATTACTGGAGCTGAGGGTCACACACACACACAAACACACAAGCACACACACACATACACACACATACACACACAAGCACACACACACGCACACGCGCGCGCACACAAACACACACACAAAAGCACAAACACACATGCACACACACACACACACAGACACACACAAGAACACACACACACGGTCACATACATGTATGTACAACACAGAACACACACATACATATACTTTAAATGAAATCTCAGCACAGCAAAACATTCACACAAGCCTCTCTGACACTCAGTCACACAAACACTTTCACACGCATGGACACACACACACACACAGCTGTGAGAGACCAGGGTTCTGTCATTCTTGGAGAGAACACATGGGATTAAGACACACAGAGGAGAGGCTGGGGACATTAGTCATCCTGACAGCAGCGGCATGGAAAACATGAGCACCTATGTGTGTGTGTTCACACACACACACACACACACACACACACGGAAAGGATGCACCCACACTCAATTATCTGCACCCACACACAAATTCAAATTAAAACTGATTCCCACGCATTTGCGTGCGCAAGACGGAAGTTGAACATGACAGAGAAAATACAGAATATGATAGATCAAGCTACACGCATACACACACACACACACACACACACACACACACACACTCACGCACACACTCCACAATCACTGAAAGACTATGCCCCATTCTGTCTTTGACTTCAGTTCCTGTTTCCTGTTTGCTTGGAGATGAGTTGAGATGAGACTCCCCAGAGACCTGGCCCCCAGTCTGAGGCCCGTCAACCCCCCTTTGAACCCCCCAAACACACACACACACACGCACACACACTTTTCCCAGGGCACGTTATAGGAGGATTAACACCCTCTGTCCTCGCCTCCAAATGAGGCTTGTGACCTTGGCTACCATGTTGAGATTTATCATCCCGGGCGGTCCCCCCTCTCCACGACAACTGCTCCGTCTCCGCCTCTCTGAAGGGGGGGGCGGGGGGGCGAGAACCACAGGTTTGACTCCAGGGAGAACGTGGAGGG
The DNA here is from genome assembly GCF_949987555.1 of Borostomias antarcticus. Lineage (NCBI taxonomy): Eukaryota > Metazoa > Chordata > Actinopteri > Stomiiformes > Stomiidae > Borostomias > Borostomias antarcticus. The sequence goes on from NC_140242.1 coordinate 12,915,472, forward strand.
GGGGGGGGGGGGGGCGGGACGTTAAAGGGCAGGCGGCAGAGTCGCCCGTGAGGAGCCTTCATCAAAGTTTCGCTTTGACGGAGTGAAAGTCCAAAAGCCAGAGACAGACCCCTGGGCTGTGGGTACGACACACAGCTGGAGAAGACGGCGCAGGGGAAACACACAGACCTCTGTTCTGTTCAACTTCCTCTGCAAGTGTGTGTGTGTGTGTGTGTTCATGCTTGAAGAGGCCCAGCTGATAACTGAAGTGCAGTAACCAGATGTCAAAGCGTGTGTCAGACAGTCATCCTGAGACGCTCCATGGCATTTCAAAACAGGTTTTTGTCTCTCAGCTCCAACAGCTGCTGCTCTCTACATGATGAACACAGTTTATCTTATATCTATGTGCTCCTGTATATCCATTTGGAAGATTTTCACTAATGGTTGTCCATATTGTGTGTGTGTGTGTGTGTGTGTGTGTGTGTGTGTGTGTGTGTGTGTGTGTGTGTGTGTGTGTGTGTGTGTGTGTTTGTGGATGTACATTTGTGTGTGTGTGTGTGTGTGTGATGTGTGTGTGTGCATTCGTGTATGTGTGTGTGTGTGTGTAAATGCACACCCACAAACACACATACACCCACACACACACACACACACACACACAAATGCACAAACACACAAACGCACGCATACACACACATGTACACCCACACACACACACACACACACACACACACACACACACACACACACACACACACACATACTGGTGGGTGAGGCATCCAGGCTATGAGAATAACGGAGTGTGTGTGTTTCTGTCAGCGCGGTGCACGCTGTCCCCTCAGCATCCATTACCCCAACACTGTCACCTGATACCCACACACACATCCACTAACAGCACTGACTGAAGGACACTGGACAGACACCAGGCCAGAGACAGAGAGAGAGAGGAGAGAGAGAGAGAGAGAGAGAGAGAGGAGAGGGGGAGAGAGAGAGAGGAGAGAGAGAGAGAGAGAGAGAGATAGAGGAGAGAGAGAGAGGAGAGGGATAGAGAGAGAGAGGAGAGATGGAGAGAGAGGGAGAGGGGAGAGAGAGAGAGGAGAGAGTGATAGGAGAGGGACAGGAGATGGAGAGAGGAGAGAGAGAGAGGGAGAGGAGAGAGAGAGAGAGGAGAGATGGAGAGAGAGCGAGAGGGGGGAGAGAGAGAGAGGAGAGTGATAGGAGAGGGACAGGAGAGATGGAGAGAGGAGAGAGAGAGGGAGGGAGAGGAGAGAGAGAGAGCAGGTATTGATTATTGTATTTCTCTTCAGTGACTGATATACGTAACCGTGGAAATCCGTTCATGGGGCCAGATGTCCCCCCCCCCCCCCCCCCACACACACACACACACACACACACCCTCAGGGTGAGTGATATGGCCCCCATGGGCCTGGAGGGGATGAGTTGACATTCTCTTTGTTGAGAGGTTCCACTTTAACCTCATCAAAGAGAAAGAGGGGAGGGCTTTTAAAGTCGTGTCAGGAACTACTCATAAGCATCCTGGGGAGCACGTAATGGTTTTTTGCCCCCCCCCCCTCCAAATGCTTCAGGGGGTGAGGGGGCGAGAAACTGCAACATCTACTAAACATGCCGTCCTTGTTCCACTGTGCTTCCTGAAGATTGAGTTACAGCGCAAAGATGAACAACCGATTCGTCAACAGATTTTTTTTTTTTACTTTAATGGACGCTAGTTTGCAGACTGTAGCTCGAAATCGAGAAAGGTGACAACTGGCCAATTTTCAGTGCTCAGCAATTAGCTGTGATGGGTGGGCCTCCCTTCTCAATGACGCTGACACCTGGCGTTAAAGCTAGTCTCAGCAATATGGCATCAGACTTCTACAGCTCACGTTGTGGGATGGGGGGCAAAATGGCCACCATGGTTGATTTCTATTCTGTTGTTGTTGACATCTGCAAGCAGAGTATAAAGATCTCATATCGTCCGCTGAGTCTCACTTTATCTTAAAACATGCTCCAGTTCAAGCTGACCCTTCAACGTTAACAAAGTTTGAAGCTTGACATGGAAAAATAGAATGTGTCGGTGCATGAGCGATCGTTTGACATGGCAAGTGGCACGGGCAGTTAGATTTGATCTGAACGTCGTCCGGCAGAGAACGTCTTCACAGGTTTTACTGTATAGCTATATATATAATTGTTACTATCTTCACCATACAGACACCTGATAAGATCACATGGCTGCCTAAACATTGCCTTTGGAGCGTAATGATGCTAGACTCCATTACAGTAGCCACCATGACTACTGGTATATCCCAAATGCATAAACAGTACACACTCAAGTGGCCTTCTAGTGTAAGTGTCCTACTATCCGTGTAGTGCACTAGACGCTAAACACTACTGCCCTACAGTGCTGTGTTGATGGAAATTCATCAGACTGTGCCTTGTGAGAAATTGTGGTGAGTAAGATATCTATGAAATAGGACTGTGCTTCATGGTTGCTTCATGACCCGCGATGGATGTCACATGATCACATTTTCTCACAGAACGTATGAGTAATTGTCTCACTTCTATTAAATCTAGCCGTCTTATAATATCGTCTTCTTAAATATAGAAGGCAAAGTGCTGACTAGAACTTTCCACATGGAATCATATGACAGTGCGTCTGGAGAATGACTATTCCAGTTCAGTGGGTTCAGCTTTGTCTCTTTGACTGATCTTTGGAACAAATTAAGCTCTTAAAGTGAATTTTAATGAGTGTCTGGGCCCGCTTGAGGCTTATGAAGGCTTACGGCATTAATAAAGCCTCTATAAGCTGTACTAGATCTAGTAGGAGTGAACATTTGAACCAGTATCGTATCTTTAATAAACATCAACCTCGGTGGTGACTTCTCCCTCCTCCGTCCACGGGGAGGATGTAGTGCTGTGTACATCCAGAGACAGGATGATTGATTAGTTGATTAGTGTGAGTGAAAGGAAGATGAATTGGCCAGTTTAGTGCCCACTGTCCAGGAGAATGAGAGGAAGATGCTCACAGGACCAAGGGCCCTCTTTCCCCCTGCCTCTTCTCTTGTGTGTTTGTGTGTGTGTGTGTGCGTGTGTGTATGTGTGTGTGTGTGTGTGTGCGTGTGTGTCTCTATGTGTGTATGTGTTTGTGTGTTTGTGTGCGTGTGTGTGTATGTGTGTGTCTGTGTATGTGTGTGTGTGTGTGTGTGTGCGTGTGTGTCTCTATGTGTGTATGTGTTTGTGTGTTTGTGTGCGTATGTGTGTGTGTGCGTATGTGCGTGTGTGTGTGTGTGTGTGTGTGTGTGTCTGCGTGTGTGCGTGAGTGCGTGTATGTGTGTGCGTGTGTCTGCGTGTGTGTGCGTATGTGCGTGCGTGCGTGTGTGTGTACTATATGTGAACATCCCAGGTCCCCCCTCTCAGATTGTAGAGCTCCCTATACGTCTACATGACAGATGTGCTAAACAGATAAACAGATGTTTCTTCACTGAGCTGAGAGACATGGAGGCAGTCTGTCTCAGGGTCACACCGGGACCGTGGAGCACAACAAAATGTGACACCGAAAGACAAAATAAATAAAATTTTCACTGCAGGGATGAGCTTTGATAGCATCACATAGCATCCTCTCTTAAGGTTACTGAACATAAAGTCCAAACCACCTCCTCTACACAGGATGTTTTCATCTTAAAGTTCCACAGCCAGAAAGTCTTGAAACCCATAGGATAAAGAAAAAGCGTGTCCTTGTGATAGAAATCGAAGCCTGCATAAAAGCTCTAAAATCACCAAGCACCATGGATGTATAATTTACGAGTACGTAGCGTACAGCGTACGCATCTGCTTTTAAACCACATGAAGGAGACGGGTTCGAGCCCCTGTACCGCTCTGCTCTCCTCTGCGCACCATTAGCCTTAGTGGAGCTATCCTTCAAGGCACTACGGGGTTACCTAACCGGATAACTTTAAGGATGTCCAATTCCATCTCTGCAAAGTGGACTTCATTCAAGTGAGATTGCCAATTCCTCAGAGCAGGGGATCAGAACTGAACTGTGTTTTTGAAGCTTCTTCAAAATGAGAGCCTCTCCTGGTTGCAGGTTGAAGCTGGAGTAACTGCCATTTTTTCTATAAGTGTTTTAAGGCCTGGGCTGTGGAAGCCCTCATTTTCGAGAAAGCAATTCATCACAGATTGATTATACATCAACATACAGTAGATAAACAATGGGTGCAGGGGAGGGAAAAACCTATCGGGTGTGATATCAATAAAGGGATCAATCGGGCACCCCTCTCGACTTTGGGGTCAATTAAATCAAACCTGTGTCACAATATTAAAGCCCTCCCTTTTTAGTATGGACAAACGGTCAGCTGATTCTGTAACTACCACCACTAGCTAAACTGTAGAAGCTAAATGTACCAGAATACTGGCAGATATGGAAGTGGAGAGTGAAATCTATGACAGCTATGAATGAACCGATTCTACTAAACGGCTCCTACGGAAGGAATGTGGGCAGCATTTTACAGCAAAAGAGACACTAAAGACATTAAAGAATAATTTTCCATGGCTGAGAAGGATTAAGAGTTATATTTGCATACACATGTTCAACGAGGAGCTGGTGAATGGAATATTCTGGGGGAGTTGTATCTGGGCACGGGAGAGAAGACAGCAGGTTATCAGCGCTCCAACTGTGTTTCAATTATAAATGACTGCCTTCAGCAGAGCGCGATGACCACAACAATCATATTTAAGTACCTAAACAAAACAACAAATTTGTTTGTGTACTGCCTCTATAAATTCTGTGCTGTGCTGTTTTCGCCCTACTTTCAGCATCTAAAACTAGCATTATTTCCAGAGCGCCACAGACCACCAACATAAATGATGTCAATTGATTTTTGTTTAAAACACAAATGACTAATCACAGTACTCCTACAGATGTTTCAACCGAGAGCTACATCCTGTGTGCCAGGTGGTGTAAAGCTCAGAGGTCAAAGGCGTTCGTCACCTGATGCCTTCTGGGAGCTCAGCCTCAGTGTTCCTATTAGTAAGTAAGTAAGTAAGTAAGTAAACTTTATTTATATAGCGCCTTTCACAGCACAAATGCACAAAGCGCTTCACAATACAAATAACACATAAAAAGGAAGAAAGAGCGACATACAAGCAAGAGCAGGAGCATGCAGCAAAAGCGTCTGAACGAAAGCAGGAAGGAAGACGTTTGATTCCAGTGGCACTCTGAGGCCTGATGTTAAACACGTGACACGTGAATCCACAGAGTGAAGGACAGGGGGCTAAATCACATGAAATCATGTTCAGTGAACACAAGCAGAGATTTGTCATTTACGGAATTTGTAATTATTTGTAATTTTTTAGAGCTTCTCTCTCTTCCCTCCCTCTTTCTCTCTCTCCTCTCTCCCCCTCTCTCTCCCTCTCTATCTCTCTCCCTCTCTTTCTCTCTCCCTCTCTCCCCCCCTCTCCCTCTCCCTCTCTCTCTCTCCCTCCCTCCCTCCCTCTCCCTCTCTCTCTTTCTCACCGTCACACCACACTCAAATACCTGACCCATATCCCCATCGATGCCTAATGTTATTGTCCTCGCTGTGAGGCCCCTCCCACTGCGAGGTTACAGCCCGCCTCCCCCGCTGTAGCTGTTGCGATGTCTAATTAAAACACACCGGGGGCTTTATTACGCCAGCAGCAGGGCTGCAGTGACCCACAGACGTGTTCCCAGCAGCACCGGGACAAAGACAAAGGCCCGGGTCAGGATGAAGAACCAAGTGTGAATTAGACAGGCATTCATATGAGGAAGGCCAGGCCACGCTGAAGAAATGAGTCACGAGAGGGTACGGCCATGCTCGCTGTAAACCACCTTACTGTAATGTAGGCCAGTTAGCTAGCTAGTTTACTGAGCTCTAGGTAAAAATAGTGTGACATTAGAGATATATTTCTTCACAGGAATTTGATTATTATTAGTTTAGTGCACACAGCAAGCAAAACCAGAGACACTGGATCGGCAAAACAAAATCAGATGAGCTTGTGGGGATGCTGCTGCTCTCTAGAAGGTTCTTCCGAATTATTACATATCTAGCTACTGTATGTTATTGACATGTGGCACAGTAATAACTCAAATAAAACTGTAAAGAGGCTTTCTGCCTCGTGCACTTTGGCTTCATTATTAGATTATGCTCTTTGTCACTTGTTTTAGAAAGGAGATGCACTTTTGAGTTCTGGTGAGCAGTGGTACACTGACTACCTACGTACAATGCAATTATTGTAAGTCGCTTTAGATAAAAGCATCTGCTAAATGACTGTAATGTCATGTAATGGTTTTTCCCATGGTATATAGCGTAGTGAATGTACAACCAATCAGATTGTGTGAGGTCGGAACTACTCATTCTATCATATTCATTAATGATCTGTTTTTGCTTTAGACCAAGTCTGGTTTTCACCGATTCTGTACAGTCAACAAGTGCACAGGTGCATGTCATTATAATGCCACTCACTGTATGGTGCCCCTGTCCCGTGAATGTGTTTCAGAGTTTAAAAAACAGTTATCTTTCATCAGCTTTGCCCACCTATAAGGAAGTAAAGCTAGAGAGAACAGCGGAAGGGATAGAACGATTCGGCTCACCTTTCCAAAGTCCCTCACATCAAACAAGTCGAACGCCTCGAAGAGTTCACTTTTCTTCATGCCAAATGTCTCGCTGCATGCCGACAAGAAGGTCCTGATGTTCTTCAAGCAGAGGAACTAGAGGCAAACAGGAAAAACAAAACATATTCACTGTCACCATTTGATTGAACGGTGTCTTTCTTTTGCCAAGAACGCAAGTAGGGAACGTCCTAGGAGTGTGATAGGAGTAATGTTGACAGTGTGTGTGTGTGTGTGTGTGTGTGTGTGTGTGTGTGTGTGTGTGTGTGTGTGTGTGTGTGTGTGTGTGTGGACCATACTGGAGAATATGCAAAAATGATTATATCAAAATCATGTGATTCTAGCAATGTTCTATTGAATCTCTTGAGACACCAACATCAAGCCAAACAGAAATGAAAGCACATTTAATACCCCCCCTCCTTCCCCAAAGTATTTCAGAGCTGAGAATCATTGAATCAGTCCCAGGCTCTTAAAAGTATGTCTGTTTCTAATGTTATGGTTTCTCAACACCAACCAGGCCTGATTACCTCGACCCCGTCTCCCAAGCCTGGCCGTTCAGATTCGGCCTCTTAAGTCTGGCCCACGGCAGTTCAAGTCTGGTTCACACTTTGGAATTGGCAGCTGCACAAAAACATGGGCCTCTCTAGTTTAGACATACTACCATTCGGTGTGTGTATATTTGAAAATGATGGACTCTTTCACTGACAGGCTGAAATTCCCTCGTTCTAAATTGGGGGCCTATTTTTCTGTCCAAACCATATCCGGACTTCACGACAAATCAAATAAGTTAACGATAATAGAGGGGCTTGTTTACTGGCGGGGCAGGTGCTCTACCTCTTCCACATCCCAAATTTGGGGTACTAATGGGCCTAATTAGCATCACTTGGCAGACAGAGCTTCATCCAAAACTCATCCATCTTAGGATGCACATTTAGACTCAGTGTCAATCTGTGCTGTCAGACCTTGGGGGAACAGCCAGAGGAGATCTGCTGACATGCTGGTACTGTACGTCCAGTTTGAGGGGGGGTGGTGGTGGGGGGGGGGGGTTATATCAGTCTGCCTCTTCTTAACCTTGTTTTTTCTTCTTTCTTTTCCCAGTGCTGCGTCTGAGAAGGAGATGGGATGAGGAAGCCGGTCAGGTAATTGGCTAACATAAACCAAGAGTGTCCGTTTGTGGTGAACAAAGGCAAAAAAAAAGAGGATGCTGTCTCAAAAAGACTGCGTTTGAGAAATATCTTGGCAGCGCAACGTTAGTCACGTGACAGTTAAGCAAACCCCGATGAGATCTTGAATAGGATGATCAAAATGTAAATAAATAAAAATGCTATGTGAAAAAAAAGCTAAGTGATGCACTCTCACAGGATATCTACTAAGGGTCCTCTGACTGTAGTGTTTTGAAGATCTGAATCTTAACTGGAGCATTCAGTTAAACTACATACCGTTAGGGCCTTCCTCTACAACAGGAAGAGAGGAATAACTAACAGTGCAATGCTGTGTCCACCAAAACACCAAACATGCTTCTCAGGCCAATTCCTGTAAGCTCCCTCCTCCATTTCAAGTTGCAACTTAAAAATCATGAAAGATGACTTTGCCCAACCGTTTGCTAACGTGTCTTTTTCAAGGTCTTGGGTAACAGCTGGGTGAAACAGGAAGTGTTTTTTATCTGTCATTTCCTCATTTTTAAAGCGGCTCTGCACCCTAGCCTCGTACAGTTGGCCCTTATTTAGAGGCAGTGAAAGTGATAATAATGATTGACACAAAGAAAAACAAGCAATAGCACCCCAGCAAAGTTGTGTTTCTTTATTCATGACACTCATGCAACATTTACAGTACTACTACCCTAACATGTGAATAGGTGTTGCTTGTACGGTGTGCCGACGGGTGCACACAAGTACAAGCATTAAATATGGAACGCCGCTCCACAAATCGCATTACACAGCACGGACGAGTTCCCGAGAAAAAAGCATGCAGCCCGAAGTCGGTTACTAAACTGGCAGCCGGTGAATAATGTGGAATGGTTTATGCTGATACAAATCCTGCTTTATCAGAGCAGCCCATCTCGCAGACAGCCCACAGTCTGTGGAGCGTCCCAGAGGATTCTGGGATGCCTGAACGGAGCTACGGCAGCCGTGCGGAGCGCGTGTGAAGTCGGAACTCTGTGGCAGCAGCAGGGGAGAGGAACTGTTTTAACAAGCGCGCGCCGGGCAGGCCCAGAGGAGACTACACATCATTGCACTGAGCTGTTTTCTGCATTAGCAACACTCAGACGCCCTAGGCCTCGCCTGTGTATGTGTGTGTAGATATCTGTACACATTGGTGTGTGTGTGTCTGTGTGTGTGTGTGTTTGCGTGCGTGTGTGTGTGTGTGGATCCTCCAAACCTCCTCCACACACAGAGCCAGCGCCCTGGGTCACAGCTCGTTGCTGCGTCTCTCAGGGACGCTCGCCGGTCCTCGGAGTGTCTGCGTCGTCCTACAAGGCAGGAATCACAACGCTGGAGAATTCTCCCTGCTGTATGTATGCATGTCTGATGATGGTGTAGCGTTACGCGTCCCTAGCGTACCGTCCGGGTGGGGCGGGGGGGGGGGGGGTTTCAACCATCCCTCCAACACTTTGGTTTTCACGCCGTGCGCCGTTGCGAGTCCACAATCAGGGTTCTACTTCCTGCCTCTGATTACGTATCCCTCAGTGCCCTCCGGAGCTCCATGGCAACCGACAACGGCCGCGGCGACGGTAGTCTAGCACGGCCAATCTGATTCCTCTCTCCGTTCCCCGATCAAGGCTTTAAAAGGACGACCCGAGCTAGGGGCCTTTCATTGGAAGTCAGAGGAAGTCACAGAGGAAGTCACAGGCACACACAGAATCTAATTAGACCTTGAAGATTCTTTAAATCGATTCAGTCTGATATGCAGACTGATCGGCTGAGGGGAAGAGTGCTGCTAGCTGATTGGCTGAGGGGAAGAGTGCTGCTAGCTGATTGGCTGAGGGGAAGGGTGCTGCTAGCTGCTTGGCTGTGGGGAAGGGTGCTGATAGCTGATTGGCTGAGGGGAAGGGTGCTGCTAGCTGCTTGGCTGAGGGGAAGGGTGCTGATAGCTGATTGGCTGAGGGGAAGGGTGCTGATAGCTGATTGGCTGAGGGGACGGGTGCTGCTAGCTGCTTGGTGCTTCAGGTCTTGTGGAAGTGCAGGAGAATAATGTATGGACGGACTGCACTTACAGTGTATAGCGCTTTTATCCAAAGCGCTTTCCAATGGCCTCTCATTTACCCATTCACACACATTCACACACCAATGGCAGCCAGCTGCCATGCAAGGTGCTTGCCTGCTCACTGGGAGCAATTTGGGGTTCAGTGTCTTTGCCCAAGGACATTTCGAGATGTGGACAGGAGGAGCCACCGACCCTGCGGTCACTTGACCACCTGCTCTACCTCCTGAACCACAGACGCTCGGTTTTGCACTGTCCTGTTTTATTCTTAGTATTATTATTATTATTGTTGTTACTATTATTATTGCTGTTGTTATTATTATTATTTATTGTCATGTCCCAGCAGACCCAGGCTAATTCCTTGTAGGTGCAAGCCTACTTGGCTAAATAAAAAATCAGAATGTGAAAAATCAGAATGTGAAAGTGCTGAGTCATCTTCCCTGACCCGCACATCATGATACACAAGACCCCTCCACCCTGGCCCAGATGGTCGCCATGGCAGCGGCTGATGTCCAACAGGATGTTGAATCATCATGACATACCGTTGCGTTCCCTCTCTCTGACTCACCTGTCATCTGTTGAGTCCCCATGCGACAAGCGTCAAACATCAGGGGAGTGGAGGGAGCGCTTCAGCTGAGCGCTGGCGTTATATCAGGTCAGACCGCCGCACTGACAACAGATCAGCGCTTTTGACGTGTCGCAAACATTCCCGGCAGACCGAGTTCCTGTTCTCAGCTGGGTAATCAGGAAATAGGAGCCAGAGTGTAGGCGAAGACACGCCCACTCTCACAGAAACAGATGCGTTTTTTGTGTGTTTTTTTGCAGTCCGGTCCAGTTCAGGGTCAGCCGGGCCAACAGCTAGAAAAGCAAGAATCCACAGATCGACGGATGCACCCCCATCAATTATCCTCCTCAACTGTCTTCCTTCTACATGTTGGCTTCTAGAAAGTCTTCCTTCTAGACGTCAGCTTCTAGCAAGAAATAGTGTTTGAACAGCAGACTTCAATCATCAAGACTGTAATCACAGTCGCTCTAATTAACTTACTCTACCTCTTATGTGAGCAGTCAGCTTCATCAACGACATAATAGTTTGGAAGAACTATTCTGCTAATGAAAACGTAAACTCAAAGGGCCAAAAATTCACTTTCACTAATCAACTATTTGGCTGGAGAGAAAGAGAGAGAGAGGTAGAGAGAGAGATAGAGAGATAGGGAGAGAGAGGGGTAGAGAGAGAAAGGGAGAGGTAGAGAGAGTGATAGGGAGAGAGAGAGGTAGAGAGAAAGGGAGAGGTAGAGAGGTTGAGAGAGAGAGAGAGAGAGAGAGAGATTAGAATGTGTTACTCCAGACTACAAGCATATTCATTAGTAGCTAAAATAGCTCACTTTTTATTTCAATGCAGTTTTATTACATTATTAATGAGAGATAAATGCTTCCGCCACGAGAGACTGAGTAATCAAACCGCGGCTGTCCCATCATGCCTCCTGACAGCTTTCATGGTATTTTGAGAGAGTGGAAGGGGCGGATCCAGCCTGAAGACATCTCTCCAGGCATCTTCTAGATTAAACCCTGGCTTTTGACCGTGTGATCCCTATCATACGCTGATCCTATCCCCGTGACAAACAAGTGCCATCCAAATAAGAGCCCTAGAGCGCTGTGTCGCCTAGGCGATGTCAACGCAGGTCAAACGGAGTAGACGCTCCTAGATGGGGGAGAGGGGACGGCGAAGGTGAATATTTGACATTCTGTGTGTAAACGTATTTCACTGGGGGGCTGGGGTGTGTGTGTGTGTGTGTGTGTGTGTGTGTGTGTGTGCGCGTGTGTACCTGCGAGAGGTCGTGTAAACCCTTTCCGCCAATCAGTGATGCAGTGCCCCTCCTCCCGCTACATCGCAGCTATACTTCATCCTCTCACTGAAGCGTGAACGCCCCCCGCCCCCCCCCCCCCCCTCGCACACACCCCCCCCCACACATGCTGCATTACCACTGGAGGGCCCTCTGGGAGCGGAGACGTGTCCATCCGTCACCCCCCGGCCAGTCACACGGCCAGAGAAGGGGCATAATGCAACATGTTCATCTACACTACAGCGGAGAAACGTGATATGAAATATGGAGAGGTACTAAGCTACTGGAACAATACACACAGCAGCAGCACACACCCAGGAGGAGGAGGAGGAGGAGGACGAGGGTGCTCTTTCCTCTCTCTTGTGTGTGCACATGCATGCGCACACACACACACACGCATACACTCTCACATACACACACACACTCACATTTACTCACACATACACACACACAATCACATACATACTCACAAACACATACTCACATACACACACATACACACTCACGCACACACACACACACACACACACGCACACACACACACACTCTCTCTCTCACACACACACACACACACACACTCTCTCTCTCTCTCTCTCTCTCACACACACACACACGGCTCCTATTACTGCACATTTCTATTTACAGCCTGATACAATAATGCCCGTCTAATTCGCCGCAAGGGTTTCAAAGGTCCAGTGGGTCTAGGATTTAAAGGTTGCAGCAGTGTTACGAGCTGTAGCCGTATAGCCCCCATCCTCTGGCATATCACTGTCTCAGAGTCAACAACATACAGCGCTAATACATTCCTACACCCATATTTGAAAGGCAAAGCCATAAAATGTATGTTCAAGTAAAGAAAATAGTTTATGACGTCATGTTGTATTGATGTATTCCCCTTGTTCATATAGAGTAGAACGTCATTTTGGATTGGGTAACGACTTGGCTAGACTTCAGCGTTATTCTCAGTGACAATCGTTTCCTTAACTATGTCAGTATTGACAGGGCGCTTTCACAGTGCACTCAGCGCACAGCGCAGATTAAATGAGCCAGCATGGCTAGATTTCAGAAATGTGATAAACATTGATTCAGTACAAATACAACTCTGCTCAGTATGGTCTGAAAATGTTGTTATTGAATCGCTGGCCACTCCCAGCCAGCAGTATCGCTGTGTTTCAGCAGGACCACTGTGCCTATCCTCTCACTGGAAGATACATAATGCAACCAACTGGTATCTATTCTTTCCATTTCTGACATAACTCTGAAAAGGTTACTTTGGGATCTAATAATAGTGGGGCCTTGTTTTGCAAATATATCCCTTCAGCCACTGTAGATGTTAGATTTTTTTTTTTTTTTTTTACTTCATCCATTTACAGGTTCACATTGGATCTGTCCCCAATGCAAACAGTGATTGACAGGGTCACACCCTCTGCTATAGCACGCTGTTTTAAACCATCCCTATTGGGTACATTAGAGTCAGTTATCTTGGGGACAGAACAAAAGGTCAAAGTGTGAGTGAAATGGAAAAGAGAGGTGATGACATCATCAAACATGGACCTGGTGTATCCTTCCCACTACACCCTTCCCCTTCTCTCCCTTTCTCTCTCTCCCTCTCTCTCCCTCTCTCTCACACACACAAACGGTTATAATAGTTTTGCTTTTTTCATTTTATTTTCATTTGTTTTTATTTTTATATCATTTTAACTTTTTGTTTTCAATTTCAGTTGAGTTTTAATTATTTTTAAAGCAGGTTTGCTAGTTTAGTTTATTTTTTATCTTTTTGAAAATGCTTAGTTTTAGTTTAGTTTTGATTAGTTTCAGTATTGGTTTGTTTTTGTTTGTTTTTTCTGCGCTAGCCTCGTGAGACCATCCTGATCTCGCGACCTCAAATTGTTTCACTCCGTTTGAAACAAACCATCTGGTCACTGGAACGTCAGGCTACTTCTGAGCAAGGGAAATTGGAGGATCGATTCATTATCCACCTAAAATACTAGGCTTATGTTAAAAGTTATAACTTGTGTTTATTTTAGTTAGTTGTGTAAACACACAATACCGTTTAAGTTAGTTATAATTTTTTTGTAAGCCTAGTTTTTATTTCAGTTAACTAAAATGTTTTTTCACACCTAGTTTTTTATTTTTCATTAGTTTCAATAACTACTGCATAATAATCTTCTCTCTCTCTCACACACACACACACACTCATAATCGATCGCTCTCTATCAGAGTCAAGAAACTCTTTGTCGTGATATTGCAGAGCAAAGTGCACTGTTCCAGCACGTGCTGAGGAGCAGCAGAACCGTGTGTCTGTAGCGCTTCAGTGAGAGAGAGGGCTGACAGACACTATGTTTCACTTCCTTCCTCCTCTTCCCTCGTTTCCTCTGCTCACCAGGGCTCAGAGGCCGTCTGCTAGACCGGAGGCCTGGCTTGTCCGTGCCCCCATTTGTACAGTCTAAACCCTGTACATTGTAGGGAACATGCCTGCATAGGGATATATGTGAATGGACATCAAAGCTTGAATCAGCCAGTTTCAACTATAACATGCTCTCCGACATGGAACTGCTTCAACATTGCTTTCTTTTCAAGAACACAACACTGTTGCTTAACCACTCTGGGTTCACTTCCGCTGTGTGCTCCTTTCCATTATGATGATACGGGATACATTTCCCACAGGCTAACAAAACTGATTCCTCCGATGTTTAGATACAGCCTAAAAAAGTATTATTTCCCCACACTGCACACATAGTACAGTTAACGCACTCAGGGTCAAGGAGATGCTCTGTGTCACTCCTGCTGCGCCACATGCTAACTCTCCGGAGAGGCTATTGTGCTCCATTACACGGCTTAGCTCTAACACATTAGGGCCAGCTCTAATATAGGTGGGCTAGCTCTAATACATTAGGGGCTAGTGCTAATATAGGTGGGCTAGAGGTAATACATTAGGCGCTAGTGCTAATATAGGTGGGCTAGAGCTAATACATTAGGGGCTAGTGCTAATATAGGTGGGCTAGAGCTAATACATTAGGGGCTAGTGCTAATATAGGTGGGCTAGAGCTAATACATTAGGGGCTAGTGCTAATATAGGTGGGCTGGAGCTAATACATTAGGGGCTAGTGCTAATATAGGTGGGCTAGAGCTAATACATTAGGGGCTAGTGCTAATATAGGTGGGCTGGTGCTAATATTGGGGCTAGCTCTAGTACAGAGGGGGGCTAGCTGTAACACAGTGGGCCTGGTGCTGTGAAGCCCCCTCATGCTCTTAGAGATGCTACCATGATGAGGTCCAGGCAGGGTCTTTGTGCCAGAGACTCTTCGCTGCCTTTGTCTTCCCAATCTCATAGCAGGTCCCCTGGGTGGGGGGGCTGGTGCTACAGAATGGACCAATGATAGAACAGCTGTACTGCACTCATGAATTATGTAGTGAGGTTGTACACATCTCTACTCTCAGTTATGTAAATTTCACCTCCAGAAAAGTTGTATTTATTTATTTATTATTCGGCCCCTGTGAATTAACAATATTTTGTTGCCGTTTTTGTTCTTGCCTGTGTGTGTGAGTGAGCGTGTACCTGATGAATAGTGTGTGTGTGTGTGTGTGTGTGTGTGTGTGTGTGTGTGTGTGTGTGTGTGGGTGTGTGTGCGTTTGTGCGTGTGTTTCAATTACAGTCCCAATGTATTATCATCACAGCGTCACAAAATGCCTAACGCAATCAGGCATGCATATGAACTGTTCCTATAAATAGTGTCATTTGGGTTGAGCATGGGATGCGTGCGCGTGCACACACACGTCCCTTAATCTGCTTTTACAGAGTGATTATGACATGACTAACTGTACAGCGGATGTTGCCAAGCAATGATCCACACTATGAATCCATAACGCCATTGGCTGAGCCCGAACCCTGCCTGGGAGTCGGCCAGTCAGTTTGTCCCCTGACTACAATCTAGTTTTCTCTGACATTGCCGGACGAACACGACAGAGCATTCATTCGTCAATTTGTTCAGGGTACTAAAAGCACTAAAAATGTCAATGGCAATACGAGCCCTGTCAACTCATTTTAATGATCCACTTCTCTGCCATGTCAACCTCGACCGTTGAAAGATCAAAGGTGATTACTGTATGAAGCAGCGGTGCTAGCCCATGGTATTTATGTTGCTATTGCATTGTTAGAGTGTTTTTGCCTGCACACAGGCTCCCTGTTAGGCTAATAACTGTGCACTGATGGAGTTGACATGTAAAGCATGGTTGCTGCTATGGAGAGATCCACAGAGAGTAATAAAAGAGTGAAAGAGAGAGTGTGTGTGTGTATGCATATGTGTCTGTCTGTGTGTGCGCGTGTGTATGCTTATGTGTGTCTGTCAATGTGTGTGTGTGTGTGTGTGTGTGTGTGTGTGTGTGTGTGTGTGTGCATGCCTGTGAGCGTGCGTGTTTTTGTTCACTCTTCCATCGCAGGTCCACAGTCCCCCTGAGGAGTGAGTGTCCCCCTGCGGTCTGTCGTCGAGCCAAGCGGACAGATTTATTATGAAGCAGAGTTCTAATCTAACCCTGGCTGTGACTTGCTTGTCGAGAGGCCAGATGGTATTTGACGAGCAGGAGAGGGACACGTGGCCAGGAGCCCCCTGTCTCCAATAAAGTCTGTGACAGGCAGGAGAGCTGCCATACCTAACTGTCAAGCTATGTGTAACTAACCCGTTATTCCTCTGTACAGCCCAGTGCTGCATGACAGGATATCGAAATTCTACAGTCTAGCCTTTGGCTATGCAATAGATAGGCTAATGATGAGATGAAGCTCGAAGTAGATCGGACTTAAAGTAAACGGTGAACAACATTTTAATGAATTGCTAATTTCCAAGTTCGCAGCGAACTGCAATGGGTTTCTAATTTGCTAAATGTTCCAACAGAGTTTTCGCTTCGACGGGATTATTTTGGGGGCATTTGCTGAAGATGCGCACCGACATCTGGGGCTACGGGGAGAAACTCGAAACGTTTCCTACTGTAGACGTAGACTACAATCGGGATTCTTACCTGCGACATCTGTGGTCTAAGGTTGATCTCTTTCAGGTTGATAGACAGGGATTTCAGGTTGTTGAGAAGCTGACACAGAAGGACTCCATCGCGGAGGGTCTGGGCCAGGTCGAATACCTGGGCAGACTCCCACGTTACCCGGTGGTTCGGTGGAAGCACGTTGCAATTGATCAACCACATTGCGCACTGTCTCCAGTACTCCATCATTATGCGTTAAGTGAGACACAAACAAAATCCTATAGCCAGTAAAATCAGAGACTAATCAATTCCGCTCACGCTACAACGTATAAAGTATGCATACTTGATCTGCCCTGCAAAGCGTTGGAAGCGAAACTCGGTAGACTCCACTTTAGGCTACTCCGTATCATAGCAGAGAGATAAATATCACGGTGCCGTTAGGCTGCACTGCACGGAATCGCTCTGATGACCGAACCCATCCGCCGCTGACAACCAGACGACAGTCAGTGTGCGTCCTCTCTTACTCTCGTCTCTCTCTTCACCACCACCCCCTCGCTCAATTGCGCTCTCTCTCCCTCTCTCTCTTCACCACCACCCCCTCGCTCAATTGCTCTCTCTCTCTCTCTCTCTCTCTCTCTCTCTCTCAATTGCGCTCTCACACCCTCGGTCCATACAATCCCACCCCTAAACCCGCGCGCATCTCTTCGTCCATTCCATGTTGACTGCATTGATAGGAGGTTTGGTGTCTATGACTAATAAGTAGACCTAATAGTAGGCTAATGCGTAATTATTATTTTTTTACTCATAAATAACGCGGCGGTGGAACAGGAGGCCAAGTGAAGCATGACTGGGAGAGAGATCTTAATCAACTTCTATAAATGATTCAGGTCAAAATGTTGGCTATACTTTTACCCTACCATTAACGTTGAGATTAGCACAAAAAAGTGCATTTGTCAGTCAGCGTTGACCTCTCAATGACAGATATTTAATCATTAGATAGCGGCTGCAAATTGTTGAATGTCTCATAGCCCATCTGTCCTCTGGAGTAGAGAAACATTGTAAGTCTGCTTAATGGGCTATGGTGGGTTTGTGTTATTACCTTCCATAACACCAACGACTACGTGATCATATAAAGGACTAGGCCTGGGCTATATATATATATATATATATATATATAGGATATATCACTATATATATAGGAGATCCAGCACACACACACACACACACACACACATTATGGCCACGACTGTCGTTCATAAATGATTGAACATGCATGTTCCCGCAATGCCCCTGTTTCCCACTGGTGGAAAATGGTGAGGACATTTGAATTGCAAACACGAACACCTTTTCATACGAAGTGCCCGGCACGGCAATTAAGGGTCAACAGGTGATTTATTTTTAGGCCTTACTTTCAGTCCACGTCCTGTAAACGTCCATCTTCCCTCTGTGCCCGGGGTGCATGTCTGGCAGACACGCCTTCCCCTGTCCTGGGGCTGACGCAGTGTGTGTGCTGGATCTCCTCGAATAAGATCATAATACGAGCACAATGGCGCGGATGTCCTGTCTCTGTTCCTGTTCCAGCCACACTGTACGTACAGTAGGCTACGTGGTCACAGTGGCCGCACTGCCAAAGCATGAAAACAACATCCTTCCTCGTCCTTCCCTTTGAGAGAACACTAATCTGACATGACTGGATGGGTGACAGCTGTTTAAAAGGGCACTGGCTATCAAGTTAGATCAGTCATTACCTCAAGGGTGGATGCATATTAAGAATATTAAAACAGGAATCTGTCTCTTTCTCTGCAATGCAGTACATCCGAAAAAAGGTTAAAGTAGCCTGCCTATTGTTAGACGATGAGACAACAATTTCTCCACTCGAGTAATTAGAATCCGTAAAGGAATGGAATTGGCCTTGGAATCACATTAACTGAGTGTTCAAAGAGACTTGGGCAGCAGAGCAGAGGTGCCAAGTCCCTTCTAATTGGAATGTAAAGCAGTGTATTCATTAAATATGACTGGGGAGAGAGAATGTGCGTGGGGTAATTTGGCAGGCTTCTGCTCCCTTCTCTGCTAGGCACAAGCTGCTCATGCTTACATTAGAACCAGGGGCCGGGCAGTCAGGAATTCAGTATTCCAGGAAAACTGTCCAGTGTCGACTATATGATCTTCTAAACACTTGTGTGCTTGTGTGATGCTTTTGGTTTCTTTGAATTTCTGGTCATTTGCACAGACCTCAGAGGAATGATATTTGCAAGATGGTAATGGAACTGCAATGCTACTGTCTTAGGCCTACCTTTGTATTGCAGCACCCAAACAATCAGACATATAGGGGTCCGCAATCTAAAACAAGCCGTAAACACAAGTGGGCGGGGCTAGGCTACCATTAAACGTGCCAGAGATCGATCAGCGCGGGCAGCGTGGTTGACGCAGAAACCGAGTGCCAAGGGCGCAGCAGCAGAATGATGACTGGAGGTGTGGGCACTTGGCAGGGGTCCAGACGCTCGTTACCTCTCAGCACACAGCTCCTGTTTCAGGTCTCTGCGCTCGGACGGGACGGTCCAGACGGTCAGTATTCCTCTGGCACGCCAGACTGGGGAGACTGTTGGCCTACGTCGCCGGAGATGGATGACCAAATGGGATCTGACATCCCATTTGCGAGTCCCGAAACGTCCAACTCATTTTTCGCAATAAGATTAAGCCATCAAACCTCCAGCGACTACAATATATAAACTGTATTTATAGTAAGGGCATTTTATCCGATATTTGACAAATCTGGGAACTAAATCGTTACCAATAAATTTCTTCACCAATGTGTTTGTAAAGGTGTGTAGTAGGCCTAGGCCTAACATGTAGCCTATTAAAGTCGCAATGAAATGAAAAAAGCATTCTGTCCCATTTTGGTTCACATAATTGGTCATAGTGTTCACCTATTCAACGATGTATGCCAAAAAATAAAAAAATCTACTTTTGTTGTAGTCATATGCCGCGTTCCAGATAGGATTTTGAGCTCGTAAGTTACGACTTCAAGTCACGACTCACGACCAGGGTTGCCAGATTGGTGTGATGTTTTCCAGCCCAATGAGTGCTCAAAATCCGCCGAATGTGATAAAAAAAACCGCCCAAATATTATAGTATATAATATATAGCAGTGCATGCTAAGAAAAATGCCTTTCAGTTGAAATACCGAAAATAATAATAACTCACACACAGCCTACGACAGAGAGAAAGTTGCGTAATCCCATCAAATAGTCAAAGAAATGATAATGCAGGCAACAAATTATAATAACACATGAGAAGCATGGCTATATCATGAACAGAGGAACGGCGGTGCTGCGGTCATAGACAAGAGAGCAACTCAAGATAACAAGATGACAAGCTAGATAACAAGCTTTAGTGGTGACAAGAAACCGCAGAATGTGACAAGTGGACTAGGCTACACAACTTCCAATGGTAGGCCTATATAACCACCTGTATAACCACCCATGAATAGCCTACCTGCTCGCCTACAATAACCGAGTCAGGAGTGTGATACTCAGGCAGGCAAGCAGGCAGAGACACAAGTAGGCTAATGAATCACTCAATGATGCGACATCCAGAAACACCTGCTGTATAGTAAAGTAAAAATGTCTTACCGTCACGCTGAACAGGCCAGGAGTCCATTCCAATTTCTAACATAACTCGTCAATGTAAAACTATGTACATGTGGTGAACTTGCTAATTAGCAAGTATTAATAGATGGAGTCAAAGCTCCCCAACAATTGTCGGGGAGGGTGGAACGTTGCAGCCGTCAAACCGCTCCGTTAGACGGAGCGCACGTCCATGCGAGCAGAAAACAGCGGTAATCCCATGCGATTTCTGGCATCATCTTTAGCGTCACTTGGGAAAATGCTCTCTCCACATGAGCATTTGATATGAGCAGAGTGAGCAATCTGATTGCGCCAAGTGCCACATCCTGAAAGCACAGATTTCCTCCGGCATCTTTAAAGGCCTCTACCTCCAGCCAAAAGGTATCGATGCGGTGATCATGACAGAAACCTGCTGATCCCACATCCCCAAATTGGCATCTTTAGGTTTCTTCTAGCTAGATTTGACTCCGACCTCGACCTCGACCTTCTCCTTGACCGTGTGAATCAAATGCATTGAACAGGGAGAGCTCCCTCGCCCCTATTGGACAGGTGCACATCTCCCACCCTATTAACATAATTGGATAAAATTGAAACGTCTGTCCCGACAGTTTTTTTTTTTTTTTTTTTTTTTTTTTTAAACGCCCGCCCAATGCTATTTGCCGCCAAACGTGATCAAAAGAAGCCCAATTGGGCGTGAACCCGCCCAATCTGGCAACACTGCTCACGACTTCATAGCATTCCAGGCAAACTGTCTGAATGCGTGGCATTCTGGATAAATGTAAACAAGCCGATATGGTAAAAGCTTTAGATTTGGCACATTGTCAGAGCTGGCAAGCTAAACATTGTATGCCTAATTTCGCTATGCTAAGAAATTGTACGTTACATTTTATTTATTGACATCATCGACTTTTCGCCGTTTGCATGGTCAAATTCAGGTTTACCTTAATGTTAGCTAGCTAGCACTAGCTATCTCTTGTCAACATATTTGGGCATCATTACATACACATAGCAGGTTGTAGTGCATAATCGTTTGTATTATTTTGATTACAACGTACAAATTTACTTTACGTTGCCCTTAAGTTCTTTGTCGCCATACCCATGGGGGCTGCCATCTTGCTTAGAGGGCTGTGTGACGTCAGAGAGTGCAACTGGGAGTACATCGATCTGTACGAGTTCACGGGTGGGAAGTTACGGGTTTGACTGCATTCCAGTGCATTTTCACGTGTAGAAGGTCGGAAAAACTGCACTGGAATGCAGTCAAACCCGTAACTTCCCACCCGTGAACTCGTACCAGATCGATGTTACGGTGAATTTGAGAAAACGGGGAATGTGAGCTTTTCCCGGTTAATGTGCACATTCCCCGACCTCGCGGGGAATGTAGGAGAAACATGTGCGCTTCTCACATCTCCCGGGTAATGTGCACATTCCCCGACCTTGCGGGAGATGTGAGAAATTGGTTAGTATTTCTTCCATCTCCCGCAAGGTCGGGAATTGTGCACATTAACCGGGAAATGCGTACAATTCCAACCTTGCAGTAAATCTAGGACTGTAGGGGGCAATGGAGCATGAAGCAATATGGCAGAATACAAGACGCATTTAAGTCAAAAACAGTCTGAAAGTCGATTTTCAGTGAAAGAAGGCACAAAAATCTACTTTATTTGGATTTGTATGGGTAAACCAGGCTTACCCTGTCTTATAGGAGCAATCGCCACTAGTCAGCACAGGAAGGATGCAGAGAGAGAGAGAGAGAGCGAGAGCGACAGAGAGAGGAGAAACTATTTACGGCATCCTCTGGGCCCGTCTCCGCACCACTATTTGAGAAACTTGGCACAGGGGTAGCATACCTCCACCGGGCCACCCGATGATCAAAGCCTCAGGCTTGCCAGTACTCCCGGGCACTCTGGCTCTGCCGCATAGCTCGCTTTGTGCCAATGGCCCTCCACCAACGAGGCCCGGGCATTGTGTCTGTGCTTCTCTGACACACGCTCGCACTCAGTCACGGTGACACTTCATCAGGTGACAACGGATGACATCTTTGCACGGCTCTCTCTCTCTCTCTTTGTCTCTCTTTCTCTCTCTCTCTCTCTCTCCCTCTCTCTCTCCCCTCTCTCTCTCTCTCTCCCTCTCTCTCTCTCTCTCTCTCTCTCTCTTTCTCTCTCTCTGCCCTTCTCTCTGGTTGTTTTTCTCGGGAGATGCCAGAACGGGGTAGTGGAACCGCAGAGAGCATGCATACCTATGTTCCCAGGGTCCTATATTCCCCATGTCTACGTTCTCGGGATCCTATGTTCCCCATCTCTATGTTGCCAGGGCCCTATGTTCCCAGGGTCCGTGTTCCCAGGGTCCTATGTTCCCCAGCTTAGATGTAGACACAGGCATCCGACATGGACACAGGGGTGAGGCAGATTTAGTTGGACCCGGGAGTGGAGCAACTCGGAGGGCGCTGAGTGGGCGCGCTCCGCATATCGCCATACCCCTGCCTGCTCTCCTGGAGGCTCGCGGGTGGGCAGGGGAACTGCTCAATGCTCGCTGGCCACACGCCTCTACACTGGACACAGGCACCACAGGGGTCAGATGTGGACACAGGAGTCAAATGAGTCCCTGACAACATGAAACATTTTGAAAGTTTACGTAATATTGAACTGGGGAACATAGGACCCTGGGACCCTGGTAACACAGAGTTGGGGAACATAGAATCCTGGGAACATAGAGATGGGGAACATAGAACTCTGGGAACATAGAGATGGGGAACATAGGACTCTGGGAACATAGAACCCTAGGAGCTTAGGACCCTGGGAACATAGAGCTGGGGAACATAGAAGCCGAGGAGCATAGGACCCTGGGAGCATAGAGCTGGGGAACATAGGACCCTGGGAACATAGAGCCCTGGGAACATAGAGCCCTGGGAACATAGAGCTGGGGAACATAGGACACTGGGAACATAGAGATGGGGAACATAAAACCCTGGGAACATAGGCAAGGCAAGTTTATTTGTATAGCACATGTCAGCAACAAGGCAATTCAAAGTGCTTTACATGAGACATTAAAAGCATCAAGACAAAGTGCAAGAAACGCATAAAAGATCATATAAAACAAAATGTAACCAGGCCAGGTCAAGCCTGGCTTATGTGTGTTGGCTGGCTTGTTTCTGTGCGGGACTGGTAGGACGGTAATGTCTGATAAATAAAGATGGGTCTTGTCACCTGGACACGTCAGTTCCAATGCTTCCAATGCTAATCCAGCACAATAAGAGCGGGATAGCCAGTTAGCTCATGGG
The DNA here is from genome assembly GCF_949987555.1 of Borostomias antarcticus. NCBI lineage: Eukaryota > Metazoa > Chordata > Actinopteri > Stomiiformes > Stomiidae > Borostomias > Borostomias antarcticus. The sequence continues at coordinate 12,938,986 of NC_140242.1, forward strand.
CTCACAACAACTAGCAGCAGCTTCCATAACATTAATGGTAGCGGTCAGTGGCTAAAGCAGTTACACTGATGATAACAAAGTCATCCCCACCAGGAACCCCGGTCTCCTAGGGGGGAGTCCAATGCTCTCACCACTACTCTACTTGTGCAGTGGAGATCGGCGGGTGGATTTTGGTGTCCTTCTTCTAGTCCCTAGTGTGGGTTGGGGTTAGAATATGGGTTGGGGTTGGGACAGGATCTGATCTATAAGGCAAGGGGTAAAGGTTGGAGTGAAAGGATGAACATGTGGAGTTTTGGGGTATAGTCCCATAAAGTCATTCCCACCGGGTCTTCAACCCCAGTCTCCAGGGTGGGAGTCCAATGCTCTCACCACTACTCTACTTGTGCAGTGTAGATCGGCGGGTTGATTTTGGTGTCCTTCTTGATTTTGGTGTACTGGGACTACTGCCTCTTGTGGTGCCAACAGAGAAATGCAGGCCAACATTGTCCACAGTAACGGAGGGAGGGAGGGAGTGATAACCGGACGAACGCTATACTAGGTGCGCTGGCTTACAGCCACACACAAAAAAGCATCAATACATTAAGCTCATTTCTCCATCACCACCTAAAGCTGTGCCAGTCAACAGTCAGTCTTATCACTGAAAATAAACCACATAGGCATAGAGCGACTGGTGCATCACATCCTATACAAAAATTAATTACTATAGGATTTGAAGTGTCCTACTCCTATTGTAATGAGGACTGTCTGTCTATAATGCAGTTGCGTACCGTGGGTCTTGCACAGGGTCTTCTCCGACATTGTGATTACTCCCAATGCCCCCCCAAACCCCCCCCGCCCGCACACCCCATACACACACGCAGATAGGGAGAGAAACTACGCACATAGGGGTCAGTGGAGTCTGGTGGGTCCTAGAACTGGGTAAGCCAGGACCAACAGCGCGCACAATTTTTTGGGGGGTGCGCTGTCAAAGCGTGCCCTGATGGGTTTCACAACACCAGAAGGGCGCTGAGCATTGGCATTTATATGTAAAAACATACAGGCTACTGATGTTTTTTTAAACACATCAACAAGGGCCAATAATTTGAGAGCGAGCGAATAAGAGGGCAATATTTAGGCCGAAACAACAAAGCTTTTAGGGACACACTAAATAAACTACAGAGCCATTATGACAACAATGGCCAAGCACCACGAAGAGAATGACAGGACGATAAAATACACCCCCTTAGGACACAGCACTCAATAGCCTACTCCCCTACTTCACTAATCAGTGTTTAGGCTACTAGCCTACTAGGCTACTAGGCGTATTAGCCCACCGCTCCAGGTCTTGATTTGGTCTTGATTTGATTTGGTCTTGACTTCCGTAAGCTAGAATCATTTTATCTGGCCTACAATGTTAAGTGAATAACGAGCTAGTAAGACCGGTGTCAACGGACCGTAACGTGGACTGTATTTTCATGAGGACTGTGGGGGGCGATGGAGCACTACCAAAATGCTAAACACGGATGAAAAAGAAGCGATATGGCAGAATACAAGACGCATTTAAGTCAAAAACAGTCTGAAAGTCGATTTCAGGCTTCCCCTTATGGTGTCAGAACGATGGCTTATGATCAAGTTCTCAAATCAAGTTTTATTTGGATTTGTATGGGTAACCCAGGAGCAATCGCCACTGGTAGGGGTACCAATAATTTGCTACACTTGGGACAATTTAATTGTTCCTATCAAAACGTAAACAACTATAATTCCGCACCAAAACGAAGTCCATTAGGCTACGACAACTCATGCTCAAACACCACAATGCCTTTTATCAAACTGAAATAGCCCTGCCAGTGCTAACCATCTCTGGGATACTGTATTTAACATAATAACATCGCATTCATAAGCCATCGTTCTGACACCATAAGGGGAAGCTTGTCAACAACATGCGACGACAGGTCCTTATCTCTCACATAGCAGCAAATTCACACACATTGCCAACATGATCAATCTGAAATGCATACGGTTGTGTGTCCACCGACAAGCTGTATTTTAGGGCGCTATAGGGACGAGAAAATAACTTACCTGATATAAAATGGGCACCGCAAACGCGTTTCTGATTATGTCCTCAGTCCAGTCCGTAGGCTATGCTTAGCCACAGGCGACTCCATTTCTGAAAAGGCCGGTTTCCTCTTGAAACGAATAAAGTTTGTCACTAGAGCGCCGATTTGTAGCCTACACCCGTAGACGCAACAGCCAGACATATTGATGGTATATAAAATACTAGTCTTTGCACTAAAATACGGCTCGCTCTGAACTCGTCTGTCTCCCCCTGCTTCTGTTTCAAGAATGCCTGCGCATACATAGCTGGGTCTATAATGAACAAATATGACCCACGCTCTATTTTAAGAAATGCTGGGTTTTGAAGCCTCGGCGCTACCAATAAATAACTTATTTAGACGCGTTCTGTCCGAGTGAAATTATTTTTCCGAGGTAGTCTTCTTCTGTGGTGGTGGCGGTGCTGAAGCTTCAACCCAATAAAAAAATAAAATTAAAATAGACCCTTTCTTTTGCTTAGGTAAGGGACTGAGAAGGGCTACATTTCAACCAGACATTCCAGTGAAACCAGATAGTCAAAATAACTTACCTGATATAAAATGGGCAGCGCAAATGCAGGCATTTCTGATGATTTCCTCAGTCCAGTCCGTATGCTTAATAATGGCGATTTCGTCTGTCTTCCTCTGCTACTGTAGTGAAACCAGGTAGTCAAAATAACTTACCTGATATAAAATGGGCACCGCAAACGCAGGCATTTCTGATGATTTCCTCAGTCCAGTCCGTACGCTTAATGATGGCGTCTTCCTCTGCTACAATTTCAAGAATGGCTTACAGCCAACACACAAAAAAAGACATTTAAAACAACATGCAGGAAAAATTAAATACAGGAATAAAAGTTACAGTGCAGTGTATGAATGAATAATTATTTGATTTAATAAAAAGCAGCAGCAAAAAGTAAAGTCTTCAGTCTTGATTTAAAAGAACTGAGAGTTGCAGCAGACCTGCAATTTTCTGGAAGTTTGTTCCAGATATATGGAGCATAAAAACTGAACGCTGCTTCTCCATGTTTTGTTTTAACTCTGGGGACTGAAAGCAGACCTGTGCCAGATGACCTGAGCAGTCTGGATGGTTCATAATGTAGCAGCAGATCAGAAATATATTTTGTCCCTAGACCATTCAGTGCTTTATAAACCAACAGCAGTATTTTAAAGTCAATTCTTTGACAGACAAGAAGCAAGTGTAAGGACCTCAGAACTGGAGTGATGTGATCCACTTTCTTAGTCTTAGTGAGGACTTGAGCAGCAGCGTTCTGAATCAGCTGCAGCTGTCTGATCGATTTTTTAGAGAGACTTGTAAACACACCATTACAGTAGTCGAGTCTACTGAAGATAAACGCATGGACACGTTTTTCCAGATCCTGCTGATACATTAATCCTTTAATCCTTGATATATTCTTCAGGTGATGGTAGGCTGACTTTGTAATTGTCTTCATGTGACTGTTGAAATTCAGTCCATGACTACACCAAGATTTCTGGTTTCGTTTGTGGTTTTTAGCATTACTGATTGGAGCTGAGCGCTGACTTTTAATCATTCTTCTTTGGCTCCAAAGACAATTACTTCAGTTTTATTTTTGTTTAGTTGAAGAAAGTTCTGGCACATCCAATCGTTGATTTCTTCAATGCATAGGGCTGGGGAACATAGAACCCTAGGAACATAGGACCCTGGGAGCATAGAGCTGGGGAACATAGAATCATAGGAGCATAGGACCCTGGGAACATAGAGCTGGGGAACATAGGACCCTGGGAACATGGAAATGGGAAACATAGAACCCTGGGAACTTAGGGCTGGGGAATGTAGAACCCTAGGAACATACTGTAGGACCCTGGGAACATAGGGCTAGGGAACATAGGAGCCTGGGAACATAGAACCCTGGGAACATAGGGCCCTGGGAACATAGGTCACTGAGGACATAGAGCTGGAGAACATACGACCTTGGGAACATAGAGATGGGGAACATTGGACCCTGGGAGCATAGAGCTGGGGAACATAGAACCCTTAGGAACATAGGACCCTGGGATCATAGAACCCTGGAAACATAGGACCTGGGAACATAGAGCTCGGGAGCAGAGAACCCTAGGAACATAGGACCCTGAGAAAATAGTAATGACCCCGAACCACACGCTCTAGATCTAGAAGGTAACAGGAGCTGCTGGCAGGAAGACACACTTGGCATGTTTTGCTGTGTTTGATTTCCCTTCCATTGCCTCTCAGCTCCCAGTGTAATATCCTCCCCGTGTCCTTTATGCACGATTCAAGATGCCTGCACATGTAACAGTCACCCCTTGTTTAGATTGCTATGAAGAGATGGCTTCTCTTCATCCTGTGCTCTTTGCTCTGTGCAAATCGGTCTTCACCAAATTTTCAGACCACGTCAGAGCAGACCGGGCCTGATATTTACAACCATGGGTTCTCGTATTAAAGGTTCAGAAGGGAAAAAGGCGGCACCACGGCTTTCACCTGAGTTTTGTACCTCCTATTGATTTACTGGATGATATAACCCCTAATGTTCTCTTCAGGCGCATGGCAGCTTTGGGGGGCTGCAGAGCTGGGAGAGGAATCAATGAAGTGGGAGCCCAGGGACAGGGTTAGGGGAGCAGGACAGACCCTCCAGGGTTAGGGGAGCAGGACAGACCCTCCAGGGCTAGGGGAGCAGGCAGGACAGTCTCTCCAGGGCCAGGGGAGCAGGCAGGACAGTCTCTCCAGGGCTAGGGGAGCAGGCAGGACAGTCTCTCCAGGGCTAGGAGAGCAGGCAGGACAGTCTCTCCAGGACTAGGGGAGCAGGCAGGACAGTTTCTCCAGGACTAGGGGAGCAGGCAGGACAGACCCTCCAGGGCTAGGGGAGCAGGCAGGACAGTCTCTCCAGGGCTAAGGGAGCAGGCAGAACAGTCTCTCCAGGGCTAGGGGAGCAGGCAGGACAGACCCTCCAGGGCTAGAGGAGCAGGACAGACCCTCCAGGACTAGGGGAGCAGGCAGGACAGACCCTCCAGGACTAGGGGAGCAGGCAGGACAGACCCTCCAGGACTAGGGGAGCAGGCAGGACAGTCTCTCCAGGGCTAGGGGAGCAGGCAGGACAGTCTCTCCAGGGCTAGGGGAGCAGGCAGGACAGACCCTCCAGGGCTAGAGGAGCAGGACAGACCCTCCAGGACTAGGGGAGCAGGCAGGACAGACCCTCCAGGACTAGGGGAGCAGGCAGGACAGTCTCTCCAGGGCTAGGGGAGCAGGCAGGACAGTCTCTCCAGGGCTAGGGGAGCAGGCAGGACAGACCCTCCAGGACTAGGGGAGCAGGCAGGACAGTCTCTCCAGGGCTAGAAGAGCAGGCAGGACAGACCCTCCAGGACTAGGGGAGCAGGCAGGACAGACCCTCCAGGACTAGGGGAGCAGGCAGGACAGACCCTCCAGGGCTAGGGGAGCAGGCAGGACAGTCTCTCCAGGGCTAAGGGAGCAGGCAGGACAGTCTCTCCAGGGCTAAGGGAGCAGGCAGGACAGTTTCTCCAGGACTAAGGGAGCAGGCAGGACAGACCCTCCAGGGCTAAGGGAGCAGGCAGGACAGACCCTCCAGGGCTAAGGGAGCAGGCAGGACAGACCCTCCAGGGCTGAGAGGTGAGGTAGGGGGAGACAGAGAGGGAGAGAGAGAAGGTATGTGTGTGCCTGTGAGAATGTGTGCTTGTGCGTGTGCGTGTGTGTGTGTGTGTGTGTGTGTGTGAGAGAGAGAGAGAGAGAGAGAGAGGAGAAAGAGTCTGTTTCTACGCTTGACTGAGTAGGCAACATACTTCAAGCATACAAATTCAGAAACGCTATGAACGATCATCTACAAAGGAATCTACTAATCAGGATTTCTCTATGTAATTTTGCAAAAGCTGTTTGATGAATCATGCAATTGCAAATGGTAATTTCATTGGGAATTGATGGTATGCCCTCCATAGCCTATACATTTGGAGGGGAAAAAACAACTAAAAACATAATCTGCTATGATGCTGTGGTGTTCATACGAAGCCTCATTTGTCATCCTTAAAATGAAATACTGAGAGGCAAAACTGCCTACAGTATTCATTCATCATGTTTCTAAACCTGATAATACCCTTCAATACTGTATAGCTCCCTGCACTGTTCAGACAGAATGCCCCCTGCTGGTCTATCTGACCTCACTTCCCACATACGGGGTCATAGCTGAGTGCCTATCGCCTGATCGGTATTGAGGCTGTGCAGTGTGTCAGGTGACAGATGACGGTGTGAGTCAACAGGCACCACGGTAAGTGTTGTTTCTTAAACATTCTTTTTATTTAGACCTCTGACTTCAGCGGGGGCGGGGTGTCAGTGAAGTCAAAGTCGCCTAAAAGGCTGTGGTCACTTTGAAAAAAGCAGAAATAACGTGTTACCGCGGCAGATGGCATCAACAGTCGCGGACAGAGCCGTGGGGGCCGTCGTTGGAGCGGCAGTGTCGGACGCCGCAGGTACGGAATGAGAATACCCACGTCGATCGCCATTACCACTGATATCAAACAGATCCGCTTTTCTATTCCGTTCTGTTAAAGTCTCTCGGCCTCTAGAAGAACGCCATGGCTCGCTAGTGAGAATCAGCCAGGGACATCTGCACATCTGCTGCCTGTGATAGGAGCCTGGAGGGCGTTGCCTGTCTCTGGGTTGTGTTAGTCTCACCAGAGTTACACAACTTGTAATGATGACATTCTCTCTTCTACAAGAGCAATATGGTGATGTGATGGTGGACAGTCAGAAGCAAGATACTCTATACTGTCAACATGACCAACACTACGATTCAATCGTTTTTTGGGGTGGTGTGAGCCTGTCTTATTGCTTTGCTTTTATCCTAGACCAGAAACATATGAGTTTACCAGAGAGTCCCTTCAGAAAGAGGAGTAGCCTAAATTACCTCTCAACTGTCATGACAGCCGTTGGACTATCTACGCTCACACACACACACACGTTCAGAGCTAAATAACTCGACAAAGAACGACTCACTCTGCCAATCATATCCTGAACCCGACTATCCTCGACACAGGAACTGAAGTGTGTTATTAGTTTGCTGGCTCGAACACAAGCTTATATATATATATATCGTTCCAGTAATCCTGTGTGTGTCTCTCCTGTGTGTACTCCACCCATGCAGCTCAGCCCATGCACTGGATCTACAACCCGGCCCGCCTCCGGGAGCTTCTGGCTGATGTGGAGCCGTGTCCGGAGTTCCACCCTCAGTCCGTCAACCCCTTCTACCGCAGGACGACGGGGGAGCAGACCTGCTACGGAGACCAGGCCTACGTGCTGCTGGAGTCATTAAGTGAATGCGGAGGTAGATGTTAGACCACCTAGTAGTGGGCCCTCGTTAAAAAAGAGCTTGTTTTGTTTTTGTATACAAGAACAAAAAACTGTTCTGAGGTAATTTAGTTAGATCTGTTTGTCGCTAAATCGCTAACAGGTAAACTGCTGTTTTGGTTCACCGCCAGATGTGAATGTGGAAGACTTGACCAAGCGCATCTACAAGTTCTTTGGCAAAGGAACCGTGTACGACCTCCCCATCAACGACCCCTACAGGAAGAAGGATGGTAGGTTATCTTTGACTGGCCTATGGGGTTTCAGCCTGCCCTACGTGACCAATGGCAAGAGAGTGTTATGATATCAAACAGACCACACATCTGGCGCTTTGACAGGGCCTCTGTTTGGGTCCGATAACGCCATGCTCTGCTTTCGCTTAGTGGTTCAGGGGCGAGTTCCCTTGTAAAAAAAAAAAATCATGCTCCATAAAGTGATTCTTCCCTCTGGCTCAGCGTGCGAGCTAGGATGGTGGTTCTCGTCTGCTCATGGTCGTTCTGCTGTTAAGGAGCTGTTTAAGAGCATTCTGTTTTCCCCTTCTGCCAGAACTCTACTTTGAATTGTGGAGTCCGTTTAATCTCAAGGTTTTATCCCACATACTGTAGGGAGATCTGTACATCAATAAAAAAAAGTATGGCGAGGAATCAAGAATTGAATTGCTTTAGGAATGGATGGATGGATAGATGGATAGATGGATGGACTCACTGATGGATGGATTCACTGATTGATTGATTGATTGATTGAGTGATTGATTGATTGATTGATTGATTGATTGATTGATTGATTGATTGATTGGTTGATTGATTGATTGATTGTGTCCATTGATAGGTCCTAAACCCATCCTCCCCATTGTCGGGCCCTGGATGAACGCGAGCCTCAAGGCCTTCATCAGAAACGTGGACGCGGGCAAAGAGCAAACGGGTAACAACAGTGACCCCGCAAGCAGGACACAGAGAAAAGCTCTTGGCTCCTTTCACGTAGCATATGTGAACATATACAGATATGGTTCAATGACAATAAGCTGTCCCATGTCATTCAATACAACGTTGAGTGCCCCCTCAAATTCTTTTTTTTTCATAATCACAGGTTTATATATCCATGCGTAGACTGGCAGAAATATAACCACCCAGAAAAAATGACATTATTTTATTTTGAATACCACATTTTTGGAGAGAAAAAAACACTCACTGACATATACGTCATTGACCCATATATGAATAATGCTACGTGATGTTACACCGTTAAGAAAAAACACTCTTAAGTTCAACTCTCTCCCATCCACTAATCGTTTTATGGACATGACAAAGGACAATTGTGTTTCTATTTGAATTTGCTTTGCTTGATGAAATGTGTGTAGTGTTTTATTACCTTATTTAGTTGTTTGTGTATTGTACTATGTATGCTTTATCCTTTAACTCGGCTCTGCTGGAAATGAGGGTCTCCCTCAGTGGACTACGAGTGGAAATACAGGCTTGAAATGTCAGTCCGGGTGAGTTGAGGGGTCACGTGGGTTGTTTGTTTCAGGATGTGACACGGACTGTCAGATGGATGGGATCACCAAGCTGGCCCCAGTGGTGGCCATGTACGCCGGGAGGCCCGAGATGCTGGCCAAGGTGGAGACGACCACGCGCGTCACTCAGAACGATGACATGTGTGTGGCGGACACGCTGGCGGCAGCGAGGTAGGGCTGGCGGGAACCCGGAGATTTCCCCATGGCGATCGATTTCTCCCACAAGCCATGACTGTCCAGCCAATGTGTTGCCGTTATGAACAGTCTTAATGTGTGTGTGTGCGTGCGTGAGCGATGACGTCTTGTCTCTTTGAAAGGTTCCTGGAGCATTTCATTGTGAACGGCCCTGACCCCAACGTTCTGGACGTGGTGCTGGCCCAACTGAACGACCCAAAGAGGAGGAATCCCCAGGATTTGGACAGAGCTGTGATCGGTACGTCTACCCAACGCCCCTGTCTACCCAACGCCCCTCTGTCTACCCAATGCCCCTCTGTCTACCCAACGCCCCTCTGTCTACCCAACACCCCTCTGTCTAACACCACACCCAGGAAATACGCTAGGACATCCGCTATACAAACAGATGGAGATTGCAGAGTAATCATCTATAGCATCTACTGTTAAAGGATCAGTGTGTCGAATTTTGTGACAGAATTTTGTGTGGACCTGGCAGAAATGGAATGTAATATCCATAGGTATGTTTTAATTAGTGAGTCATCCCATGACAATCTGAATTATCTTTCGTTACCTTAGAATGAGCCCTTTCTATCTACATAGGGAGCGGGTCCTTCCACGGAGGCTGCCATGTTGCACCACATAATTGTATTCAGTTGGTTGCAATCTGCAACCTCACCACTAGATGCCGCCCACAATAACACACTGCACCTTTAAAATGAGAAAAGGTGAACCGTGAAAGTGTCAAGGAATGAAATATAAAGTGTACAGTTCTGTGTTCATTGTAAAGATAACTCTTATGGGAAGCGTTAAGATTTGTCGTTTCCTTCTCTCCCCTTCATCACGGCAGCCCACATCCAACAGGTTAAGGACAACCTGGGCAAGACGGCGAAGGAGCTCGTCCCCGCTGTGTTCGCAAACACGTGAGGTAGGTCTGCCCGCCAGCGCAGCTCTGGGTACCAGCGGGCTCCAGTCTGTCGACTTGGCAGGACAGCACACCCTCTCTGTCAGCATATCCGCTATTCCCGCTCCAAGAAGGAGCTCTCGCCCTCCCTCTCTCCTTTGATGCCGCAATTAATGAACCCCTCGCCCCCCCCCACACACACACATACACACACACACAGAAGCAGGGGAGCGACCTATTGAAGGGAAAACATGTGTTGAGACTCTGAGAAGGGGTTCTATAGGGGTGTAGTGGGTGGGTGGCTGGTACCGTTGGAGTTGCGGGGGGATAAAGCTCTCAATGGCCTCAGGTGAAGGCACTGATCTGAGTGCCACCCACATTCTGCATCCTGGAGGTCAAGCATTGTTTAGTCAGCTGTCAAATCTGCTCTCTGTGGTCAGACCCCTCCCATCACACAGAGAACAGATGGCAAGACCAGGACGCCCCTTTTGACCTTTAAACAAGCCCCGTGGTATCAACTGGTATCATCTTCGTTTTAACTGAGCACGCAAGCACTAACACACACGCACAGACACATACACTCATTCTCTGTGTCTTCCATCCGCAGCTGTGCCCGGCGCGTTCCAGGGAGCGCTGCACGCGGTCCTGACGCAGCGCGGCCTGGAGGAGGCGGTCAGGGCCACCATGCGCTGTGGGGGCTGCACCGCCAGTCGGGGGTCCTTCATCGGGGCCTGCTTCGGGGCCAAGGTGGGAACCCAACACCCCTCCCCTCCAAAAAAAAGAATAATTCCAAAATATGACAATATTACATCACATAGACCCTAGTTTATATCAGAACAGTTTGCTTATATTTTTGGAGACTACTCTGGTCTTTAGCATGGCACGTGTAAACTCCAGCTTTAAAGATTGTCCATTCATCACAGTCGTTTGTTCTGGTGGTAGGTCTTTGGGACTTTTTAAAGAGACAGTTTTAAAGAGAGAAAACTGCTGGTGTACTGTACAACATATACAACAAAGCAGTATGAAATCATCCTTTCTTTCTTTCTTCTCTCTTGGTCTCCTGTCCATCGTTGGCTCCTGCTTAACGAGTTTGACCTTGGATAGCTACTTGTTTAGAAGCTCACCACATTTCAGCCTTCATCTGTTCACTCGTGTTTTTCAGACGGGTCTCCAAGGAATCCCAGAGACTTGGAGGAGCAGAACCCTCAGATATCCTCTGCTGCTCCAACTCGCCAAGAAAGTTGTCAGCTCACACCAAGCCTGGCTTCGCTGGAACTAACTCATATAGCCTTCTAAGCAGCTTATTATATAATAAAATGTGCAGGTTAACCGATCTAACATGTAAAGGCCTATGGTAATGTAATTGGTTCTTAAAGGAGTAGTTTGGTATTTAGCATTATAAGCCCTATCATGAGATTATCTACGATCATACAACAGTCCATATCAAAAATGTTGACAGCACTCTTGAGATATTAGCACTCATTGCTCATGTCACAGCTGAGTACACTATGGATATAGTGTATTATAGTGTTTTATATATGCCCATAGAGATCCATTATATGGTTAGCTGTAACATGAGCACTAAGCACTAATATCTCAAGAGTGAATTCATTAGAATGTTTATATGGACCGTTGTATATGATCATAAATAACCTTATAACAGGGCTTATGATGCTAAATACCAAACTGCTCCTTTAATTAGTCCATTTCGTTACTGCATTTTAAAGACCATCTCTGGTCACAGTTGTATTAGGACAAACCAGTTTATGAAAGTTTCATTTTAAAGTGATTATTGACGAATGGAACTTGAACCTTTTTGTTTTGTCAAAGATGCACTGTGTAACAGGAAGGGACAGTCTGTGTGGCAAAATGAGTCAGATCTCTGACAATGCTGATTAAAAGAGGAAGGATGTATTTGTAAGAGAAGAATAAAACATCTCACCACAGTTCTAATGTTGTTAAAGCAAATTATTAATGCATCACTTTCCTTTAAAAAGAAAAAAAAAAAAGGTACCTGTGGCTATTGTTAGTGTTGAGAGTTTTAATAACCCCAGGCCAGGTTATAGAAACCGTAGCTAATTTAAAGAACAGAAATGTTTTTTTCTGAAGCAGAAGCGTATTTCAGCAGGTTTCAATACGAGCACTCCCAACACTACTGGCATGTGTTCCCCTGAAGTGAAAGAACAGACACGCAAAGATTAACAGAGCTGAAACGACAAACGGACAGCAACTTATCCCTCCCTCAGAGGACTGGTTCTGTTTCCCTTAAACTGCTGACTTCCATACAATCATGTTCTCAATGACTCCTCCAATGATTTAGAATAAGCTCTCGGTGTAAAGTGATGCCAATATCTTAATATGTTTGACATAGACGGCATTTGTGAAAAGAGCTTCATGATATGCTCTGTGTTGATTTACATGGATGGAGGTTTAAGATGTACTGAGCAGTGCTATGGACATTGCAATTGTAATAGTTCACTGAAAACTGTATGTTCCATTAAGTACATTGGAAATCCACAATTAGCGGCGGTCCAAATTTTGAGTATTGCTTGACTTAACATGATTAACATAAGTAGAGTTACAACTTGAGGTAATTATTATCCATTTGAGGGCAGGCAAATCATGTTGACAGTATTGCATTGATTTTAAAGTTGCAGTAGCACATTCCCAGTACCACTGACTTATGTCCCTCTACTGTAGCGATATCATAACATAATTACTTTGATAAAAATGTATTAATGCTTCACCTCAAAATGGATTCTTCAACTCCCATAAAGAAGTTAAGAGACAGGGGGAAATGCACACTGCCACAGAGCACAATAATCACATGCAACTGTACACAAAAATCCTCATGTCATCTCTAGAGGCGGCTTAGTCTTCCCATTTCCATTAGTTATGGGAGGAAGCCATTTGATCCCTTCTCACTCCCTTCCTCCCACACAGCAGGTACTGGGCTGTATTCAAGGTAATTACATCCAGACCTTGGAGAAGGTGTCCTGTTCTTCAAAGGCCTTATCCTCAAAGAGGCAGGACACGACAGGAGAGTCAATATTGTTATCCTGATGTATTTTGTCCCAGTCAGCTAGAACAGCTGCGATTAGATTTAAAGCCCCCGTCGAATATCTTATACTGTCAACTCATCTTTGTTATATTTGACAGGCGAAACCTTGATGCTTTCATTGTAGTCTGACTTTAAAGAGGCTGTGTCAAGCGCAATATGTTTTTCTCGTCTGGGTTCTCTCACGGTGGAGTAACAGTAGCCTACAGTTAGCTGTATAGTGAGCACAACTCACTTTCAAAAAAATTATAACCATTAGGGTCAGATTCCATTTGCAGAGCCTGAATGTTTAAATCATTTAGTGCAAGTTTTGAAAACAAACTTCGACAGCAACAGTAGCTACCGTTACAGCACGGGTTTAGTCCTACCTAGTAATGCTCTAAAAACAAGACTAAAAAGTGACTTCCACATGTGACTCAATCATACATTTCAACCACATATTTTCATGCTAAAAAAGCTCTCCCGTGTCTAGTAGCCTACGGTGGACCACATCTGTGGCAGATCACAACATTTTCTGTTCCTCCTGAACATCTTTCTCAGTTCTGTTCCGGGATGTTCTTGGCACCAAGTAGCATTCCGGCGTCCTTGGATGGTCTGCTGGGCGCTGGGTCGCAGTGGTCCTCCGCACCAGGTTGCACAAAGATAAAGCACGCTATTGGTCCATTCTGGGTCTGAGCTCCTCACTGCTATTGGTCCATATCCTTCCTCAATTACCCTCTACTACTCTGTGGAAAAATTTATTGGAGAACCAAAAACATTTGGACAAAGCCGAAGGGGTAAGGCTCTTTACCTACAGCTTTCTCCTCCATTAAGCTCTACGTAGTCTGTTTTGATTGCTTGTTTTTATTGTTTACTTGTTCTGACATCCGTTGGAGCACATAATCACTAATTGGCCATTAAGTCATCGTCCAGTGTTCACGGAAATGCTGTGACAAAAATGTTCTACGGACACACGTATCTGCAGTTGTTTAGCTGTATTCTAGTATATACAGTACAATAATGTGCCACCGGCTGGCTGCTGTGAGTAGTACTATTACTATCACTGATTGGCCACTTATTTGGCCCTAATTGCCTAGACTAATTAAGAAAATCCAGCCTTGTCACCATCTGCCCGGGACCCCTGCCGGTATCCATGCCAAATATGAATGCAGTCAGGCCGACGGTGCCCGAGGAATATGGGAACAGACAGAGATATAGACACACAGAGATACAGAGAGTTGCTCATGTATGTTAGATGTGAAGAGGTCTCAAGGGAGCATTTCATAGTACCTGCACATCCGTGAGTCATCTATCTTTGTATTGGATCCATATATAGGCCAGACAAAGAGGAGAGGAAGACAGAGTGTGTGTGTGTGTGGGGGGGGGGGGGGCAGATGAGGTTGAGAGGTGTAGTGCATTTTCCATGCCTCCGACTTGGACCAGCCTTCTGCCTGCCTCCTTCCCCGACCAGCACGGGCCGATCTGGGTCACTGTCCCTGGTGTGATATCCTGGATGTTTCCACACACCTCCTCCTCTGCTAACAACCACCCATCCATTCAGACCCAGTCCCCGGACCAGCGCTGGTAAGGCCACATGTGATATCCATCATGTAGGCCTGCTGCACGACTCCCCCTCTAAGAGTTACTAGTCTAGTGGAAACATTCATTTTCACGAGGGGATAGCCTGATCCTACTGTCCTACGTTTCCCATATTTGAACAGTGGGTTAAAGGAGTAGTAAAGGGAAAATGCATGTTTAACCCTGTTTTAAGGTTACTTATGATCATATACAATGGTTCAGATCAAAATGTTGACAAAGCTAGCATTTTGGAGAAAGTTGATAATTGATTTAATTGATAATTGATATAATTTGATAAAGTCAAAAGTAGTACTGAGCGCTTTATCAATAAATGTTATCTTACCTCCACAGTAGCCAATAGTTTTAGAGAAATAATGACCACAAACAATGTATCAACTCCAGAAGTGGGGCCGTTAGTAACTATTGAAGACTTAGCAACCACCTTTAACACCAGAGTAAGGGCAGCCTTGGATTCTGTAGCACCTATTAAACTGAAAAGGATCACAGCCAATAATAAAGCTCCATGGCGAAATGAGGAAACAAATCAACTTAAGAGAACCTGCAGAAGTTCTGAGCGTATATGGCGAAAAACCAAGCTACAGGTCCACCATGATATTCTCAAAGAACATCTCTCTGCTTTTAATAAAGCAATAAGAAATGCAAGGAAAGACCACTTCTCAAAATTGATATCTATCAACCGAAATAATTCAAGAGTGCTCTTCTCAACAATTGATAGCCTAATAAACACTGCCGTAAAAACACCAGATAACCTGCTCTCTACCTCCAAATGTGAGGAATTTCCAGCTTACTTCAGATATAAGATTATGAATATTAGGAGGAATATCACCCAGGAAAGGCCATGCATCCCGTTCACAGATCCTCTCCCTCCATGTAATGGACATATGAGCCTGTTTACACTGATGGACACAGAAATATTGAGAAAAGTAGTATCCAAACTCAAATCCTCCACATGCCTGCTGGATCCCATCCCCACCAATTTTTTCAAAACTATTTTTGACTCTGTATCCTATGACATTTTATCCATTGTTAATGACTCCATATCTACAGGTGTCTTCCCACCAATACTTCAAACTGCTTTGGTGAGACCCGTACTGAAGAAAAACAACTTAGACACTTCAGTTCTTTTTGTCTTTTTTAGACCAATCTCCAATCTTCCCTTTTTGAGTAAAATTCTGGAAAAAATTGTTTTCAAACAGATTAATGATTTCATAGCTACAAGTTGTACCCTTGACCTTTTCCAGTCCGGCTTTCGTGCCCATCATAGCACAGAGACGGCATTAGTCAAAGTTGTAAATGACCTCAGAATTAATGCTGACTCCAAAGAGCTCTCTGTTCTCGTCCTCCTGGACCTGAGTGCAGCCTTTGATACTATAGATCATGCAATCCTCATCGAAAGACTGGAGAAGTGGGTTGGCCTCTCTGGTCCAGTCCTAAATTGGCTTAAGACCTATCTAAACGGTCGTGATTTCTTCGTTGCCCTCGGTGAATATAGCTCAGGAAAGATCCCTATGACCTGTGGGGTTCCCCAAGGATCGATCCTAGGACCTCTACTTTTCAGCCTGTACATGCTGCCCTTTGGCAGTGTCATCAGGAGGCACAACATTAGCTACCATAGCTACGCAGATGATACCCAACTCTATATTTCTGTAACACCCAGTAACTACAGCTTGGTTGACTGCCTTGTCAAGTGTATTACAGATATAAATGTATGGATGTCACATAATTTCCTCCAACTAAACCAGGACAAAACAGAAGTACTGATCATTGGAGAAAAAGCTGAAAGAGAGAAACTATCAGCACACTTAAAAACTCTGGAAATTGACACCAATTGCCAGGCTAAAAACCTAGGTGTCATACTTGACTCAGATCTTAATTTCGAAAACCACATCAAGAATATTACAAAGACATCCTTTTACCACCTAAGGAACATTGCCAAGGTGCAACCCTTTCTCTCTCAGGCTGACACCGAAAGATTAATGCATGCTTTCATCACAAGCAGGCTGGACTACTGCAATGCTCTACTATCAGGCCTACCAAAGAAAGCAATCTCTAAGCTACAAATAATACAGAATGCTGCAGCACGAGTCCTCACTAAGACTAGACGAAGGGCACACATCACACCAGCCTTAAAATCACTACACTGGTTACCTGTGAACTCTAGAATAGACTTCAAAATACTATTACTAGTCTATAAATCTCTCCACAGTCACTCACCAGAATATATTTCAGACATGCTTGTTAAGTACATGCCCAACAGACCACTCAGATCCTCAGGTACTGAACTTTTAACAGTTCCAAAAGCCAGGACCAAGAAACACGGAGAGGCAGCTTTTAGTTTCTATGCCCCCAACCTCTGGAACACCCTACCGGAGTGCCTAAGAAGGGCCGAAACAACGGAGGTCTTCAAGCGAGACCTCAAGACGTACCTTTTTGACCTAGCCTACAATCACTAGCTAGGACCTTGAGACACAGAAAGGGTTCTGTATACATTGGTATTTATCCTGCTATGCACTGTATGTATATCAAGTAGTGTACAGAAGCTGGTTACCCTGAAACAGGCTTGTTCTGTTCTGACAGCTGTGTTTGCTCAGTGTGCTACTAACCATTTTTTGCCTCCCCTAGTGCCTCTCTCTCTCCCTCCTATCCTCTAACCAGGTCCAGTGGATGCCCTACTGTCGCCCGCAGACCACCCTGAGTCCGATAGATACCTCTGTGTCAGCTGTGGAGATGTGGATGTCGTAGTATTTAGTACACACACACACACGTACACACAGACACACATCAGTCCACATCTGGCTTAGGCCTGGACCTGATGCTCTTAGCCTTTCTTGCTCTGAAAATTTAATTTAATATAATTTATTGTTCTTTAAATGTTCTTAGCCATTAGACAAATATATTCCAGGAGCTTGCCCCAGGTTGCCTGTTTCAATATCTGTGTGGTCTGTTTGGCTCTATGTGCTACTAACCCTGTTCTGCCTTCCCTCTTTCTAGTGCCTCTCTCTCTCCCTCCTATCTTCTAACCAGGTCCAGTGGATGCCCCACTGTCACCAGCAGACCTCCCGGAGTCCGATAGATATCCCCGTGTCTGCTGTGGATGTCGTAGCATGTCCGTAGAATGTCCTCTCTCCTACGATGTTTTTTTAGCCTCTCTAACTCTGAAATGTAATTTAATGTAATGTATTGCTTTATAAATGTTCTTAGCCGGTAGACAAACATACTCCTGGAGCTTGCTCGATCGCCTTGTTGAGAGGGGTCAGGGAAGAATTTTTACAGCTCACTTATCTGGCCCCCGGGTGATTACTGTTTTTTTGCTTCCCTCTGGAATATGTAGAGAGTGGGTCGTATGCCCACCTCCCTTGTTCTCTGTAAAGCGCATTGTGTTGCCTCTGGGTATGAAATGCGCTATACAAATAAAGCTTTGATTGATTGATTGATTGATAATTGCTCTACCACTGTTTTGGTCATACAATGGATGTGGATGGGCATCTTGAAAAATCAATCAAAAACATGTTAAACTCTCGATTTCAAAGACAAGAAACTCACCTAGGTGTTAGTTGGCGTTCTGACATATAATTCGCCATAAAGTAAGATTCTAGTTCATCTGGAAATGATTTTTTAAATATTTAGTATAGAACTATTTAGTCGCAGCAGGTACGTGTGTAAACTTCCGCAAACTAGGTAGCCTAGCAACATAAACAATAACAATAGCTACCATAAGTAGTTCCGCTTCCTGAATCCCCTCTGCGGATTGATCTACACATCTACAACAGTCGCTTCAATACAAGTCAATGGATTTCATAAAATGATCAATAAAACCCTACAGGATTCATACTTTGCTGCGAATCAGAACACCAACGGACACCAATTACACCCTCGGTGAGCTTCTTGTCTTTGAAATCGAGAGTTTAACATGTTTTTGAATTATTTTTCAAGGTGCCCATCCACATCCATTGTATGACCAAAACGGTGGTAGAGCAATTATCAGACTTTCTCAAAAGTGCTAGTTTTGTCAATGTTTTGATCTGAACCATTGTATATGATCATAAGTAACCTTAAAACAGGGCTATACATGATTTTTCTCTTTACTACTCCTTTAAAGCAACCATAACACATATTTCAGGTTAGTGCGTTCATGTTACATTAATGTGACTGTGCTGCAAAGCAACTGATAGGATCATGTATCAACTAACTGAATAGTGAAGAGCACATGCAACCCATCCGTTTCGGCATGCCCCGGGCGGGATTAGAACCCGGTCTGCTGCTTGGGAGGCGGACACGCTGACAGTTGCACCAATAGGGACGTCCCTCTTGGAGGAACTTGTCAGCGCTCCTTTGATGTTTCACCAGCTACTCTCACGTTTCACTTGGTTACACAGACAGCAGTGCATCATGGGGCGGGCGTCTGAGGTTATCAGCGGTTCCCAGCGCTGAAAGCATGACACGGGGCCTTCCCTTTCCTGTCTCTGTGGTGATGGCTGCTGTGCATGGCAACAGTCTCCGGGGCGGGCTATAACACATCCCCATGGCTGTATCAGCTGTGTGACGGGAGGGCTTTGCCGAGGCCCCTCCCAGGAACAGCTAGCTCCACCTACGACCAAGCACGCGTCATAAAAGATGAAAGAGGAAGTGGTGCTCTACAGCTGTGAGCCTCAATGAGAAACAGCAGTCTCGCTAACAGTCAATGTCTAATGTTTTCCACTGACCCATTGAAGCCGGCTGACTGTATAGAGAACAAAGTGAAATTTGATTGATCAATTATCTCCTTTAAAAGGGTTGTGGTGTTAGAAGTACTTTCATTTTATGACATTCCAACTCCACACGTCTAAAAGGGTCTGCACACTGCCCCTACCAACACCAACGTTGGTTTGGTGTGCCATGTTTGTTGGTGACTGTTGGCGTCGGTTGGATGGTTTTTGCAGCTGAATTTTAAACTTCCAACATTCTAACAACTGCCAACTTTTGGATGCTGAAATCTGTCAAACACAGGTGTCCCGCATAGTGAAGTGGCATTATCTTTAATTATATAGTGACTAAAGCCTTTTTGAATGTTGGGTGTTGGGAGTTGGTTGGCGTTGGTTGGGGCCGTGTGCAGACACCATTCCACATTAACACCATTAACATTTGTCAATCATCTTGTCTTTTTTGGGATGAACCCCATAAATAGTAGGTGCTTAGAGGGCACCTGGATTTACACCCTCTACAAACCAAGAGGAAAGTCTGACACCTGGTGGCTACAGGAAGTATTGAGGGGAAAAAGGCTTTAGTCACTATATAATTGAAGATAGTATGCGGGAGACCTGTGTTTGACAGATTTGAGCTCATCAAATAATATATTATATACATAAAATCCAAGGCTGTGATCCAAGGCATAGCCATCTCATCTCAAACTCTGAGAAAATGATGAATATCCCCATTACGTAGACAAACATACCATTATCATACCTCTTATAGCAAAATACTATTACATTTTAACATGAACTGTACAGAAAGTTAAAGGAAATGGAGAGACAGGAAAACCATCGAAATGAGAATTTTAATATTAAACTGCTCTTTGAAAATACAGGTTTGCACATTGAGATTACTAGAAAAGATGGGCTTTACTATTTGGTAACGATAGTCTGAGTGGACAGCTCATAAGCACAGACATACAAGAAAGATCTTCACATCCCCTGACCCTTATACACGGCCAGTCTACTGACACTGACACACACACACACACACACACACACACACACACACACACACGTGTACATATCAATTGCTGTCAATTAATTTACACAAATCTGGCAAGTGCAAATTTGATCTAGCACACATGCACTTGAAGACAGACAGACAGACAGTTGTGTACTTGGTAAGCAGAGTCTAACTGTCCAATCCCTTTCAAGTTCTACTAAAAAGGGGGCCATGTGGGACAACCAGCACGGGTTACCTCTCCCTATGTGACGGCACGCACACACACACACACACACAGACAAAAGTAGAGAAGATATATATATAAAAAAAACAACAACAGCAAAGTGATCATGAAGCCATGATGATGAGGTCGTCGGACGCTAAAAAATCCCCAAAAGAAACCATACACAGGTTGTGCACCCCCCCCACCGTGTGCTGATCTACCTCTGAGAGTCCCCCCCCCCCCCCCCCCCCCACCCGTACACCCCCGTCAGCCCTCTCTTCCTCAACCCCAGTATAAAAAAAATAAAGTGTAACCCAACCCAACCCAACCCCCATGGACAGTCCCACCCTACACCCTTACAAGACACCCTCGTCTTGGGCAGAGATCTATAGGCCACCTCCCTCCCCCCGACCCGGTCTATCTCTTGCCCCTCTTGTTGCCGACGGGGGGCTTCTTCAGCTGGAGCAGGGGTCCCCCAGCGCCCAGGCCTGTGACGGGGGGGTTGGACACGCCGAAGGTCAGGCCGGCCGAGGCGTTGATGCCGGGGTTACTGAAGCTGAAACCAGCAGTACTGCTGCTGCTGCCGAACCCTGGAGGATAGAGAGAGAGAGAGAGGAGGATTGAGAGAGAGAGGAGAGATGAGAGGGAGAGATGAGAGGGTGAGAGAGAGGAGAGAAAGGGAGAGAGGGGAGGGAGAGAGAGAGGAGGAGAGGGTGGGGGGAGGGTATGGAGGTCAGGGGTCGGAGTGGGGGGAGACACGTCAGTATCAATATTCTGAAACATACAGCAGTGAAGGTCACTACTGTGTTATCTGCAAGCTTGCTCGTGGTCTGAGTTCTCCCCATGCTAAGCGCAGGTGTGTGTGTGTGTGTGTACCTGCACTCAGGCTCCCTCCCGATGGCTTACTGGCAGAGGAGAAGCCAAATGAGGAGCCCCCCGCTGCTACCCCCCCAAACCCTGGACCACCACTGAACACTGCGGGAGGCAGGGAGAGAGAGAGAGAGCTTAGCCCTGGCTGGTGTCCCACACTCCCACACACACACACACACACGCACACAACGGCAGGGGAGAAGTAGAAAAGAGGGAGCTGAACTTCAGTAACATGAGCACAAGCTTGCGCACGCACCCACACACACACACACACACACACACACACACACACACACACACACACACACACACCTCACTGCCGAACAAAGCCCCAGTGTGCCACACATGGTTACAGTGCAACTAAGACATGTGTTCTTTAATAATCCCTGTGGGAGGAACAATCAGGAAACTATCACAGGGCAGCAGAACAGACTGATAGAGAGAGCAGTGGCCAATACAGAGAGAGCGAGTGAGCATTGGCCAATAGAGAGAGAGAGGACAGTGAATACCCACCCCCTGATCACACCTGATAAGGGTCACTACGCAACCTCTCAGCACTCAGAAAGCAGACATGCCACAGGCCTCTGAAGCTGTGCGCTAAGCGACACGCACGCGCACACACGCGCGCGCGCGCACACACACACACACACACACACACACACAGATTTAATAAGAGGGGCAGTACCTCCAAGGCTAGTGCCCATTCCCGAGGCAAAGGGGTTTCCAAACCCTGCCCCCAGGCGTGCCTGGGACCCTGAGACGGGGAGAGAGAGCGCACACGCACACACACACACGCGCACACACACACACGCGCACACACACACAGACACACTTTACTCCTCTGGACCACTTCCCTCCTCTCTCTCTCCTTTCTCAGCTCTTCTGATTGGCTGAAGAGTTCTGCATCACCGTGAGGTTATATAGATCAAACAGCCCCCCCATCTCACTGAGTGACATCCAGGGGCCCGTGACGCTAGCACTGCCACCTCCGTCAGCTCCTTCTGTTAGCTCTACTACTATATAGAGCTGTTTGTCACCTCAGAGATGACCGCAGCTGGACTCCTCCTCAGCTTACCCCCCCCCCCTCCATCCCCCAACCTCCCCTTAAGCTTTCCATACCCAGCACAGCTACGGAACTGGCAATGTTTATACACCAAACTCTCCCATTCACCACTCGTGTTAAGTTTAGTAACAACTTAGGCTTTGCTTAGTTATCAGATGAGAAACAGGAATAACTGATAGTTCTTTCACTCAGGATTCCAGTCATGTCCTTTGTACTGTTTTCCCCCCAGTCAAATTTAGGCTCATAGTTTTGTTGACTGATTTTGGAGATGCAAACCGAAGGTGGACAATATTTTTGGCTGCATCAATTTTGTTTTTCCAATTAAGTAAGATGTTTATCAGTCAAAAAGAAACAAGACAAGGGTCTCTCATTTAAAAAGGGATTTATTGTCAATTCAATGCAATTCCACTTACATAAAACAGAGACAAACAGTTTAGGACAGAACTGATTGTTAATTGCTAGGCGCTATTGCATTTTGACAACTTTGAAAAACGTCAAGATTCCGTGAGTGAAGGAACTAGCATGTGCCAAAAATCACTCTCTCTCTCTCTCACTCACACACACACACACACACACACACACGCACACGCACACGCACACGCACGCACGTTATTCATGTAGGCCTACATCTAGTTTCAAAGGCACACCATATCAGATTAAATATATATTCATATATGCATGAACAAGCATTGGTTATATAGGATTATAACACTCATTTAAACAGAACCACTCAGAACAGACAATCAGAATTGGCATCTAGCATCGTCACTGTGTATAGTGGGAGACTAAAACCCAGGTATGTGTTACCGCTGACCAGTAGAAGTCAGGGAAAGGTTGGCTGGTCCCACCAACAATCATTTTTGATGCAAAGTCTCTTTTTTATTATTATTATTTTTTACTTCAGATCATGAAACTCATGGCACTTTTTCAAAACTAAAATGCTATCCTCCTCCTTCAATACGGGATATGGTTGGTTGTCCTTAAATGTGGGCTACAAGTAGCCACGCCCTTGGCCTGGTACAAAACTAACAACCCAGCTAGCCCTTCAGCTCTGCCTTCACATGCTAGGGAGACGCCGCCCCCCAGAGGCCAGCGATATGGACACAAGAACCGTTTCCGCTGGCCAACTACTGAAACTACAGCTACATACGATCACCAGCCCCTCTCCCCCTCTCCTCATTGGTGAAGACGGCCTGCTGACTGTAGCACGCAGTCCAATCACAATACACCTTCAAGCACTGAAAGATCAAACTAGGCCTATGGCGTGGTTTATACAGTCAAACGGGACAAAAACAATCGCAAATTCGCAATAGCCGCGACTACATACGCGTATGTGTGCAGCCAGAACGCATTTTTTCAGACGTTTTTGTGCACCGGCCGACCAACCAACGGACCGAGCGAGCTAGAGAGCAGCTGGTCGCAGCTAGAAGGACACATTCAAAACTCCATGCGAGTTACCAGTCAGCTATACCAGTGTAAATCTAGAACCAGGGGCCTCAGAACAAGGTCCTCCAGATCTCCACAAGAGCTCTGCAATAAAAGAGCTTAGAACAAACACTGACCACCAACAACTTAAACGCACTGAAGAACAACAACCCAGAAGTTCCAGACCTTTGAGGGGTGACCTAAGGTCCACAATAGTGTTTCCGAGCGAGACGAGCAGACAGGTTCAACCCAGAGCAGCAGGTAATTCATCTCAAAGAGAACAAAATGGCTGCCTATCTGACAAAGAGTTTACACTTGGAGAAACACTGACTTTTTTTGGCACCCAAATGATCTGGCTGGCTCCTAGGGCCCAGTCAGTACGAGCAGCAAGTTCCCCATAGCCTCCGCCCAGAGAGCTATGGAGCAGGGCAGCCCTTCTATTCAATCACACGGGAGTCAAAATAAGTAGAGAAGAGTGGGGTTTACAGACATCGGGGTTGTCCAAGCAGCATGGTTGTATGGTCCAGGCCCTTCTGTGGCGCCCTGCCTCTCCTGATTAAGCCCGAGTGACCCGACACCCAGACGTCTCAGTAAGTACAGTTTTGCGGCGCTGTAAAGAGCGTGAAACAGAGGGTCTCCGCAGGCCAAAGACGACTCTTGAGGCTTGCAAGGGACAGACCGGCGCCGTGCGCCCTCAGCGTCGGCCCTCCGCTACGTCCTACCTAGCGCCAGACTACACTCTATGACTACCTGTGGCGCGCCACGGCCCCGTGCTAGCGTTCACCGTGAGGTCGGACAAATTGATTCAAATACTGTCACAAGCGCAAGGCCTAAGGCTATGGCTGCGAGATGCATAATGACTGATTCGGCTTGTGTAAACGGGCCAGGTAGCATTGTGTGTTTCCGTACAATCACATCTCGCGCACGCGCACAGACTGCGCCGTGCACGTTGGGCTGCGGCTCTACGGACCTTGACTGATGTTCAAACATGGCTGCCATAGCAAAATCAGCATGCCATTATTGCTTTTAAACGACTCTGTGGAAACGGAGAACGCTGGCATGGCGACAGAAGGGAATGGGTTCGTAAAATGGTCTGTGGCCTAAACCAGCTTCATAAACTGTTCTGAGGCATAAACCAGCTTCATAAACTGGTCTGAGGCCTAAACCAGCTTCATAAACTGGTCTGAGGTCTAAAACTGCATTATAAACTGGTCTGAGGCCTAAACCAGCATCATAAACTGGTCTGAGGACTAAAACTGCATTATAAACTGGTCTGAGGCCTAAACCAGCATCAAACTGGTCTGAGGACTAAAACTGCATTATAAACTGGTCTGAGGCCTAAAACTGCATTATAAACTGGTCTGAGGCCTAAACCAGCTTCATAAACTGGTCTGTGGCCTAAACCAGCCTCAACAGCCACTCTGAGGGGACAACTACATAGGCCATGTTTACTGTATGAAATGTCCTGACATGTTATCACAATAACAGTCTGAATACGAGTCGTTCATCTGAGCTTACAACCCGTCCTCAATAGAAATACTGAGATGGTCAATGTGGTGTTCTGTGCCCTGCCAATGTGGTGTGTGAATGTGTGTTTATTATAAGAGAGACAGTGTAAGAGAGAGAGAGACACGCTTGTCTTAAAAGCAAACATCCAAAGAAAAGAGTTGAAGTGAAGTGCACAAAGGGTGTGTGTGTGTGGGATAAGGAGAAGAGGGGTGGAAAAAGAAGCATGAAATGATGGCCAGCTCGACCGTGACACTCGCTGTAGCGATGTGAGGTTTTACAGTTGCGTGTGTGTGTGTGTGTCTTCTTTAAGTGCAGCCTACATTAACACAGGCTGCAATAATTGAGCTACATTCCGCTTCAATAACTTAACACTCACAGCACCAGATCAGTCGAGAACAAATAAATACTCCTTTTGAATCTAAAAGTGATCACACAATGCCACAACGAAGTTCCCCAGAATACCAAAACGCCTACCTACAAAAAATGTTTTCATTGGGCGAGGGCCTTCAAATCCAACCTCTCCAGTGAAAGCAGCCTCCGCTGCGGTCTCTCCCTCCGCTTGAGGTCCTGTCACTCTAACTAAGTCCTTCTCTCCGACAGTCGGAGGAGAGGCAGAGTACAAAAAGACACAAACGCCGAAGTCATCTTTCTGAGAGCCGGCGTTCCCCGCGGCCGGTCCCTGCAGCTTGGGGCCGGAGACCCCTTCTGTAAACTGTTCCCAATACTAGTGCAAAAAGCACAAGAGAGGGTTTGGCACCTGCCATTTCGTTTTTTATTCTCAGCTTTACCTTTTTCTCTTCCTCTTAACTTCTCAGGACAAAGAACCAACAAACTAAGCAGAATTTGGCACCGGCAAAGTTGCTTTTTAATTTTTTTAAATTTCTGTCCCCCCTTCCTCTCTCTCTAGCTGTTTTTCCCCTGTGCTCTCGCTCTCTCTCCTCTCTCTCTTCTTGCTCCCCCAGAGGTCAGAAGGTCAGGGTTGAGAGGTCAAAGGGCAGGTCAGGTGGGAGTGGGGGTGTTCTAGAACTTGAAGGCGGTCAGACCTGGAGCGGGCTGCTGCTGCTGCGTCAGAGTGGCCGCCATGGCGACCGCCGCCGCGTTGGGGACGCTGCCGAAGGGGGCGGGGCCCGTGGTGGCGCGCTGGGCGCTCTGGAACTTCCTGTTGGCCGCCCGCTTGGACTCGAAGACGTCGGTGGAGTCCTCCAGGAAGGCGCGGCGGTAGGCCAGGTACTGGTGCTTCAGGATCTAGTCCGCAGAGGAGGAAACGAGAAGGGGGAGAGAGGAGGGAGCGTCAGAGAGCAGGCCGGGGGTCTGGCGGGGGCCGGGGGGGCGACACTCGGACCACCGCTGCCGAGGTCGTCCAGAGGGCCGCAAGGGCTGAAGGGGGGGGGGGGGGGAAACTGACCTTGACGTTCTCGTGGACGGACTGCAGCTGACCGGCCAGCGCCACAAACGTCTGGTAGAGCTTCTGCATGGCCAGGGACAGGTCTGAAACACACACACACACGGAGTGATAGAGAACGCTGGCTTTATCTCACATGTGCGTATCCTCCTGCGCTTGCGCGTGTGTGTGTGTGTGTGCGCGGCATACGCGTGCCATGGTGAGAGAGTGTGTGTGTGTCTCACCCTGGGGGGTGATGTGTGAGCTGCCCTGCGTGGTCAGGTGGTTCTCCAGCTCCTCGATCTGCTGTCTGTACTGCTGCAGCTGCACCTCAAACTGCTCCACCACAACCCGGAAATAACTACAGAGCAAGAGAGAGAGAGAGAGAGAGAGAGAGACAGGGAGACGGTGAGAGAGAGAGACAAGAGTCAGAGACACACACAGAGAGAGAGAGAGAGAGGGAGACAGTCAGAGACACAGAGAGAGAGAGAGAGAGAGAGAGACAGAGATAGGGAGACAGTCAGAGACAGAGAGAGAGAGAGAGAGAGAGAGAGAGAGAGAGAGGATGAAAAGAGGAGAGAAAGCGTCTGGTCAGTGGCTGTGAAGGCGTTCCCTCTTTGGAGATGTTGGTAGATGATGGAGGTGGTGGAAGGGTGAGGTGCAGGGAGCTCAGGGACTCACTCGGACGGGGCCGTGTTCTCGTGCTGGAGGCCTGGCGGAGTCTTCTGCGTCCGCAGGGCGATGTCGGCGTTCTTCAACTCCTACAGAGAGACGGGGAGAGACGAGAGGTGGAGGGAAGGACGTGAGGGGAATTGTATTTGCGTACCAAGGCTCACCAAGAGACCGTGCACGCCTGGGCATTCTGCTGTTCCTGAGTGTGTGTGTGTGTGTGTGTGTGTGTGTACCTGTGCCGTCTCCAGCTTCAGCTTGTCTATGGCCAGGGCGTTCCTCTGCAGGCCACTGCCACTGACGGACAGTAGCTGTTTGAGACTCTTGATGTCGTCCTGGACCTTGATCATGGCTTTGGACGACATCCTGCTGATGTCCTCATGCACCTGCTTCTGCTCCTTCACAAACTTCCTGTTACAGAGAGAGAGAGAGAGAGACAAAGAGAGAGAGAGATGAGACCATAGACACAGATGCTTGTTATGTCCAGCTATGGCAGAGGGGACAGGACTGTAGAACTTACTGGAAATTGTCGACATCCTGACAGATGACTGGCGGCAGGTTTTCGTCTTTCAACGCTTTGCTGTCCCTGAGAGAGAGTGGGGGAGGGAGAGAGAGAGAAAGAAAGGGAGAGAAAGGGGGAAATAGAGAAAGAGAGAGGGATGGAGAAGGACAGGGAGAGAGAAGGAGAGGGTGAGGGAGAGAAAGGGAGAGAGAGAGAGAGAAAGAGAGAGGGGTGGGGGGTAGAGAGAGAGATGGGGAGAGAGAGGGAGAGCGAGAGAGAATAATAACGGATGACGGTCAGTCATGTCCAAACACTGATCCCAGGCCGGTTGGGGGAGTGGGGGACTCTAATTGGCCCAGAGGGCTGTCAGTCGGCAGGGGACTCACTCTGGCCGGGCCCCTGAAGATTTGTCGCTCTTCTTTTCGGACGAGGTGCTGAAGTCGACTCCGCCCAGTCCGAGGCTGGGGGCGGCGGAGGTCGCGACCAGGGAGCAACCCAACGTCAACCCCCCTCCCCCTCCCAGGGTGGACTGACCCAGACCTGAGGCGCACAAAACAACACACACAAGCAGAGTTATTCAGGCCCGGGTAGACGACAGAGTGGAGAGCGACAAACGATTTAACAAGCGTGACAAATAGAGACGTAGCGATAACCGGTATAATGATAAACCGCAATTTCATTAGATTTATCGCAATAAAATAAATTCGGTGCTTTAAAAACTCACAGTTAATACTGCCCAGCATCAACCAAAGTTAGCAACACTCTCCAAGACACTATTTTAATGTTTATGTAACTGAAAGTGTATAGTGCTGCTAATTTTATTTGTGGTTTTCAATTTAAAAACTTGGTGAAATGATTTGTGTGTGGTGGCCTATCAGAAGTTTTATAAAATATTCTGCACATTACGTGAACGTGTGACTGCGCCTGGTGATGATGTGTATTATGTGAACATGTGACTGCGCCTGGTGATGATGTGTATTATGTGAACATGTGACTGCGCCTGGTGATGATGTGTATTATGTGAACATGTGACTGCGCCTGGTGATGATGTGTATTGTGTGCAGGCACGACGCCACGACCCCCACCTGTAGCCACTCCGCTTGGGAACAGGCTCGACCCGAGCGACAGTCCCATCGTTGGAGCACTGGAGGCCGCGCCCCCGAGGCTGAGGCCGAACCCCATGGCGGCCTGCTGCTGCGGGGCGGTGGCGGTCAGCGCGGAGCCCAGCGTCAGCCCCGCCCCCGAGGAGGAAGAGGCGGCGGTGAGGGAGAAAGGCGTGGCAGAGGCCGAGGGCTTGTTGAAGGCCAGACTGAAGCCAGTCGAGCCCGCTGTGGAAGCGGGGATACCTGAAGACACACCCAAACACAGTCAAAACCTTGGCTACAGATGCACTTAAGTAGAAGCAAAAGGATAGACTACAGGCAGAAAGACCCACTCACCTAACGTAAGGCCAGTCGTGGGCGCAACAGCGCCTGCACAGACAAGATGCGTGTTTGAAAGGGGATATTTAATGTGTAGTTCTGTGTGTTTGTGTGTGTGCGCGACAGGTGTGGTACCTGAGGCAGTCGGGCTGCTCTGTATATATTAGGGCTGCACACTTAATCGTGAATTAATCGAAATCGCGATTATGACCTCCGCGATTAACTAATAGCAAAAGGCCGCAATTAGTGATTAATAATTTTGCTTTGAATTGAGTGTGCTAGGACTACACGGACGAATCGCAGGCGCTTATGCTGTCTAACCAATCACATGCGTTGCCGCTGAGTGCGCTGTGCGCAGCAATTTCAGTACCCGCAGCCGTGAGTAGTGAAAGAATTTGCGAAAACGAGGTCAGGGATCAACGTCCGTGATTTGGGAGCATTTTGGTTATTATATATTAATATTATATATTAAATATTAATCGCAATTAGCATTTTAAGCAAATAATCGCAATTATTATATATTGTCATAATCGTGCAGCCCTAGTATATATATATATATATATATATATATATATATATATGTATATATATATACACACTACTCCCCATGTGTCGCCTATACAGGCATAGATGCTAAAGTGTATTGATGGAACATTGATGGAACTTTGAGTCTATGTCCAGGTACTTGGGATATGTGGACGACGGGTGAGAGGTTGTGTGGTTAAGACGGGTACCGCCGGGATGTACGTTACCTGCCGCAGGTGTGTTGAAGGAGAACCCCCCGGTAGCGGGTTTGTGAGCGAACAGGCCGCCCAGAGAGGCGGGGGTGGTCGTGGAGGCAGGAAGAGCAGCAGCGGTGCCCAGCCCGCCGCCCAGGGTGAACCCCCCGGGGCCAGCGGCAGCAGGGGTGCTATTAAGAGAGGGGGAGTCCTTTGATTTCACATGGAAGTTAGCTACACACATGGAGCAATGCAATTAGACTACAGGTTAGCTAGGCCATCATTAACTAGCTAATCTTACAGACCACTCACATGCTCAATCTCGTTTTAACTACAATCTAGCCATCGTGTGCTAGTTCATACAAGGACGGCTGCTCGCTGTTTTTGGTCGGGTTCAATAGGATAGCTAACGTTACAAGTCACGCGTCGCTAGCTAGCAAGCTAATGCCTGGGCCTACCTTGCAGCGGCTCCAAACGAAAACCCCCCGCCAGTGTTCGTGGACCCTAGGGTCCCAGTAGTTCCAAAATTGAAGCCCGACATATTTCAGGTAATAGAGGCACACATTCAATGGACAAATGTGAACTTGGCGGCCAGCTAGCTGAGCGGCCCACTAGCCAGTCGGAACTGCGGTGAAGTCCGACACGCACCAACTAGCTAGCCGCTTGTTTTCATGGCAGCTGGCAGCTAAACGTCCAATTTAGATAGTTGGGATCGAACGTTTTCTTATAGTCAACGATCAAATTATAATCAAATGCCGGGCTTCAACTTAAAAACATAAGAGCATTTGCAACTTTCTCGTGTGTCGCGTTGAATTTTCGATTCCGCGCCGCTTTGCTCGCTGCGTTTTCCGGGGACGGGAGCGGTGCATGCTGGGTTGTCCTCCTAGCTAGTTGGTATTTGGCGACCTCTAGCGTTCACAAACATCATATTGAGATTAAATAATAAAATAATGAACATTACGACCATCATCTGAAATTAGAGAGAACCGTCTAGATGTGTGCTTTGATTATTTATGTGAATATCCATGTGGTTGGCCAGCTTCTTAGTTAAATAAAAGGGAACATATCACATTGCCTGTGGGTGCATAGCATGGATGTATTGGTGCATAGTGGCAGACAAGCTACTGTTGCTATGTGACGTACCGTTATTGACAAACATGAGGTTGCTATGCTATTGTTTGATAAATGAGTAGCTGCTAATAAAGTGTAAGTGCAAGACCGTTAGTAATTCAACTGGGTTCACTCTGTAAATAAGTAAGGTTTATTTCTCGATAAAAAGAAAGTCAACAAATACAGGTACAGTTTTTCTTTTTTTTCTTCTTTTTTAAACCGTGGTACGGCTAACATTAATATGAGATGGCTCTAGCTTGCAAGCGAAGCTGACACCAGCTAGCTAGCTTACCTTTGTGTCTTGTGCCTTGCCTTCAAATGTGTCTGTGCGAATCATTCTGGTTTTGCTTACGTTAAAGCAATGGGATACCAGCTAGCAATAATTTGTTCTAAGAATGTGGAAACATTAGCAGAACGTCTTGGGAATGTTCCCCAATGTTGTGGGAACATTCCCTGCTAACTGGGATTGCACAAGTAACGTTTGTAATAGTTAAGCAAATGTTTCAGTTTTTTTCCTTATTAATTTCCCCCTTTCCCTTCAGCAGTATGCCTCCTCCAGACACCATGTACTGTGCCCAGCAGATCAACATCCCCCCTGAACTACCAGACATCCTGAAACAGTTCACCAAGGCCGCCATCAGAACCCAGCCTCAGGATGTGCTCCTCTGGTCTGCTGCGTATGTATCCAGCTCCATTATCCATTTTGCCTTCCTGCTTCTTGAGATAACCTCACGGTTTAACATTGTTTGGCCAAAGTGCTGGAATATGCGAGATGCAAGCAAGCCTAATTGACTTAGTATAGTGAGATGGCTGATTCTTTTTCTTACTCAGGTACTTCAATGCCCTGTGCAGAGGGGACACCCTCCCTGCCAAAGAGAGGCTGGAGATGCTTGTGGCCACACAGAAAACTGACACAGGGCTGACCCCAGGTCTGCTCAAAGTCCTACACAAACAGGTATGCACTGTAGCTTAGCTAAACTTCTCAACAGTTATCCCAGACCCTCTCAGGTCAAAGCAGCACTTCAGCATGCCAGGCTAGGTCTGCCTGTCAAAAAACATCCAACACGCAATGAGATACTAAACCATATGCTTGCTGCTTGTTACTGTGTGTTGACTTGACATCATTAACATTCTGCATTATTCTACTCTATCCGTTCCGTGCTCCAGCTGGCCCCTAAGGAGACGACCAGTAAGGAGGAGCTCCATCAGAGGTGGCGTGGGCTCTGTCTGCCCATGGAGCAGCTGGACACCCTGCTGGCTCTGGGGGACTTCAGCGCCAGCATCGACTGGATGCACTTCTTCGCCCTGGGCTGCAGTGCCCTGGGAGGGGTGAGAGGCAATTATACAATTATATTCAGAGTCAATTATATATATTACTGATAACACCCTCCACTCGGGCATTGAAACAGCATATTGCCCGGCCCCGAGGTAAATATTCCGCTTATTCAACTTCTTTTCAACTGAAAACATAACAAAACATAATTATGAAAACAAAATAAAAGTATTGCTCAAATATATTTGCTTTCAAAAGTGTAGGCTAGAAGTTGAGTTGCATAGTCCATTTTGCGGTGAACTGCGTTGCTATGGCGCACCTCAATCAATCATAGCAACGCATCTACTGCCTGTCTGAATTAGCCTACATCTCTTTGGATGTTTTCTTTTAACATCAAATCATTAGTCAGTTTTTCATCCCTCACCTCTAGCCTTTAGGCTCATCATTGCCCCTCGTAACCCCAAGCAGCCATTCAATGCATTGCGTGACTTGCGAGGCTTTATGTTAGGCTTATTAGGATTCGATTACTCTGGGTCGGCGCATTAATCTACAGCTGTGCTTAAATATTGGGTGGGATATACAGAAATAATGTATCCCTCCCAGCCAATCAGAATCAAGCATTTACAAATGAAGTTGAATAAATATATATATATATAATATTAAACACGTTAACATTCGTGATTAATCTGGAAACCTTAACGCATGAAAAAAAAAAGAAATAACGCAAATTAATCATATTACCAAATTTCAACCTCCAGTAATTCCAAACGCGATGTTTCCCTGGCTGAACTACTGAAAGGATGTGATACGTGGATAAGTTGCGCGTTTCACAAGCCTTTCAGTAGCTAATTCATCCAGGTGTCCGGTGTGCTGAACAGCAAATTTCGTTTGAAAACATGTTATAATATGGTTAGAATATTGATTATCTAACATCACACTAATTGTTTTATCTCTCCCCCAAAACACACTAGTATTTTAAACTAGTGATTAATCATGATTAATCACAGCCTATTATTGTGATGAACTTGATTCATGTTTTTAATCGATTGACAGCACTTTGCTATTGTGAATGTGAAGGACAGGTTAATGTTTGAGCTGAAGGCGCTTGGGTGTACTGTATAGTCATTCCATGCAGCTGTGGTGTAGTTCTAATATCCACCCCATGGGGGCGCTCAGGCACTTTCATGACTCCCTGGCCCTTTTCTTGATAGTTTCTGCTTGTGTGTGTGTGTGTGTGCATCCAGACCATCATCAGCGCCATGAAGTTTGCGTGCGAGATCCTGACGGAGGACGAGGAGGGGGGCGCAGCAAGGATTCCCTTCGAGACGTTCGTCAGCCTGTATACCTACCTGGCCCACCTGGACGGAGAGATTCCCCAGGACCACATAGACAGCTTCCTCAGCACCCTGCGGGAGCCTGTGTGAGTACGGACACGGCTCCTCCCCCCGGGGGTGGGCTAACCTGCCCTCACATCAGTCTCAGTCCCACACGCCTCAGAGGTTCTCTTCAGAGGCGTGTTTCTGCCTCTCTCCCTGCCTCCCTCTGGTCTACCTGCTGGCCTTCTCTCCCTGTCTGTCTGTCTGTCAATCCGTCCCTGTCTGTCTGTCTTTCTCTCCATGTCTGTCTGTTCTTCTCTCCCTGTTTGTCTGTCTGTGTACCTGTCTGTATGTCTTTCTCTCCGTCTGTCTGTCTGTCTGTCTGTTTGTCCTTCTCTCCATGTCTGTCTGTGTACCTGTCTGTCCTTTTCTCCCTGTCTGTGTCTGTGTTAGTGCCGTCAATCAATTACAAAAATGAATCAAGGTAATCACAATGGGCTGTGCTCATTTCGGTGCTCAGTTCGATTTCTCTTTTATTTTTTTCGGCCACTAGATGGGGCAGTGGTGCAGCATATCAGATTTAAACAAGTGGGCGTTTTCACTCCATATATGGACACTAGCCTGAGTGGGAGCAAACGTTTGGTATCTAGTTAGCTTGCTGGAACTGTATTCATGTATGTTAGTGTATGCCTACACCATGTTAGTCGGTATAAATCAGAAATACATGGTAGCTAACATTTTAGGAGGACTAGGGCTGGCTAACGTTGCTTATGAACCTGAATTTAGCTACTTACGCGTCGAGGAGAAGACGAGCTCCGAGTCGCTTTTGATGCCCAAAGTAGCTCCAACCTCTCCAGATAGTAAAAGCCAGCCCAATATTGATTTGTGTAAGTGATTTTCTTTTTTAGCCGAAGACCATGGTGTCTTTGCTCCCGGACTATAACTTCTCTCAGCCATGTTCAGCTAACGTTAGCTATTCCCAACAGCCATGTCTCAAACATCCATCAAGATGACGCTGCCCCTCTCTTATATACGGTGCCGTTCAGGGGGTGGGGCTCAGCACCGGGCCGGCTTCGCTCATAATAAAAAGAAATTCTGCATTTACTCCACAGGCACTGCACCGTTGGCTAGGCTATTTTTTCTGTACAGATAGTTATGACTCCCCTGGACCTATTTATTGCATATATTGGATTTTATTTTATTTTTTACAAAAAGTGCAGTAAATCAAACAGAGCACCTTTAATAATGATTAATCACACGTTGAAATGATATAGTTGCTGCGCAGCACTGGGTCAGGCGAGTAAGGGAGGAGGAGACAAATGACAAATATGTCTAGGTGTACCCAAAATACACAAACTGGTGCAGGCATTATGTTTTCCTGTTAACTGCTACAGCTAGGTTTGAGGTTGTGACATGGCCACAGCTCTTTTCTGTCCTGGCCACACAGTGAACTGCCCACTGACATCAAGACTGCTCATATTTCGCCATAGGCTTAAAACTCACCTCTTCAAGAAGTACTACCAGGATTGTCCCTCTTAAGCACCTATTGTTTTCTTTAATTATTTACTTTTGCACTTTACCTTAAGCAATGGATTATACTCTTAGTCACTTGTTTAGAAAGGAGATGCACATGTGAGTTCTGGTGAATAGTAGTACACCAACTTCCTATGTTAAATGTTATTATTGTAAGTCACTATGGATACAAGTGTCAACTAAATGACTAGGCCTAATGTAAGAAGCCTTGGAGAAGAGGGTTGAGGCAGAAAGCATGCTGTCTCATGTGTGGATTTTGTTTGAGATCTTTCATTTGTAACACTAAGTTCTACATCGTGGAGCTACGCCCCATAGGGGGGCGCTAGCGCTCCTATTGGTAACCCATGTTGGCATGCCAACAACCAATCTGAAGATAAACATGTACTCTTATCGTCCTAACCAATCACAGACCCCCCACCTACTATAAAGGTGGCTAAACCCCAG
Organism: Borostomias antarcticus; assembly: GCF_949987555.1. Lineage (NCBI taxonomy): Eukaryota > Metazoa > Chordata > Actinopteri > Stomiiformes > Stomiidae > Borostomias > Borostomias antarcticus. Next base: position 12,974,754 of record NC_140242.1, read on the forward strand.
CAAACTGCTCTCCCATTTTCAGACGAGCTTTCAAGCAGCTAAAGGAAGCCTTTCTGAAGAACGATGAAGAAAACGAAGAAGAGCGAGAAGAACGGCGGCGACCTACCTCTGAGGGACTCCGGCGCTGCTGGATCCCCTATGGACGTCCCCGCCCCTCCTCTTCTGGAAGAAGATGCCCCGCGGGTCGAGGACTGCGGCTGTGGTGCCTTGGACCCGGAGGACCGCCACGACCGGTGTGTGGCGTGCCTGGGGAAGAGCCACGCCGAAGAGGGAGTCTCTCCCAACCCGCCGTGCTCCCAGTGCGCGCTGCTGCCCTCTGAATTCAGGCGTGCCCGCCTGGACTTCTGGCGCGCACGGAGTACCGTCCCCTGTCCTCTCCCCTCCTGCGAGTCCGAGCCTTCCGACGACGACTCTGGGGATAGTAGTGACTCGGAGGACAGTGGGGAGTTGCCCGCCTCTCAGGGCCCCTCCCCACGCACGGGCTCATCTGTGTCTGGTTCCGAGCCCCCCGCCAGCGGCGAGGGCGGCCCCCCAGACGATGAGCCCCGGGATTCCGGTGGGGCCAAGCCGCTCGTATTCCGGAGGGTGTTCCCCGGTATACTTGAGCGCGCGGCGGTCTCCATCGGAATCCCCCTCCCGTCAGAGCCTGAGGCGAGTTGCACCAACCTCTGGGGCATTTCTTGCTTCGAGCTCTCGACGCGGAGAATCAAGCGGCCCCTCCCGGTCATGGAACATATCGACAAGTTTGTCGAGAGTACCTGGGTGGCGCCCCTCGAGCAGGCTAAGGCCCCGGTTCGCGCCTGGACTGACGCCACGCGTGTGTCCGGCTATGAACGCGACATCTCCGGTGGCGTCCCGGCGCTCGAGCCCTCCTTTGCCGCCCACTTCGCTCCTGGTGCGGCTGCGTGGAGCAATACCAAGAAGCCTCAGCTTTCCGGGGCGCGAGACCGACAGGCGGCTACCCTCTCCGACCGCATGTATGTCCTCACTGCCCAGGCCACAGCCGCCGTTTCCTCCATCTCCATCCTGGTCACTACCCTGGCATCGGAGTTGAGCAGCGGCGCCTAGCCATCGCCCGAACGGGTTCCCGACCTCCAAGCTGCGGCTGGAGCGGCCATGCAGCTCTGCCAGGCTGCCGCGATCTGCACTGGCCGCGTCATGGCTAACGCTGTGGTGCACCATCGCCTGCTGTGGCTGGGCGTCTCCTCTGTGAACGACACAGCTCGCACGGCTCTGCTGAACGCTCCCATCTACCGGTCCGGGCTGTTCGGCTCTGCCGCCGGCGAAACCCTGGAACGCCTCGGCAGGGTTGAGGAGCAGTCCAAGCTGGTGGCCAGGCATCTCGGGGTCCAGAGGACCCAGTCTGCTGCCTCCCGTGCCCCCGTAAAGAGGAGGAAGAGGACGGCGAGGTCCGCCCCTCCGAGGGCTGCCCCCGGTCCCCCTCCCGCGAGCCAGCGATCCGCTCAGGCTCCCCGTGCTCCTTCCACCGCTCGCCAAGGTCCTGCTCCGCGGTGGAAGAGAAAGAAGCCCGGCACTAATGCGTGACAATTAACGTCTGCTCAGGCTGCTATTGTTCCCTATGGCCCTCCCCTCACATTAGAGGGTGGTTGTGGTCCCTGTATTAGGGGTTCGCACAATAAAGAGCATGTTCATGTGTACACCGGTGGTCACTTGTGTCATTTCCATGCTCGACAGTCTGATGCTATGATTAATGTGTCTCTGGGTTCTGGTTCTGAGATGGTTGCGCCTGCCCCTCCGCTCTCTGCCGAGAGAATTAAGTCGGTGGAGGTTAGCGCTGTTCTGCCCCGTTATCATGTCTCAAGTAAACTACGGGCCAGTTCATCCACTCAGTTGGCTAGCGCTAGCCTGGCTACTCTTCCTACCCCGGCGGGGATATCAAGGAAGTTTGTCGGGCAGCCTTCCCCCTCTACGGGTCAGCTTTCGGCAGCTAGACTTTCCGTTTCCAAGAGAAGGGCTCGCCATAGAGTTAATCCTGTGTCTCGCTTGGTGTGTAATACTGGGAAGGCGTTCTCTGCTACTTCTACGGTGAGCGCAGGTATTCGTGTACCGCACCATCGTGAACGGCTGGGAAATGAAGCCCCTGTGTCTCGTTCGACTAAGCTACTCTCGCACACAGCCCGAGAGACGGTTGATGTCGTTAGGACCGTTGAGCGAACTTCATTTGAAATTGAGCGCTCGCTCTGCTATACTTCAAATTTGAATGCTCGTACGTCATTGGTTCCCCCCGTTGCGCTGCATCGGTATGGGTCGTCTGCCTCATTTGCATATGGGAGCAAGATTCCCCGACTTTTCGCGGCAAGTTCAAAGGCGTCTGCCTCCACACAGCCTGAGTCTATGTCGGCGGCGGCCTCATTTGCATACAATGACAGGGCTCCGCTACTTCAGCCGTCTGCCTCATTTGCATATGAGAGCGATGCTCCTTTTCCTTGCGTTGTGAGCGATACAAGGGCTACCGCTACACAGGTTAAGTCGGTGGCCTCTTCATGTGCATACACTAACGCGGCCCCACTGTCTGCAGAGATGTTAGTTGGTTTTCACAACAGCTCTCGGGCTACTTACGGGCTTACGTCTCCAGGCTCTGGAGGACGTTTACACTGTTCTGACATTGATGTTGCCCCCACTTCAAGTAAGTCGGTGTGTGATGTCAGTGTCTGCGGTTCGCCTCCCTTTCATATGCGGCCCCCCTTGGACTGCTGCAGCCCCCACGGGTGGGGAGGTGCCAGCGGTGGCGGTCGGGGCCGTTCTAGAATACGATCGCTTTCTGGCGAACGTCCCGCGCACGGCGGCGGGCCCTCTCTCGCGATGCAGAGTGGCGTGGATGCGGTTGCCATGCCTCCCTCGCTGGCTGTTTCGCATCCTGACATCTGGGTATGCGATTCAGTTTATCGCCCACCCTCCGTCCTTCACCGGGGTGGTGGAGACTGTGGTCTCGGGTCCGCGGCAGGAGAGCGCTCTCCAGTCGGAGATAGCGGAGCTCCTATCCAAGGAGGCGATAGCGGTGGTTCCACCGAGCCGCTCGGGGGCGGGATTTTACTCTCGTTACTTCCTCGTCCCGAAGCGAACAGGGGGGATGCGTCCCATCCTCGACCTGCGCCTTCTGAACAAATGCGTAGCCAAACGGCATTTTCGTATGCTCACAGTGAGGCACCTGTTGGACTCCGTTCTCCAGGGAGACTTTTTCACGAGCATAGATCTAAAGGACGCATACTTTCATGTTCCCATCAGAGAGGGTCACAGAAAGTTTCTGCGTTTTGCCGTCCAGGGTGTGGCTTACGAGTACACCAGGCTCCCGTTCGGTTATGCGCTGGCTCCTCTGGTGTTTTCCAAGTGCCTGGAAACGGCGATTCTACCGCTGAGGCGCGAGGGCATCAGAGTGCTCGCCTACCTGGACGACCTTCTGATCCTCACCTCGTCAGCCGCTCAGGCCAGGTCGCACACCTCCCAGCTTGTGACTCATCTCACAGGCTTGGGATTCGCCATCAACTGGGAAAAGAGCACGCCGCGCCCGTCTCAGTCTGTCATTTATCTGGGTCTCAGCTTGGACTCTGTCTCGATGCGCGCGTCCCTGGCGGCGCCGAGGCGCGATGCTCTGGCCCAGGCACTCTCTATCTGCCTGCCAGGGAGGGTGGCCACGGCTCTGACGGTGATGCGTTTGCTGGGCTTAATGTCATCGGCCCACGCGGTGGTTCCACTGGGCCTCCTGCACATGCGTGGCTTACAATGTTGGTTCGCACGTCTTCATCTGAATGTCAGCAGGGACAAATTCAAGATGGTGACGTTGCCCGGGTCCCTGGCTGCGGACCTGGCTTTCTGGAGGAACCCGCGCATCATCGCGCGTGGTGTCCCTCTAGGCAGGGTGTCGTTCCGCATACCGTTTTTCACGGACGCGTCCCTCTCCGGCTGGGGAGGGACGTGCCTGTCCCAAGCCGTGGGGGGCCGTTGGCCTCCTGGCGAGAACAGGCACATCAATCTCCTAGAGCTGGAGACTGTGTTGCTGGTTCTTCAGCACTTTGCACCTGCGCTGAGGGGGCTCCCTGTGCTAGTGCGCTCAGACAACCGTGCCACGGTAGCTTACATCAACCGTCAGGGTGGTGTCCGCTCAGTGGCTCTTCATCGCACGGCGGTGAGGTTGTGGCTGTGGGCGAGCTCCAATTTGAGCTCCCTCCAGGCTCAGCACATTCCGGGCCACTTGAATGTCGGCGCCGACCTCATGTCGAGAGGCGGGCCGCGCCACGACGAGTGGAGGCTGCATCCTCAGATTGTGTCACATCTTTGGGCGCGCTTCGGTCGTGCGAAGGTGGACCTGTTCGCCACAAGGGAGAATGCTCACTGTCCTCTTTGGTTCTCTCTGAGTCGGACGGACAGCCCCCCGCTGGGAGTGGACGCCTTTGCGCACACCCCTTGGCCGGAGGGCCTGCTCTATGCCTTCCCCCCAGTGGCGATCATTCCTATGCTGTTGACCAGAATACGGTCCGAACGTCGGACAGTGATCCTAGTTGCGCCAGACCGTCCCAGTGCGCGATGGTTCGCGGAACTGATGGCTCTGGTTCGGGTTCGCCCTTGGCTCATTCCGTACAGGCGGGATGCCCTGTCCCAGGCGGGCGGCACGATACAGGCCCCCCCGGTTCTGGGTCAGCGCTTGGTGGCCTGGTTACTGAACGGCGCAGGTTAGCTCGGAGGGGTCTCTCCGCGGCTGTGATCAGCACTATTCAGAGCGCGCGTGCTGGCTCTACTTCTAAGCTGTACGCTGGGAAGTGGGAGTCTTTCGTGCGTTGGTGTGATGGGGAAGATGTAGACCCGGAGACCTGCTCAGTTGAGGCAGTGCTCTCCTACCTACAACATCTGTTGGACCTGGGGCTTGCTGCCTCCACCATTAGGGTGTATGCGGCTGCTATTTTAGCATGCCATGAGGGGTTTGCTAGGACTACGGCCTTTGCTCACCCTCTGGTCAGGCGTTTTTTGACGGGTGTGGTCCGGCTTAGACCACCTGTCAGAGCCTTGGCCCCCCAGTGGGATCTGTCTCTGGTTTTGGACGCACTGTGCAAAGTGCCGTTCGAGCCTTTGGAGCAGGTTGATCTCAGATGGATGTCTATCAAAACGGCATTGCTCCTCGCATTATCCTCGGGTAAGCGAGTGAGTGATCTGTGTGCGCTGTCGACGCAGCCGGGCTGCCTCACCATCACTGGGGACGGCAGTAAGGCCGTTCTGAGGCCCAACCCGGTTTTCCTGCCCAAGGTGGTTAGGCACTCTTATAGTGCTAGGCCTCTGGAGCTGCGCGCCTTTTCTCCTCCTCCGCACTGCTCGGTGGAGGGCGCCCGGTTGCATCTCTTGTGCCCGGTCCGTGCGCTCTCTGTTTACATTAGGCGCACGGCCTCGTTCAGGACCACGCCTCAGCTGCTCGTATGCTACGGTGCGGGCAAGCTGGGCTCCCCCCTTTCCAAGCAGCGCCTCTCTCGCTGGCTTTGTGAGGGCATCTCTGCTGCGTATACCGCGGTAGGTCGCCCTTTGCCTGGCCGGGTGCGCGCGCACTCCACTAGAGGAGTTGCCGCTTCGGTTGCGCTCTTTCAAGGGGTGTGTGTGGAGGATATCTGTGCGGCGGCGTCCTGGGCGTCGCCGTCGCCTTTTATCCGCTTCTATCTACTGGATGTGCCATCTAGCTCCCTGGCACACTCTGTCCTGAGTGTCGCTGCTGGGGCCACGCCCTGAGATGGCGTGGCTGTGTTGGTCGGTATCTCCCGGCCAATTTTACTTGCATGTTTATGCAGCTTGACCATTATTCCGCCCCTGTGCGGGGTGCGCGGCCTTTGGTTTTTAGCTCCTGGTGGACACCAGGGGACCCTTGCGTTCCGTTTGCGGTCCTTTGCCTCGTCCGCCCGTCTTATTGCCTGACCGGCCCTCCGTTGGGGTTCGGGTGGAGGGAGTTGCACTTTACTACTGTGTGGTGCTTGTGTACTCCCTTGCCTCCAGTGGGTTGATGTTTTTATGTCGGCCTGGCCCGCGTACATTGTGGGCATCGCTGGAGCTCCGCCTGTTACCAATAGGAGCGCTAGCGCCCCCCTATGGGGCGTAGCTCCACGATGTAGAACGAAGGTTACGTATTGTAACCCCAGTTCTACGAGTGGAGCGGAGCCCCATAGGGTTTTTTTCCGGGCCCTGCCTCTAGCTTTCTAGCTCGTCTGACTTAGTGTGGGAGAGCAGTTTGCTGGGGTTTAGCCACCTTTATAGTAGGTGCGGGGTCTGTGATTGGTTAGGACGATAAGAGTACATGTTTATCTTCAGATTGGTTGTTGGCATGCCAACATGGGTTACCAATAGGAGCGCTAGCGCCCCCCTATGGGGCTCCGCTCCACTCGTAGAACTGGGGTTACAATACGTAACCTTCGTTACATTTATTAAAGAGACAACCTCTGGCTGGCTATTCTCTGCAACTTGGTTCCCTTGTGTGTGCCACTGCCATTTTGGCATTTGTGGTCTTCCTTGTCCCCTGGGTTGCCACAATATAAATACATTATGGGGAAGACAATGACAAATACACAAGGGTGTGCTCATGTATTTGCCCAGACCATAATTTAAACCTTCTTTAAAAATATTTTCAAAAAAATCATGTCACAGCACAATGCCTGAGTACCCAGATAGCAAGCGGATCTGGGCCATATACCGCCCAGGTCTGGCCCTTGTGGCTTAGTTCCGGCCCATATATGACCCAGAATCATTACACATCCGCTTGCTATCTGGGTATGCATTAGCATTTGTATGCCTCCACCAGGCGATAGCCTGGCCGGAGGCATTATGGTTTTGGGTTGTCCGTCCGTCCGATGTTTGTTAATGCAATATCTCGGGAACGCATTGACGGAATTTCTTCCCCTTTGGTACAAATGTTCACTGGCACTCAAGGATGAACTGCTTAGATCATGAAGGTCAAAGTTCAAGGTCACTGTGACCTCACAAAATGTGTTTTTGGCCTGATGAACACAGTATCTCAAAGGCTTAACGGAATTTGTTCATATTTGGGTAAAATGTCCAGTTGGACTCAAGGATTAACTGATTATATTGTGGGGGTCAAGGGTCACTGACCTCACAAAAGGTGTTTTTGGCCTGCTGAACACGATATCTCAAAAACAGCTTGACAGAATTTGTACATATTTGGCCAAATGTCCAGTTGGACTTAATTAGATTAATTGGATTAGATTTTGGTATTCAAATGTCAAAGGTCAAGGTCACGTGACATCACAAAAGGCACTTTTGAATGCTAACGCTAGCTAACACTAATCCTAATGATAATACTAATGCTAGCTAGCTAATGCTAATTCTAACACTAATGCTAGCTTTAGCTAGCTAGCATTAGCTTTAGCATTAGAGTTAGCATTAGCATTAGCTAGCTACCAGTAGCATTAGGGTTAGGTTAGGTTAGCAGTTAGTCATGGTTAGGGTTAGGGTTAGTTAGGTTAACTGCAACTGGCATTGTTGGGCGGAGGCATTTAGCCGCTACACGGTTTTTCTAGTTATTCTTAAACTCTTGTTGAGCTACCAGCTATGAGCAACAGTACCTGCTATGAGCTACCTGCTATGTTAGAAGCCATAGATGGTTTTCACACTGACAAGCAATCAAGGGTTGCATGTAAATGTCACAGGTGTATGTCACAGGTGTATGTAACATGGAGGTTTTACAAAATGTTAAAGGCACCACAAGGGGTAAAAAACGAAACCAAAGACTAAACAATCAAACTAAGATACACACTCAACAGGGGTCTCATTCACGAAATGTGAGCAGAACCAATTTCCGAGTAAACTGTGAGCAGAGGGAAATTTACGTGCATTTCGGCATTCATCATTATTTTAGTAGCTCCGATCTTTTCGTAGCTACTAACAAAATCTACACCTGCTTCGGACTGCATGTAGGGATTGTGTAAATACCCAATGTGCATCAATAGTTCTTGTCATTATTAGAAATCACAATTTTAATTTGTATTGTGCTCTGTTAAGTTCACAATATGCAGATGTCTTTGAAACACGTAACTTAAACATGACAAACACTAAGCTAAATTAATTGATAATTAGCAGGTTTAAGTGTCATATTACTTCATAAAAAATGTGAATGGGTTGTTAAAATCAACTTGATGCATGTATTTTCTGCATGTTAAGTAATCTCTATGCACTCGAAAAGGGGTGCAAAATAATATTGGCCTGCTGTGTCCTGCACAACATCACCATGAAATGGCAACTTCCACTCCCCGAGGTCCCTGATGCACCTGAACCAACCCTGCCTCCAGAACCGGCTCAGGAGCCTGCCAATGCAGCGGCTATTCGGACACGCCAGCAAATTATAGAGCGATTCTATGGTAAGTGTTTAATTAGACGGGAATTGGGTAAGGTAGGCCTACTTTGAACATTTGATGTTATTCGCAAAACTGATAGCCCATGTTTTTATCCTTGTTTTATATATATATAGATCTATTCTAAATCCTGTTTTTAGTTTAATTCATTTTTAAAATGCCATTTGTTTTTGGCAAAGTGAGTCATCATTTTGAATATGAACACATAGGGTAATTTCATCAAGAGGTATGTGTCAGCTCTTGAAAGGCTACACTAAAATATCCAAATGAAAGAGAAACAGCACATTTTGATTTTGGAAGTGGCCTATCCATTTTTCATTTTCTACAGTTTTTCAGTGTTCTGACAAGTTTTGTAAATAAATAACCAGACATCACACAGAAGGAAAACTGAAATTGAATGTATTTTTGTTGGTGCAACAGTGCCTGGCATCGCGTTCAGGGTGGTGTTTATTTCTTGAAGAGACTCGTTGATTTGATGCAGTGCCTGAAGTATCTTGTCTTGATTTTGCAGGACCTCATTGGTGAGGACCGGTGGGTCGCCTCTTCGTCCTCACTGTCTGGTCTCAGTAGCAGCAGGGGGAGGAGCCTCATCATGGGAGGAGCACTCGCCAGCTGAACTCATTAATAATTGAAAAATAAAAATACATGTAGATTAATCTGTTTCAGATGTTTAATTTCCTTTGCCTGCAGGATGAATTGATTTAAGAATGTATGTTAAGATTCAAACAATTTGAGGACTAGGCCAACAAAACTCTTCACTATAACACATACATCAACTTACCCTCTGAGTTTTCTGTTGACTGCTCCTGTGGAGGCATGTCGCTGTCCCCATCAGGAATAATCCCTGACAGAGAGGTCTCTCCAATTATGCCAGCTATGCGCTCCTCTGCAGCAGACAGCATTACCTACAGTAAGCATTACCTATATACTCAAACAGTTGATACATGGATACATTCTCCAATCATTACATTGTCATTACTGTCTCACACGTGTACATGGTTACAGTACATAATTGATCTTGACTAAGAACAGATACATGACTTATAAATGTCTACTTCTACTTTGTGATTACATTTCCAATAAATGATATTCAACTCTAAACAGTGTTACTTGCTTGATTACACCTTCTCCTTTTAACATCTATTATTCGCAATCTCATACAGGAAAGTTGCTTGTCTTCAGGCAGTTCATCCAACACTATCCCTTTGTTCCTTCTGATAAGCGCCATACCCTGGCTAGAGAGGGGGGAGGGGGGTAAGCTTATCACCAGAGCTAGCTGGGCCCTTGTCAGTTCCATGTGTGTGTGGACCATTCATTATTCATCCATCCATGCGTTTTTTAGAGGGATCCACTTATAATATTTATTACTATCTTTCCGGCCTGTCCCAGGTGCTTGGGCCGGATCTGCCACCGTAGGCCTCTCGTCTCTCATGTCTGACTCTTGGTCCTAATGTGCCAGCCATTGGTGCACTTGACAGTCCACCTCGTTCCTGACTGGTGGTCGGGACCACTACACAAACCATTGACGTTTCACCTCTTGGGTGGTTCTGAGAACTGAGGAGACTTTATTGATGCCGTCTGTCACCTCCTTCCATGCATTGGATTTCCCTGTCCCTGTCACGCCACTGCTAACTGAGGAAAACAAAATAATTTTTCTAGCCTCTACTTCACTCAATCTCCGGCTCATATACGTTTTTATTTCTCTCTCTCTCTTTCCAGGTCTGTGCCACGTCAGCACTCTGCAGGGTGATCATTGTCTATTCATGGGAGGGGATTTATGCAAATTGCTGAGTAGCGGGAGCGCGCTGTCAATTTACGATTGATTGGCATTCATGAACTTACACACGTGCCCACGATCAAATCTGAGTTTCCCACAGCATTGATGAATCCGGTGAGGGATTTTAGTAGCGTGGCTTTTTAGGTTCAAATCTACACACAGATTTACTAACGTTTCATGAATGAGACCCAACAAGTGGAGAACAAAAGTCAAAGCTTACAAACTTACAAGATGGCACAGGAAACACCAGGGACAAAGCACAGCTACAGCAAATAATGAACAGACAAACAAGAGGGGAGCTATATGTAGGGTATATATACACAGACTAACAAGACAAGACTGGTGGAAACCAATCAATCAGAGTAATCAGAATCATGGCACAGATGTCCTCTCAATCAGAGTCAATTTAGGCAGTTGTAGTCCTAGGGTCCGCTATTGGGGTGGGGTTGCCAACAACAACATCTCTGATTGGTGGAGACATTGCTGTTGCTCTATAGGATTGTGGGTAGTGTATTTTTTTCCATAACAGCAGTAGTTTTAGGGGACAAAATGGGGACAGACTTCAAAATACTATTAAAAAATCAGTTTTTGAGATAAAATTCTAGACTACATCTACCATGTCATGAAAATGTTGTTATTTATGCATAAAGTACTGTTTACAGAAAAACATTTTGATGCGCTGTGGGCTCAATTGTTGATATTTCAAAAATCTGTGAAGATCGTTTGTGGAGGACAGTCTGATGATGTAGTGAAGCAATTGAGGTTTCAATTGACCAAAAATGTGGAAGTTCTGTAATAGGGTTTGATAGGCTTTACAGGTTTTGAGAAAAACAGAGTGATGGGCTTCATAATTCCTGTCAGCTCAAAGCATATGGAAGTTTCTGGTCACTTGGGCCTACATGTTGGTGGTGGTTGCAAAGTGATAGCACGTACAGTATGGCTGATTTGTCATGATTTTTAAAGTTTTAAACTTTAGACGGTTGCTGTAGCGCCACCATCAAGACTATTGGCCCCCTATGCCAGTTGAGGACTTCTGGCATAGGACTGGACCTATGTGCAAAGTTTGATGATTTTTCATGCATGGGAAGTCAGACTTCCTAGGGTGAAGAAGAAGAAGAAGAAGAAGAAGAAGAATCATAATACTGGGAAATACAAGAGGGACCGGCAGCTGAGGCTGCCCGGCCTCTAAATACTAGTATTTACTTATATTTTTGAGGAGAAATAAAGCAATTAATAATATTTGTGATGTTCGAATAAAGAAATGCATGACAAAGTCATTAGAACTATCAAAAGAACAGCTGTATATACGCCCATCAGCCATAAGCCATGCTGGACCTGGCCTGATTTTTACTCAACTTGCTTCGGTGGAAAGACACTTACATCATTGAAATAAGTGTACACAACCACGGTTTTATCTAAATTTCCATCTGGAAGCTTTTTCAAACAAAATGTGCCTTTCAGCACAAGTGTTGAGTGTTTACTATAGCGTTTTTCTAGAGTGTTTACCTGGCTGAACTGGCTACTGAAAGACTAAAAATAACTTATCCACATTTTGCATACTTTCACCATAATAATAATAATAACAATAATAATAATGATAAACTATTTGTATAGCACCTTTCATACAAATAAATGCAGCTCAAAGTGCTTTACAACTGAGAATGTACATGCACTAGTGCTTCACATAAAAATAGACATAAAATAAACAAAAAGCTGGAAAATAAGATGGAAGATAAAACACAATAGGAGATAAAGATAGGAAATCAAATAAAATACAGTGTAAAATAACAATGTAATAAAATACTATACTGGAGATGAACATTAAAAAAGAAAGAGAAGGGCAGTAGCCCGCAAGCTAAAGTGAAGCGATACATTTTTAGCTTTCTTTTAAAACTATTTAGCGAGCTGGCTTCCCTGATATCTATAGGTATTGTGTTCCATAGCTTTGGGCCATAATTGACAAAGGCTGCACTCCCGATCTTCTTCTGACTGTTGCTGGGAACTTCTAGTAAACCAGCAGTGGATGATTGCAGTGTTCTTAAAGGCACAGTTGACAAGGGAGTTAGCAATGTAGCTCGGTCCTCGCCCATTAAGGGCTTTGTATATAAGGAGGACCTTAAAATCAACTCTTAATGTTACTGGAAGCCAATGCTGAGCAGCTAAGACTGGACTAATGTGCTCTTTCCTCTTGGTATTTGGTAATAGTAGGGCTGCAGAGTTTTGGATGAGCTGAAGTCCCTCAGTGTTTTTTGGGGGGAGGCCAGTGAAGAGTGCATTACAGTAATCGAGTCGGCTTGAAATAAAAGCATGAATCAATTTTTCTGCATCCATTTGCTAAATAGCCATACTTTAGCTACTGTATGTTTCTAAGGTGGAAAAATTAGGTTTTCGTCACCTTGTTAATATGGGACTTTACTACTGTGAAGCTTAGAATCTGATTCTAGGATAACACCAAGACCTCAGGTTTAATCCAGGATGTAAATTTCCCCAGGTTTTTAAACAGAATTTCTCTTTTAGTTTTAGGGCGGATCAGTAGGATTTCAGTTTTGTCCTCATTTAGCCTTAAGAAGTTATTGCTCATCCATTCATTATTGCTGTAGCATCATTTGATTCAGCAGAGATGTACAATCTCCTGTTCTCTCTAATCATATCCCCAAGTGGTAGCATGTATAGTGAGAATAGTAATGGACCAAGGCAGCTCCCTTGTGCAACCCCAAAACAGGTATCATGTTTCTCAGACCATGATCTCCAAGCCTGACATATAACTTTCTCCCTTTGATGTATGTTCTGAACCAGTTTAAGACACAGTCAGAGACCAACCAGTCTTTTAATTCAGCCATGTAAACACTCGCATTTGGAATTAGCCTACGGGAGGAAGTTGGGTTCAAATTTGGTAATATGATTAATTTGCATTATTCTTTTTAACGCGTTAAAGTTTCCAGATTAATCAAGAGTGTTAACACGTTAATGTTGACAGCCCTAGTATGTGTACCTGTCTGTCTGTCCTTCTCTCCCTGTCTGTCTGTCTGTCTATTTGTACTTCTCTCCCTGTCTATCTGTCTGTCGGTCTGTCCTTATCTCCTTGTCTGTCTGTCTGTCTGTGTACCTGCCTGTCTGTCCCTCTCTCCCCGTCTGTCTGTCTGTCTGTCTGTGTACCTGCCTGTCTGTCCCTCTCTCCCCGTCTGTCTGTCTGTCTGTGTACCTGCCTGTCTGTCCTTATTTCCCTGTCTGTCTGTCTGTCTGTCTGTCTGTCTGTCTGTCTGTCTGTCTGTGTGTGTACCTGCCTGTCTGTCCCTCTCTCCCTGTCTGTCTGTCTATGTACCTGTCTGTCTGTCCTTATTTTCTGTCTGTCTGTCCCTGCCTGTCTTTCCCTCTCTCCCCATCTGTCTGTCTGTCTGTCTGTCTGTCCTTCTCTCCCTGGCTGTCTGTCTGTCTGTGTGCCTGCATGTCTGTCCTTATTTCCCTGCCTGTCTGTCTGTCTGTCTGTGTACCTGCCTGTCTGTTCCTCTCTCCCCACCTGTCTGCCTGCCTGACCGTCATCATCCATCACAGTCTTTTTCAGTCCCTCATCTTCTCTGTTCACATACCGAGCATGTTACATGTCCTTTAAACCAGGTGGGGTGTGGGGTAAGCTGGGAGATGGAGGCGTTTGTGATCTCCTCTGTACTCTGTCTGTTTGAGCGTGTACCTCCACTATAGAGGGCTGTGAGATAACTACACTATACTACTAGACCACAACTATACTACACAACCAGACCACTACCCAGCTACTGTAGACCACAACTAGACCACTCTTACTACCCAACTAGACCACAACTATGCTACACAACTAGACCACTATACTACTAGACCACAACTAGACCACTATACTACACAACCAGACCACTACCCAGCTACTGTAGACCACAACTAGACCACTCTTACTACCCAACTAGACCACAACTATGCTACACAACTAGACCACTATACTACTAGACCACAACTAGACCACTATACTACCCAACTAGACCACACCTAGACCACTATACTACACAACTAGACCACAACTAGACCACCATACTACACAACTAGACCACTACCCAACTAGACCACAACTAGACCACTATGCTACACAACTAGACCACTAAACTACACAATTAGACCACTATACTACACAACTAGACCACAACTAGACCACTCCAATTATAACAAAAGCTCTCAACGACACCTCTTGTGTCCTATTTAATCCGGTTATTAAACATGGGTCTAGGCGGATTGGACACATCAGACCACATCCAATAGCTCTCGTCTGTAAAATGAACAGGATGAAGTGACTGAATATGATCTGAATGTTGATGTTTCTGCGGCTCACAGCGGCAAACAGAACGGTGTGATTCAGGTGGCGAATTTCTACAGCCGCAGGAAGTGACGGGCTAGGGCGAGATGACAGCAGGGACGAGGACAGAGGACGGGAGAAGCGGAAAGAAGGAAAGTGCAGGAGGAAGTGTTTACTTATTCAGCAAATAAACGATGGTCACTAAAACGCCCGAAAACCTCTCCGCATTCGTGTTATTTATTTAGCAGTACTCTACAATGCTTCTGGGTTTCCACATAGGCCTATCAGCGGCATTTGTCAAAATTGAAATGGGTGCAGTCATCATTCCAGCTATCATGTCATACATCGTGCGAGTTAGGCTATTACTGCAGGTGTGAAATGTAACCAGGCTATCACTCAACGAAGCCTCCTCTCATCGTCCATTCATCGCCCCCACAGCTTATCAGCCGAGCCCCGGGGGTGTTCTATCCCGCTCCGCACACGCCGTGCGTTTCCTTAGCCTGCAACAGAGAGAGATGGCTCCAGCACGCGCTGATAAGAGCAGCTGGTGAGATAGCACAGAACAAATGCCCAGCGCTAACACACGCCAGCACACGCCAGCACACGCTAGAGTAGCACAGATGTGCAAATGTAGCAATATCACCCATTCGTCCACTTCATGGGATCCAGGTGACTTCATGTTGGGATCCAGGTTAGGGTAATCTGACCCCAGGTCAGGGGGCAGTGCGTAGCGTCTGGTGAACATGCGGGCGGAAGGCAGTGGTGAGGGAGGGATCTATATATACAGAGAGCGTCATGATGATGCCAGACCTGAACGGCAGCCAAAGAACAGAGCGGAAATCTCTGGAGTACATCCTTGCACCATGCACGGCCAGGACACCAGGGAAATCAACGACGGATGCATGCACACATACGCACACACGCACGCACACAGAGATTGCATCTAGCTAAGGAGATAGGCCCACGACGTATGCTACAGTAATTACAGTACCTAAAACATGCAGTTGCCTAAGAGACAAGGCAGTAGAGGAAACGGGGTCAGGGGGATTTTACATTTCCTGTTGGCTTTGGCAGCAGCACATGGGCCCCCCCCCCCCAACCCCTCCCCTGGTCCTGGGCCAGACCTGGGGCCACTGGGAAGGGGGGCGGAGGTAGAAAACCAGATCCTTAACGTGACTTATGTTCCATACACTCCCTACACACTTTCTTAGCTTCCTAGCTTTTGTAGCTCAAACCTCAAACTATTCCGACCGCTGATTGCCTGATTGATATCAGACGCCCTGGAAGGTCCTCTTCTTCCCCACGGTGGGATGGTTCCCCCATGTCTGTATGAGACGGAGCAGGCAGGGAGAGAGAGAGAAGCAAGGAGAGGACAGAGAGCCAGATGGAGAGAACAAAGGAAGACGACGAGGAGGAGGGAAGGGGAGGGGTGGGGGACAGGAGGGCGGCGGCGTGGAAACGACTTGAAAAGGAGGAGGAGACGGCGTGAGGGACGGAGCGAGGGACGTTTAATTGCAGAAGACCCGCACTTGAACTCTAGACGACCCCGTTGCAAGGGTGAGGTAGCCTATGTGTAGGAGCCAGTTTCACACCCAGTCCGGATTCATCTCTTAACCACGGCCTGAACTGTAATTTCTTGAATAGTTATGCTGGAATTTGAATGTACAAAATACAAATTGAGATGCTTAAAAAAAGTGTTTCCACCCTGCGTTGACACTGACAGTAATCTGTAAGCCATTTGTTCATTGGTGGGAAAAGATCAGCCTGGTCAAACCTGTCTGTGCCCAGCCGTTAACCAGCATCCTGTCCTCCTAGGGACGACCATGGAGGGATGGTGGGACCGGCCAGCTTTATGGGGCTCCATCACATAGACGTGAGTCCTCGTCCCGGAGACGGGAGCTACGCCTGTCCCGCTGTCAGACGGACAGAGTAGGGTCCAACAACAGAGAGGACCTCACAACTCTGGATCTGTTCTAAAGGGATGTTTCACATTATCTCTTATGGGTGAAGCAGCCCTTTGAAGTGTGTGTGTGTGTGTGTGTGTGTGTGTGTGTGTGTGTGTGTGTGTGTGTGTGTAATGTACATACGTATGGCTGTGCAGCTGTGAGATGATACAGTACATGTGTGTGTAGGCCATTTCTGCAATGACATAAATGACTATGTGTCCGTCTGCCTGCCTATCATGACGTCTGTCTGTGTCTAGTCATTATTATTTATTGCAACTGTTCACAAACTCGACCTTCTACATTAACATTGTAAACAACTCTATTAGCTTAATAAAGTGGGATTATTTGATTTTGTGTTGGTCTCTCAAATCATCTTGAACAGCGCGCACAAACACACACAAACACATACTAATGAAGGAGAATCAGTGAGTGATTAAAAGTTGCTAATTGCCACTCATGTGCTATTGAATCATCTAATTTCAACAGGCAGCTAAAGCCCTCACACACACACACACAAATCCTTAAAAAGACAAATTTGTGGCCTTGTCCTCTGAATACCTCATGTCCTCTATGCTGTCTAATTAACTGATTGACCTGTAATTCTAGAGTTGCTAATGAAGCTATTAAAACCCCAACAAATTGGTCCTTTGGTGGAAAAAAATTAACTCAACATAGACATAAACATGAACACACACATTCTCACACTCACACACACACACACAGGTCAGTGTGCCTGAAGAAAGACTCACAAGAGAGCTTTGTGTGCTGCTTTGCAGCGCGTGGCGTTTCAGAGGAGAGGTAGCCCTGTGGCGGGCTAAGGTGTGGGCTGCCTGTGGTTTGGGGAATGAATGGCGGAGTCTGTAGGGAGAACACGCACCGACGCGTCCACGTCCCCGGTTACCTGCCTGGTGATGTTGTTGTTGTGCCTTCAGAACACACAGACACACACAGAACGGGTGCAGAGCAGTGAGCAAAGTCTCCAAAGAAGCTTTAATACCAGGAATAGACTACAAGTCACTTCATTTTTCTTTAAAAAAAAACATCAGTGAGAGGTTGTCTGGTGCCACATGTTTGCTTTGTTGACATGAACTGGTTATCTCCTCTTTAGAGAAATCACAAGATCATGATCTTTCAGAATATCAGTGTAGCCAACGTCAGATTTATATGTCACATACTAGGCCTACACAATACAGGTCTACAACGAGTAGTGAAATGTTCTTCCGTTATCTCCTAGAAAGGAAACAATGTGTTATGTATCTAATGTAGATAGAAGATACAAAGTATATGGGTCAATGATGTACAAGGTTATATGTCATTCAGTACAACACTGAGTTCCCCCTCGAAAAATTTAGATTGTTTGCCCATTTTTCCTAACATTATTTTATTTTGAATGCCACATTTTTTTAAAGAAAAAACAACAACTCAGCATTATACTGAATGATACGTCATTACATACATGACAGGGATGGGACACTGGGGCAGAGGGTGACCCTCTTCCTTAATCCTCAATCCCCTTTGTTCCTGTCCTGTGCAGCATGTTGTGCCTCGCCCCAGGTTAGGTTAAACATTTTCAGTTCCGAGGTCACAGTTCTTCACCAGGTTGTTTTTAGCCTCCCTTGTTTACTCTTTCCAGGTGGAATACATCTCAAGGCTACTTTGGGGATACAGAGTTTCCCAGAGGCATCGTAGCGCTACGCGCTATGATGAACACCAAAGCTTACGAGAAACGTAGCGCTAGGATGCCTCTGGGAAACTCGAGGACATGTCCTAGCCATTGGAGACGGCGTTGTTTAATTTCCAGCACCACATTGCGACAGTTTGTGTTTTTATACAGGTCCTCATTGGAAATCCCTTGGAATATGCGACATATCCTCCGTAGACATCCGTTGTGGAAAGCATTGATCTTCTTCATGTCACTCTCAACAACTCGCCAGCTTTCTGAGCCGTACAGCTGAACTGACTCAACATTGCTGTTATACCGTCTCGTCTTGTTTTCAGGCTGAGTGAATTTGCTGTTGGGTTAAATTAAAGTGTTGAAGGCTGAACTATAGTTAATGAACAGTAGTCTCACATACTTCCCCCTCTCTTTGTCCAGGTGGGACAGGGCAGAGTGAAGGATGTGGGCGTCCTCTGTGCTCAGCAGTTGGGAGCAGCTTGATCAGCCTCTCGAAGCAGCACTTCATAACCACAGAGGTGAGCGCTGCCAGGCTTTAGTCATTAAGGCCGGCTGGTGGCGGTAACTTGAGTACCAATGACGATGATGGACTCCTTGAAGTATGTGCGTATGACAGACTGGGCCAGAGACAGGCTGGATGTCGCTGTGCGAACGCCGTGCCAGTCGGTCAGCCGGCGCATGTCTTGAGGACACGCCACGCCGTGACACCGTCTGGACCTGTCGCCTTCCAGATGTTTACCCTTTTGAAGGCCCTTCTCACACCATGCCCAGCCATGATGGCTGTCTCCCCTCCCCCTCCGCCCGACACTAGATGTAATGGCTTGCTGGCCGCTGTTGTTCTCCAAACAAAGTCATTATGCAACATGGTGGAGAGAGAGAGAGAGAGAGAGAGAGAGAGGGAGAGAGAGAGAGAGAGAGAGAGAATGAGAGAGAGAGAGAGAGGCACACATGTCATGTATGTATGTCATGTCATGCATCTGCAGACTATAATGATAAAGGTATGGCACATGGGGGTCCAACCTGTTATACCTTTATTCATTTTTTTGTGATCATATATGGTCATCAGTTTCCAATTTGACACACTCACCTACATGCACTTTACATGGTTTTATTTGAGCAGCTGCCTGACCCGGCCCACACAGCACAGCCGGCCTTCACTCTCTCTGATTGTCCGTCTGGGGATTGATGCAGCTGTTCCAAGCCGAGATGAGCTAATGTGGTTAGCTGAGGTATAGCGACAGGGTCAATAAAGACGCCATAACTGTTGGTGTAACAGGAGGTCGCAGTGGAAATAGGGAGAGAGACGTCTTGAAACCCACCGGCCAGCTCTGGGATTGGTCTCCAGCCTTGCGTCTCACAGCAGGGGAGCGGAGCAGGGCCCGGGGCCTGGGAGGGCTGTGTGTGTGTGTATGTGTGTTAGATCTGGCCAGCTCATCTCTCTCCTGTAGGATCAGATTAGCTGCATATGTGCTGATACACTGCAGACGGACAGCCTGCGCCAATAACAGATTAGGGTCACATGCACACACGCGCGCACACACAAAAAAGAAAGGCGTCCTCACACACAAAAAAGAAAGGCGTCCTCGCTGGCCTCTTTCTTAAACTCGGTATGTCAACTGCACGAGGAGAGGAAGGTTACTGGTATATAGTCTATATTGTCCTGAGTTTATGTTGGTGGACTAACCTTTTCTCATCACGTAAATCACGACATCAAAAATACAATCTTGTTTCTGCATCACCAGAATGAGATGGCACGGACCCAGAGTTTCACTGAGGTCGCAAATCGTGTGTGCGTGCGTATGAGTGAGTGTGTGTGTGCGTGTGTGTGTGTGAGAGAGAGAGAGACAGAGAGAGAGAGTGAGTGAGTGAGTAGAGAGAGAGAGAGTAATCGGATTATCAGACCATCGTTTCACGAAACCAATGTTTCTCTACTCCGGACTGGCTTGATCATGGAAGTTGTGTGTTTGTTTTTTGTTAACCTTTCTCTCGAACTGGAATTTTCTTAATCGCTCCACAGAACACGAGAGGGCGAGGCAGTTTTGTTTCTGTTCGGATGGATAGGGGAAGTTACTCAAACCAGACGTGTTGCTGTTTTAGCTGTATGGTTGCCTATTTAAACCACACTTTAAACTTTAATTTTTGGGTTTACAACTCTGCATGGAGTTAATGGACTGGCTGGTGCAACGGTTTCATTTCCATGTTTTCTTCTCACGCGAGCCCACGATGCCGGAGTTGTTCAAATATACCGGGAATAACCCCGTGGATCTGAAAGTGTAGGTCTGTCTCACAGAGAAACATATTGTTATCAAGCCCTCCGCAATTACTTTTCGCTTTTGCTTTAAAAGTTTGACTTAACTCTCGGCGTTGATGTTGGCAATAAAGTCCTTCTCACCGCCCCACGTCCAACGTTCCCCCCAAATGCTACTGGTGTAGGGGGTCAATGGTGCTGATAACGGACGACAGGGATGGAGGCTCGGCTGTCCGAGTCAAACAGCTCCAGCAGAGTCCCAAAGCCGGCGCGCAGGTCCACCCGGTCACAACCGAGGAACCGCCGTCCTTATCGGACGATGAGTACCTGGGCTCCCTCGATCTAGAGGAGGGAGAAGCGGACTACTTTGTGGAATACGATGACTTCGAGGAGCTGCCCGACACGAGGAGTATTACCTCGGACGACTCGTTTTACCCTCCGCACAGTGTGTTCGCGGACTCAGAGCGGTCACCGTCCCCAGAGAGACCCGGGCCGCTGTCGTTCTTCCAGGCGTGCTGCACAAACAACGCGGCTGTCGTCCGGTTTAAGATACGGCAGGGTGTAAGAGAAGACGAGGTCAAAGAGACCGATAAAAACAGCAGGGTAAGTACGTTGTGTTTTGTATCGTTGTAGCCTATACTTTCAGTTCAGAAACATATACATTAGGCCTACTAGAACAGGTATGTGATAATTCCCTGTGCGTAATTACGCAGGACGCGTAACGCTATCCGGGCCATGAAGTGTGCGGACTATTGCATTGGGTCCTAGTCTGTTCACTCTAGTCACTGAACGTATTGGCGATAGTCCTCTCAGGAAACACAACTGATTCATGAGAAGGGACACTGGGCTGTTTACATGCAGACAAGATGTCCCTACACTCCACTTCATGGAGATGGTTAGAGACAGTTGGGGAAGCCGAACTGGACCCAGATGTGTCTGTACCATAGCGACCTCTACGTGTGTGTGTGCGTGCGTGCGTGCCTGGTCTTTCTGAGTCTAGGCTAAGTGAATAGCCCCGAGCTTTGCTAGTCGTAATTACAGCAGGAAAACACTGGGTCTCAGTCAACATAACAACCGGCCCTGTGTGTAGGGGCATGTGTTTGTTCATGTTTGTGGTTGAATTCAGTCTATACGGTTTACGTTGTGCATGTGTGTTTGTGTGTATGTGTGTGATTGTGTATTTGTGTGTGCGTGTGTGTTCCTGTACAGGCATCATCCCACGGTTTTACTCACATATCGACATCTGTTGTTGGGTGTGGCTTTCAAATGGAGAAACAGCTTTATGCATTATGGATATGGCCCATCTCGCTTAGTTCAGCGATTGGAGGCCACCCACGCTCTCTAGACCCCGTGCCCTGCTCGCTGGCCCCTCACTAACTAACTGATACATCTGACATGGCTAATAATACCAATGAGATCAATGCCCGGTCTCCTGCATACTGTGTAAGAATTACTCAATGTAGGAACCTTGCAATAAAACACACCGTCCCTCAGAAGTGAGAATCTGTTAAGTTTGAATTCGTTCAGGCCTGAAGAATGGCGGATTCAAGTACAGAGAGACATACAGCAAGTCGCTCAGTGGAGAATGCACACAGGTCAGCTTCCCATGCTGCTTTAAGTACTAGTTTTTCCTCTGACGCAAATGAACCCGATACATAGATGAATTTACAATGTTTGTGTCAGTGTTGAGACAATGTAAACTTTTAGTTAGCTCATCCTTATAGGGCCTCTGATCATGTGCCCATTGACCTTGAAAAATACAACATCTGCCTTTGCTAGTACAATGCATGTCTGTTTCTGGACACACACATACGCAGCCCACATTCCTTTCTCACACTTGTACCAGCCAGGGGACTGCGGGTCTAAAGGTGCTCAGTAATGCATAAACTGAGTATATAGTAATATATAGTCATTATAAATTCTATTACAATACTGAGCCCAGGCATCTACCGTTAGACCAAAAGGACCACCGCTGTCGACGTTTAGCCGTGGAAGGTCTCAGAGCAGGGTTATTTTGTCAGGCGTGTGGTTCCGAAACCGGCCTCGCCACGCGAACCCTAGCTCTCTTTTTAATAATACCCTGACTCCCTTTTTAAATGGATGGTGCACTCTGACGCCGAGGGGTCTTTTATCAGCCTGGGCTGGGTTCAGTGTACACCCAGACCCCTCTCTGTCCAATCAATGATGGCCGATAGGCCTGGGGAGAGGAAGAGAGTGAATGACATCATTGGAATATCATGATACAGACAAAATGTCTCTATCCCGAGCTGGTGCTGTGCCCCCCACCTTGTGTGTGTGTGTCTGTGTGTGTGTGTGAGGGTGTGATACAGACAGAGAGAACATGTTTTTGGTGTGAGCCTGGTCCCCCATCATCAGCGTTCTGGGGAAACACCTAGAGAGGACTTCGAGAGATGACTGTATATCCTGTGTAGTATGCTTGTTGTGTGTGAATGTGAAAGTGTAACGGTTTAACATTTGTGTCTTTTTTCATTCGCAACAACATCCTGACACAGTTCCTTCCCCTGACAGCGAGAACCGGTGTCGTTTAACCTGGTGGAACCATTTCCTCTCAGCGTGTCGTAACGGCAGGAAATGAGAGACAGACTTAAGGCTAGCCAGATAATAATAAAGTCGTCTTCCTAGAACCTAAAGATGACTAAATGATGACTAAAAAGGTTCCTGAAAAAAGGGTGAGTAGGCTACCATATTTCTCCAGAAGCGTTGTAGAGGAGGAGGAGGAGGAGTTTACTGTATAGTTTCACTTACTGTAGATCACATTGCAGTTTAGTATGGTCTGTCGTCACGATGCGCCACACACTCCGACCAAGCCCTGATACAGAGCAGATGGAAAGGCTGGCAGACAAACAGGCCGACAGACAGGAGGCAGACAAACAGGCCGACAGACAGGAAGCAGATAGACACAGACAGGAGGCAGATAGACAGGCAGACAGACAGGAAGCAGATAGACAGGCAGACAGACAGGCAGACAGACAGGCAGATAGAAGGAGTATGTTTGGATCTCTGTGAGCAGGACTGTATGCCATTACCAAATTGTGGAAATGGATCTGTTCTGGCGACCGCGTGTTGAGGATAACTAACGTCTCGTAATGTAACAGCCAGAGTGAACATCAGTGATGCTATGCTGTCCTGTCCACAGTGTGTTTTGCACATTGACTAGTTAATCCGTTTTAACAATTCATCTGTTAAAAAAACCTCTTCTGCCTTGTGTGTGTGTGTCCCTCTCCCACTGACCCAGTTTAGCGGTCTCGCACACGCGCTCTGTTCACACACATCGATTCACAGATCACCAGAGCTAGGCCGTCCCTGTCCTTGTCAGCTCCACTCTTCTCTACCTGTTCATCTGTCTGTCTCTGTATGTATTTTAGCCTGACACTCACACTGAACTGCCATTTCATTTCTGAACAAGCTCCCATAGGGAGGGAAAGTAATCTCATCGCCCCCTAGCGGTAGTGTTCCTAATGCCAAGAGAATGAATGGGATTTCTCATAGCACATTTTCTGAAAAAGTATATCTCGGTCTACATCGAAAAGTTAGTAGAATGCATTAAATATGATATACTTGGAGACACACTTTATTGATTCAAGTGATCATAGTTAATTTTCAATCACAATCCGAATTATGTATATATTCTTTGTAACGAGGTGGTAAAGAACTACATACGGCATGGCATGCATGACGTCATTTTGTGCGCCTCTGCGAGCTTGCTGACTCTACCAGCTAACATCTAACACAACCAAATTACAAATCAGTACAACTACGAAAATGCCGATATGCATTGCATGGCTGGCAGAATACTTCAGCAATAACAAGAAGTGCATCCCACGTGCTGACAATCATTTTAGATCTGGCCATGTAGAAAAATGCTGCTATTCGCAGGGGGAGCTGTTAGGTGTCGTGAAGGACCGGTCATATCATGTTACGGCGAGTTAGCATCATAAGTGAGCCTATTACGATTAGGGGTTAAGGTTAGGGTTACGGACCAGTAAGAATAACCAGGCGCACCTGCGGATCAGACCAGCTAAGACCAGTCTGACCAGCTAATACCATCCTAACCAGCTCACATTAATAGGAGGCTTGGGCTATGACATTTCACAACGTAGCACTGTCCATATGCAATTCAACTCAAATTATTATTCGTATCCATCTTTTCAGCTCTTTGGAATCTCTTGGAAATTAGTAGAATTTGCAACCATTCGTCTCATGCCGATGGGAGCAATCTGGCACAAAGCACAGCATTTTTCTCATGAGTGACATACATAAGCGCGCCCGGCTTTGTAGTCCATTTATGAAAGGAATGGAGCAATTTCCAAAATTTGAAAGAAGGCGAAATACTGTTTAAAATTCTCACAGTTAGTAGGTTATTACTGTAAAGACACTCACAAGTTTTAGTTTTGATAACTTCACCGAAATGGCTTCGTAGTAATTATAAGAAAATCCGGTCTATGGGAGTTTACATTGAAACTCCTTTCCGATAGGAACAAATCCGCTAGGGACGCATGTTTTCACTTCCCCTCCCTATTGCAGCCGTTTTCCGAGATAGACAGCGATTAGTTCATCCCCTAACCAATCACGTTGCGCAGTTTAATTCTGTCATCAGATTCAAAGGACGCTGATTGGCCTGGTTGGAATTTCAACCGATAAATCACTCTGGACAAGAGCCTTTCCAGACCCTGAAACGCATTTAGAAAATTCTGATTCAGGGAGCCAGGCTATACAGTAGGCCTCATTCACCAATATCTTCCTAAGTTCCGTTCTTAAATGTATTCCTAAAAACGTTTCTAAAGAAAGCTCCCGTCTGATTCACGTGTTTGTGAACCGCTGGATGAGTTCGCCTTTTCTTAATGGTGAATCCCATGGTTTCTCCGCTAGCCGCATATAAGGATATGCAACTACAGGGAAATGCGCAGATGTCACTTCTCTGAATGAATACCGGTCATCCGTGCCGTTGACTCACCAAGTTTTAGATATAGCATAATGGTTTAGGTGGGGTTGTTTCAGGTGTATTGGCAAGTCAGACGACTGCGGTCGACTCCAGCTTTGCCAATCAAAATCAGATTTTAATTTAGCCAAGGCCTCCTACTACGAGGAATTTGCCTTGGTTCATAAACATAGCGAGGCAGAACAGTGCAAAATGTCAAAGTGATAGAGTACAATTTACAATAGTCTACGAATGCGGCATGCCCAAACGGAAATCTAAAGACCGGACTCCACCTGCCATATTTAGCTGTATCCGGAGAGGGGCACACAGCTGGATCCGGCGCATCAGGGATATTATTGGATAGACAGCACTCTTGCTTTGTAAAATAATGAAAAACAGTATTATAAGATAAATTATGCAACAATTATAGTATTGCAATCCTATAATGTTATACAACTGTAGATTTGAAGTAAACACAATCACAAATCATTTTAAATGAACACGTCTTTTGCACGAAAAGTCCATAGCCTACTTAAGACTTCTCTTCCATGTTCGTAGATTCTGTTCTTAGTTCCCGCATGTGAGAACATGGTGAATGCCAGCATCTTCTTGGAAACGGTGTAAGTGGAATTTAAGAAGAAATGCTTCCTAAGAAATGTTTAACTTTGTTTGTGAATTGTGTCTGTCTACAGTATCTGTGTCTAAAATCTGATGACGGAAATAGTTCACACATACACAAAAGGTACCTGTTAGCAATCATTTCTGATAATAAAATGCAAATGTGAAAAATTGGTGTTTATCTGGTTTTGCAACGACACTTCATTCTAAGCCTGATATCTGGAGTGGCGGTCTCTCCACGTGGTCTCATCCGGGACCTCTCCACTGGCTGTGGTGTTCCAGGCGGAACAGAGCTGGGGTTTACTGCTCTACACACGCCTGGCGTTTACAGATTTACAAACCAGCAGTTTACAAACCAGCAGGCCATGGGCTCTAGTCCCAGTCTGGATAACACATAATAATCAGTAGAGAAACATCTCTCATTCTTTATCTCTCTCTCTCCCACCCTCACTCCCTTCTTTCTCTCCCCTTCCCCTCTCTCACTAGGTAGCTGATAGGGCTAAGCCCTTCTATTATTGGCTTTGAATATTCCCCAGATTACTTGTGTGTGTGTGTGTGTGTGTGTGTGTGTGTGTGTGTGTGTGTGTGTGTGTGTGTGTGTGTGTGTGTGTGTGTGTGAGAGAGAGAGAAGGTGGTCACAGGTGTGTGTGCATTCAGCCCCTGTGAGCGGCTGATGGTAGCGCTGATCTTCAAACACATACAGTACTTCATCTGTAGTCTGGAGGTTTACAGCTCTGAAGATGGGAACAACAGTAGAGTATGTACTAACAGATATCTGCTCACCCATACAGACCCCAGTACAAAAACCCTTCCACTCAGATATCTGCTCACCCATACAGACCCCAGTACAAAAACCCTTCCACTCATTGCACAGTCGAAAAGGCGTCACCCATGATAACATCTATGCTGTTCAGTGCCTGACTGAGTTAGTGTTGTGGATAGCAATCTGCAGTATAAAGACTCCTTGTGCATGAAAATTGTGTTTACTCTCCTCATGTTTAAACTGTGCTCTGCTCTTTTGTGGAGCATACTACTATTATACAGGCTAATTAAATCCTCTTTCTTAGAACAGAAAATACTTCTAGATTACAATGGAAAAGAGCATGTGAGTTTATCTGGTTATTGGATTTGCAAAAAGGGCATGAATCTGCACCTGAGCCCTAAGACTTTATTTAATTAACTCACTAACATGCACACACACACACACACACACACACACACACACACACACACACACACACACACAAACACACACACACACACACACACACACACACTTACCCAAACCTGTTTAAAAAGCAGTGTGATCAAAACACACGCACGCGCAACCACACACACACCCTGGTGTGCCTCTCATCCTGATTGTTTCTGCGGTATTGAGCCCTGAGTCTATTTTTAGCCTCAGTCCCAACCACACTGATGTACAGTGTTGGTGTGTGTGTAAAGTGAAAATGTGCAGGTTTGTGTGTGTGTGTCTGTGTGTAATACCGTCTAAACGGTGAAAATAGGGCACTGTCTGATTGATAGCTCTAGACATGCTGCAGGAGTATGAATAAGTGTTCAGAAACACTGAGTTGGACGCCTGCCAGGGTGTGTGTGTGCGCGTGTGTGTGCGCATGTGTGTGAATGCTTGCACAAGGTATCTGAATGGTAGATCCTTTACCTCTCCTCTCCAACGGCTCTCTGGCGGTAAACTGGTGTTTGTTTTGGCTGATGAAGTGCGGGTCTTCCGGAAAATACTGGGAATTTCACAGGGGTTTCCAGGGTGTGTGATGAATATACAGATGAGACGAATACACACACACACAGCGCGCGCACACACACGCACGCACACACACACACACACACACGCAGACACACACACACCTACTCTCACCCCCCCTTCCCCTCTCTCTATCTCCCTCACAAACATTCTCGGGTCCAGACTTGCATTCCAAAAACAGTTGCAATGGTAAGTGATAGCACATTTTGCACTAGGGTCAACAAGTGAAGAGTTAGAACAGCGATTCAATGTTTATTCTCTGGTATTAGTTCTGGACTGTACATAAGCGACTCCCTGATGTTTGACAGTCTCAAAGTCTCAGTATCACAGAGCCAAACAGCTTGGCCCACTGTTCAAAGGCCATGTGTAACCGAGTTGAATTTGGTAAACTCACACGTTTAAATAAGCACATCCGCGAGTAGCTCTTGTTAAAGCGGTGTTTGTGAGAGGAGGGTCATGTGTACATTGGCTGGTCAGAGGACTCAAGATGGACCCCAGCATGGAACCAGTGAGGGTGGAAGCATACTGACGAGATGTTGCGACACCAGGGGTGCATTCAAATTCAGCGAACGTGGCAAACGTTGCGAACTATCTAACTTTTTTCAGTTAGTGTTCGCTGCAAATGTTTACAAACATAAGCGAACAGTCTAAAAAGGTAGTTTGCGGTGAACAAGAATGGACGCTGGACTGAGGGAATTGTAATTGTATGATTGATTGAATGAATTAATTGAATACCGGAGGCTCTTTTTCTTCTAACGTCAAATTAGGTTGTAGCCTAGGCCTAATGGGACTACATCCAAAATATATCATCCAGGAAATCATTGTTGATCACAGAACGGCTCTCGGTTCTAATATAGCACTAACTGTTCAAAGAAAACATGTTCGCCACGAACGTTTGCCTCGGTTCGCTGAAATTGAACGCAGTGAACATATTCAATTCCCTCAGTCCTGCATCCATTTTTGTTCACCGCAAACTACCTTCTCAGAACACAAAGCTAACTGAAAAAAAGTTTGAAATAGTTTGCAAATACTCACTGAATTTGAACGCACCCTAGATACACCAGCCAATGCAGGTTGAGTAAACAGCAGAACTGTGAGTCATCTCCCTCTCTCGCTTTCTCTCAGACGGCGTTGATGGTGGCGTGTTACCAGGGTTACGTCGACGTCGTCATGGCGCTGTCTCAGTGTTCACACCTGGACGTCAACTGGCAGGACACCGAGGGAAACACTGCGCTCATCACTGCTGGGCAGGCGGGTAGGACACACACACACAAACACACACACACAAACACACTTACACATAGTCAAGGCAAGTTTATATGTATAGCACATTTCAGCAACAAGGCAATTCAGCTGCTCAAGTGCTTTACAAAATGCAAAAAAGGACATTTAAAACAAAATACAGGAAAAATAAAATACAGGAATAAAAGTTACAGTGCAGTGTATGAATAAATACTTATTTGATTTAATCAAAAATATATTTCAGTCGAGATCACTTTTGTCAAATTTGAACATTTATTATACAAGCGGCATAATACATAGCATATGAATTTTGGCGGTGTGCTCTGTCCGGGGGGCCCCCTGCCTTCCACCGTCGTGGAAAGCGCTCCACCGGCGTGGAGCGCGTTAGCAGGGGGAGGCAATCTAGGTGTTCCCCCCCTCTGGGCCAAGCCCTTGGCCCAGAGAGCCAGGAAGGGGGAACGGCATCTAGCCCCCTGCCTCAATGACGATCAGAGTGGGCGATCGGGAAGACGCTCGGAGGTAACTCAGCCCACTAAGACCGTCAAAGAGTGCCACAGGAGGACTGCTGTACATTATAGTCCCTGGTCCCCATGGGCCGACGCTTCGTGAGTTCCGCGGGAGATACAGCCTAGTGTCTCTGCGTCCATGGCGCCCGGAGGGACCGCTGGATGGCCATTCGGAGACGTAGCGGCCCACGTTCGCCACGAAAAGCCACAGAAACCAGCTAGCGGCTACTCTGGCATCCACTAGCCGACGCTAGTGGAATACTGCTGTACATTATAGTCCCTAGTCCCCACGGGCCGACGCTTCGTGGGTTCCGCGGGAGATACAGCCTAGTGTCTCTGCGTCCATGGCGCCCGGAGGGACCGCTGGATGGCCATTCGGAGACGTAGCGGCCCACGTTTGCCACGGAAAGCCACAGAGACCAGCTAGCGGCTACTCTGGCATCCACTAGCCGACGCTAGTGGAATACCTGACAGACTACCCCCCAAAAGAACACACCAGCAACTCCGCGGCCCGCATGCGCAGAAGGGTTGACGGAGAGCGCTCTGACTGATGAACTGATGACTGAGGTACCCCCCAACCCAATGTCACAGTCCACTCATAGCTCTTTGGGCATCCAGAATATCCAGGACTCCAGGCCGTAGGTAGCGTTCATAAGCAGACGAAGACCATCGGCCCATGGACTTCAGGGTAGACACCGGGGCGATGGCGGCGGCGGTGGTTGCCGCTTCTATGCGGAGGGAGTGTGCAGGGAAGACCATCGGCCCATGGACTTCAGGTAGACACCGGGCGATGGCGGCGGCGGTGGTTGCCGCTCCTATGCGGAGGGAGTGTGCAGTGAAGACCATCGGCCCATGGACTTCGGGGTAGACACCGGGGCGATGCGGCGGCGGTGGTTGCCGCTCCTATGCGGAGGGAGTGCGCAGTGTACCGGTCCGGTGGGAGCCCACACGCCTGGCAGAGGGTGCGGAGTCCGGCGGCGAACCAGGCTCTGGTCATGGGCTTTGCCTCTCTCGTCATGAAGAGGGGCTCCTCCTCACCGGCCTGGGGTCAGCTCGTCAGGTAGGAGCTCATGGAGGACAGAGGACAAAACAAGGTGTTAGTGCCTGATAAGGAAACGTTCACGCCGGCACCGGCTCAGTCCGCCTTTGAATGCTGCAGGTGCAGGACGAAATAGAGCGCGTGCAACGTGACATCTGCCCGAGTGAGGTCGTGCGCGGGGTTGAATGACAATGTGCGTGTAGAATATTTGCCGACCTTAGGAACTCATAGAAAGCTGTGAGAATGACTAACATTAAATCCGAGTGACCACCAAAACACCCCTGCCTCAACTGTGCGATTAACCGATGAACGAGCGAAGGAGTGAAGGGAAGACGTATATCCTTGCCTTGGGGATGCTCTTCGTGATGCCATTAAGGAGGAGCTGGATGGATCGGTTCCCCAGCAGAGAAACAGTGGAGGGGTCCAGGCATCGCATGTGGAATGAACACCTGCAACAATACTCTTAACCGACTGAGGCCGCAGCCGCCTAGACACGACACAATGAACTATGAATGCTGATAGTATTGAATATTCACAGCATGACGTTTACATGAATATGGAGCAGAACGTAGTGGACGCCGGGCCCCAGGTAGCGTTCGTATGCCGATGAAGGGGTCCAGGCAGCGCATGTGAAATTGTACGCCTGCTACGACACTTTCGACCGATCGAGGCCGCAGCCGTCTGGATCCAACACGATGGACAATAAATGCTGATAAACCGAAACGCTAGCGGGCACGAAGGTTCATCAAATGTGGAGCAGAACGCAGCGAAAAGAGACCATGCAGTCGCATTGGTCAATGCGGTCCGGGCCAGACCAGCTCTCATGCATCGGGCAGCGGATACAGTAGGGCACGAGGCATCGCTTGGTCCAGAACCATCTGCTGAAGAGGCAGACCAGGCCGGACAGGGCCGCCCGCAGCCGGGCACAGTCTGCAGAACTCTGTAAATCAAACAGGGAAGCGAGTCAGCGATTCGATCGTTGAGGCCGGGGACGAGGATGCGTGGAAAAGAATTTCCCCCTGCCCGGACAGCCATGCGAGCAGCGCATGAATTATTGACGAACGGAATGTACGAACGATCATAGTTGATAAAATTCACGGTGCACCGTTATTGCAGAAGAGAAGCGGTTCCTAGACCACTGAGGGACCCCGCAAAATATTACGACGATAGAGAAACTGCACGTCGCGCATAACACCCTATCCATCGTCCAGTCGACAACCAATCATGTCATGCACGCAGCATTATAATCAGGTGATTAGTCTTTGAAATAACGCAGAGGGCTAAATGCGAAGAGCAATGCAGGATCCCAACGCAGCGTAAAATGACACATCCGACATTGAAGCGTGACCAGCGCAGCATACATCCCTTTTACATTTAGAAATAAAAGCCCGTAAACCCTGCCCCAAACACCGCGGAGGAGCAGGCGACGAACGTAAATGGTGGAAGGAATAAGCACCGCGTTAACCAAAACAGCCAGGATAGTCGCGCACACACAGCAGATTGCAGAGCATAATGGCTTGTATCAATTGATGACAATGCACAATTTACAGTACGTTGCCCTAAGGAACCATGCAGTAGCCCGATGCTACTGACCCGAACTATTTATAAAGCCAGTAAACTGCAATAATTGGTAAGGCATCATCGCCGTCGTTGTCCCCGAACGAGGTTTGGACATGCCGAAGCAATCGGCCATACAAGCCAGGCCTACCAGACAGGCGAGACAGCCTTAATATTATTATAATATTTATCGTTCTTTATCTCTTTACTTACATTCATTTATTTATTTATCATTTATCTCTATATTGTTTGTATCTCCGGAAGCAATTTCGATGCGATCATGAACGTCAGGTCCCTACCAGAATATGTAGGGGTGGGACGTATACCCACCTCCCATGTTCCCTGGAAAGCGCACTGTGCCGCCCCAGGGCATGAAATGCGCTAACAAACAAGCTTAGATGATTGATGGGGACACAGCTAGCATTAGCCACCGAACGGCTAATGCTAGCTGCGTGGCGGCACTCGCAATCATGGGTGCTAGCGAGTAGAGCAGTTCGGCCGGAACCCTCGGGCTGCAACGATTGAACGCGAGAATCATGAGCTAGTATTGGCAATCTAACATAATGATGCCCCGACGTGCAATACGGGAACCTTGACGAACGCCAGCTAGTTAGCAACGAGCAGTATGCCTGACATGCAGCCAGCGAATCCACGAACGAGCCGCGAGGGGAGGACTTAGATGAACCAAATACATAACGAGAATCCACATAGCACGTCCACGCCCGAAACTGCAAACATTTCAATGGTGAATGCACCCGGCGTACATCGACAGTTGAGGAATGCGGCAGACGAGGCATGGACAACCTCCGACATCAGCGGCTCATGAATGAAACCCAGTGACCGGCGGCGTAGCAATGCTTAAACGGACTTCCAACGCAAGCTATGCGAGCAACTGAACCATACGCAAGTATGGCACGACGGTGCTACAGGGAGACGGGCACCTCGGCCTCGGAAGCCGGCGCTCCACGACGCCACTAAACGGACCCCCAAACCACGGACCGGAGAGACGACGCGGGCAGAGAGGAACGCAAGAGCAGAGAACGCGGAAGCAGCGAGGACACCGCGGGCAGCAGGTAGCAAACGCACCAAATCACAATACGAGCACGGAACGCGAGCAAGACGCGGAGCAGCGAGCGCGCAGACACGAGCAATAGCAGTAATGGCAGCGGACGCCAGAGCAGAGAACGCGGAAGCAGCGAGCATACAATGCACAACCAGCAGTAATGGCAAGCGCGAACAATGACATGTTTTGACAGCTTAAATACATGCGCTCTAGTGAGCTGACCAATGCTATGACAGCTACAGTCAGCTGGTGCTGGCGTCATGCGTGACTGATTAACCTCTGCTGACCCCCCCGGGCGTGACGTACGTGCCTCGTCTGAATTTGCGTCGGAGACTTCATTTTGTCCCTAGACTATTCAGTGCTTTATAAACCAACAGCAGAATTTTAAAGTCAAGTCTTTGACAGACAGGAAGCCAGTGTAAAGACCTCAGAACTGGAGTGATGTGATCCACTTTCTTAGTCTTAGTGAGGACTCGAGCAGCAGCGTTCTGAATCAGCTGCAGCTGTAAACACACCGTTACAGTAGTCGAGTCTACTGAAGATAAACGCATGGACACGTTTTTCCAGATCCTGCTGAGACATTAATCCTTTAATCTTTGATATATTCTTCAGGTGATAGTAGGCTGACATACTGTACACACACACACACACACACACACAAGTGCACACATAGAGACTTATGCACACACACACGCACTCATGCACACACAACCCCACACACCCAAGCACAAATGACCTTCCTGTCCCAAGAGTTCACGACAAACTCTCCCCCCCCCCCCCCCCTCCCAGGGCATGTCCTGATCTCTAACTACCTGCTCAACTACTTCTGTGATCTGGACCTGGAGCGGAGGAACTGTCACGGCTTCACCGCCCTGATGAAGGCCGCCATGCAGGGCAGGGTGGAGTGTGTACGCGCTCTCATGATGGCAGGTAGACACACACACACACACGGCGACGCCCACTCCATACTCTATCATGTCTGTCACCCACTCGTCCATCACCCCCCCCTCATTCAATCCCCCTCCCGTGTGTGTAAGGAGCGGACACGGAAGCCCGGGACTTTGGGCGGAGGCTGACCCCCAGGGAGTGGGCGTGGTTCACGGGCAGATACGACACCGCCTGGGCCATGACCCGCCTCATGGCGCGCCCCTGTCCTCGCCAGATCTGCGAAGCCTACAGGTACAACCAGCTAACAGCCTGTGTATGTGTGTTGTTGTACAAATTACAATATAAAATAAACTATTTAAAAAAGAAAAAAAAGTTACAATTTATCGTTGACTAGTCCAACATTCCTTCCTTATGGGTAAAAAATGTTTGTTTAAAAAAAAAAGTTATTTGTTGACGTTATCGGAATGTTCTACCAGTAGGATACGAGGAGTTTGCATATATATGTTTCTACTATTCCCTTTGTATGAGGAGATGTGCTTTATAGGTAGCCTACTGTACTTACAGTAGTGTCACTTGACCTGGGTTTGTATCACACAGGGTTGCAAAATTCTGGGAATATTCACAAACTTCTCATAGGAATTAACAGGAATTAATGGGAAAAAAACTGGAAAACAGAATTTATCCTGTTAATTCCCATAAATTCCCATTGGGAATTTTGGAAAGTTTGTGAATCCCCCGGAATTTTGCAACCCTAGTGTCACCTGACACTTTCTCGTGATGTTCTAGTGGTGTTCTAGTGATGTTCTCGTGGTGTTCCAGTGATGTTCTAGTAACGTGCGTTGTTGTTCCTCAAAGTCCAGAGTGGCCCCAGCTCGCCGTCCTGGTGGCGAAGGCCGCGACGCCTCGCAACTGCTTCAAGCGCCTGTCCGACGTCGTCCGCAATGCGCTCAGCTTCACCAACGTCACCAACCCTGACGACGACGGCGTCCTCGACCACCTGGTCACCGTCACCACCGGCCTGGCAAGCCCCTTCGTGGTGCTGGCGTGCCGCACGGTGAGAGACCTCGCCAACGCCACTCTCTCTCTCCCCCTCTCTTTCAACACTCGCTCTTCCTGTCAGCACGGTCAGACGGATTCGACTTAGGCCACGCCTCCCCTCTGCTCCTGCTCTCCTTCTCGCTGTTCTTTTCCTGGTGTGAGGGTGTGTGTGGATATCCGTCTCTAATGTGTGTGTGTGGTTGTGTGTGTGTGTGTGTGTGTGTGTGTGTGTGTGTGTATCTGTGTCAGGTGTGCCCCAGCAGTCCGCCGCGGGCGGGGAAACGTTGCGGCGCCGTCCCGGAGATCGTCCGTCGCCAGCGCGCCAGCGAGCCCCGCCCCCTCGACCCGGAGAGGGCCGCCGGCCGCCGACGGCTCTTCCACAACGCCGGCGTCGCCCTGCGGACGCCCGAACCGCCGCCGGAGCGGGCCCAGACCCCGGCCCCCGGCCACGCCCCTGGCCCCCCCCCCCACAGGACCAGCCTGCTGCCCCTCCACGTGGCCAGGCGGAGCAGCGTACGCCCGGGGACCCCTCCGCCCCCGCCGCCACCCAAGGTCAGGGTCTCCAAGGCGCCCACGCCCACCTACATCCCCGAGAGCGCCTGCGGGAAGGGCAGCCAGGCGGGCGGCGCCGAGCACCTCCTCCAGGTCCCCAAGTGGAGGTACAAGGAGCTGAAGGAGGACAGGAGGAGGGCCGAGGAGGCGGAGAGGAGGAGGGCCGAGGAGGCGGAGAGGAGGAGCACCGAGGAGGCGGAGAGAAGGAGCGCCGAGGAGACAGAGAGGAGGAGTGCCGAGGAGGCGGAGAGGAGGATGGAGGTGCTCGCCAACAAACACCTGACCGCTGCCAAGAGGAAGTGACGTCAGATGACCAGATAAAAGAGGAAGAAGAAAGGTTTTCCATACTTGAAAAGTTCCTTAATTTATTTTCGTATTTATTACTTTTTTTGGAGTAAAAGTGACAGTGTTTTGTGATTCAAGATACCAGCAGTGAAGCTTGTTGTTCATCTTTGGGCCTGAGATATATAGAGAGCATAAACAACACACATGCACTAACAAGGATCATTTAAACACATACATGTATCTAACTATAACACATCATCAATGGAACTGTGCATTGCCTAAAAGGCACATGATGTTATTGAAGTGGAATTCAAGTGAATTCATGTGTTAAATGTTATGGCTTTTAAAGGATTACTGCATACAGTTCAACACATACATATGTCATATTGACTTGTGAAAGCTTAATGACTAACACTTTTTAACTGAGCAATAAATATTGATTTTTTTTATTTATCATGCTCTGATATCCTACTAGCAGCTATTTTCTTTCAGCTTTTTGTAAGAGCACTTCTATGAATGTATTTTGCAACTCGAATGTACCTAATTCCTATATTTTTTGAGATACAGCGGTGGCTTTTTATTTTCTTCTATCTTATACTTTGACACTATTAAGATGTGAATGTATTAATATGCTACTGCTAGCCTATATAGGGCTACGGTATCTAGCCTACTGTTGATGATGGGAGACAACTGGAACCATATCCTCTTAACTGTTTACTTTATAACTCAGTGTTGTGCTACACTGATGAAAATGAAAAGATAATGTCATATTCTACTTTTAATGGTCGTGTTTAGCCTATTAGTTAATATCTAGACAGTAAGTAGATAATGCACTATCTCTTGGTGATGCTCCCTGTCAAATGAACCAGCAGTATTGTAGGCCTACTGTATGTGTAACTCTAACCTTCTAACCTGAACTTTTGGCTCAGCTGCCCACCAGTCTATGCCCGTTGTTAAGCCGAGGCCGGAAACAGAGTGGTGCTGCTAATTCAGAAACACATATGGGCATTAAAATTAAATCCGCAGCTATCGAGGTCTGGGTCAGTTCCGCTTTAACTCAGAACTGAATGGGAAAATAATGAGGGGAAGAAGAATTGCCATGAGGCTGGAAAAAGCAAATGGGAATGCACTGATACAGTGAAGTTCTTCACAAGAACACAATTTCACGGCTCCGACCCGGAAGGCCGGGGGCTTAAGAAGCGTCTAGGAGTGTGTCTAATAGCTATGGTGATGAGTTCTAACAGGGTCAGTCCGTGTACTGCGAGAAAAGATCATTTTAGTAAATCATCTGTTCCGGCTATAGCTACGGGAATATTACAGAGAGAGGACTGCCTAGGGGAGCCAATCTGAGCACTGGAAACGAGTGCGTCTGGTGACTCCACCACCCCTACATATCACAGAGTGTCTCAGGAATAGGCTACGGTTTCTGAAGTGTTTACGATGACTTGAGTGTGAGGGCTGGGTGGAAGGACATGAAAAATGTATGATATTCTTGTGGTGAATAAAAAATGTTTTGCAAAACAGATTTGTGAGCTAGGCCTACAGTTAACGTCTGTGTAGCCTATTCTCTGGTCATAAAACCGAAGTAGAAAGCATCTGATTATTTCCGCATGCTACTTCCATCCATGGTTCACATAAATCACGATTTATGATTATGCCTCTACTTTTTTTTATAGGCTACAATGACCTGTTTTTTTCTCTTTATCACCTGCAGAATGTTTTTTGAAATATCCGCGTCATGCAGTTCAAATATTCATCACGGCGAGGAGAGATAAGAGACCTAGATCCATCATTAGATAATATCCTAGTTCTAGGAAATTCAACACTGCAGAGATCAAACGTAAATGCACTTAACTAATGAGTACCGCGGTCTGCATTCCGACACCGTGACACAGTTCTGTGCTCCCGCCGTGACAGGACAGATGGCGCGTCCAGTAAAGACAGTCGCCAGGCGTCCGTCATATAATATCTAGGCCAGCGTTCTATGTGAACATCTGCTGGCTGAGATTGACACCTGGGATTATAAACCCGGCAGGCTTGGTCAGCGGTTTTCACCCGCCGTTCTCCAAATCTCCCGCATGGCAAATCTGGAGCAGGACGGAGGTCATCTATAGCAGCTGATCCGGGGTCATATGTAAATGCGTTCACCAAAGAGTTGAGGGGTTACGATGTCGGGAAGGTATACGTGCTCCTAGACCTGAGGTTACCTCATGGATGTATTAATAGGGGGTTACCTTCATTTCTACCACACGAACCAAATCCCACACGGTTGAGGAGGTGTTGCTGGCGCACTCTTCTGGAAGGTGAGGGTATACCACCGCGCAGGACAGGGGAAAGCAGCTACTTCGTCCATCAACTCTTTTCTGTGAGAGGTCAGTGTCATTGTGACTTTGTATCACACAAGTCACACTGACGTTGGTCGTCACGTTTTGTCACATTGTGGCAGGTTTGCACAAATCGGACAGCACATAATTCAAACAAGCAAACAAGGAAAGCAAAATAAAACAGCCTTGACCTGAAAGTGTCTTGAGATTACTTTATCTCATACATATGCTCGTCCTGCATTGAGAGTCTACAGAAGTAGGCTGCATGCCGAGACAGATAAGATATGATGATATGCCTTTAGACAGACCCCCTTCCTGGAAGGATAATCTCAACTGGTTTGAGCCGGTTTGGGGCGTTCTGAGGACAAGGATTCAAGCTGATACACGACACCTGGCTACGGACGCTAACAAACTATAGGCCCACCTGCCAACGATAGTTATTATGGCACAAGTGGGCCAAATGGTTTCAATTCCATCATCCTGCTCTATTGACGAGCTACAGGAGAAACTTGGCCTACCAGGGAGAAAAAAGCTATATATATATATATATATATATATATATATATATATAGGCCTATATACATATACACACATAGGCTATACTGTATGTATATATAAATCCTTCATGTCATGGTATGTAGGAAAGGACACAGCTTAAGACATTAATTTAGCATTAAGCCAGAAAGGATTGCATGAGCTCGTTACTACATCTTATTTCTCTGGACCGGACGGCTTCTGGTAAAACTAACAGATGAGACATCTGTCTCATCAACCTCATTGAAATCTACAGCCGGTGTAGGGCTATGCCTAATATCTCTGCTCTGTCAGTTCCAATTCAGCGTCTGAAGCGAGGCACACCTGGTTTCTTGAGCTAAACGTAAACAAACACGAAAAACCTGGACAAAGATGTGAGAGCTGCTAGATTAGCGTACAGAGCAGCTGGTGGGTTTTCAGGAGAAGCACCCAGAACCGATAGCATCACAACTCAGTCATGTCCAGTAGGCTACCTGAACCACTCTGAACACCCACATCCCCGGAGGACTCGGGAGAAGGCAAAGCACCGTGTCAGCAGTATCCTAAGAGCCTCTGAAACCGCTGCCGGGTCCAGGGATAAGTGTTCTCATGTGAATGTGGGCACTATACAGGCTTTAGATCATACACCAGATAGCCTAGACCAGCCTGGACTGTTAGAAGGTCCAGACTCTCTGAAGGTTAGAGGGAAAAGAGAGTGGCTTCACTACAGGGTCTGGGTCTGACAGCGCCATGCTGCGAGTGAGAGATTTGAGGTGCTCAGATGGGTTCATGCAAAACTGACAGTTGTGAGGGAATAGTACACTACATCTGTCAGTTATTTTGACAACCTCCCCCCATTCAGGATTCATTCCCCCATCATACAACACAGAGCACACATGAAAACATGAGATTTTAAGTTAAATCTTTATTTATAATGACAACCACACCTAACGCCTAAGTCCACTCACTAAGATTTTGTACAATTTACCTCAAGAACACAAACTCCAGCAAAATAAACATCTCTTTTTCTCTTAAACTTTATTAAATAAACAAATTACTAATTCTTGGCATTGCTTCTCTTTCTAGGAACCCTGAACTTAGTGTTGCATTAATGACACTTCAGTGATGAGGAGAGAATGGAGGGGACAGGGCTTTGATGGAAGGTGAGTGTGCATGTAGGTGTGTGTGTGTGTGTGTGTGTGTGTGAGCGTGCGTGTATGTGGCGTGTGCAAATGGGGAGAATGGGAACTTCCTAAGAGATCTATTGGAATGCTTAACGGGGTTGCCCTGATAACATTAGAGCACTTGTGGTGATCGTTTGTTTGGCTGATTGGTTCATGTGCTGTTCTGCCATTGGCCGATCTTGATTCTCTGGTCCAGTAGGTTTCCAGGCAGTTGGGGAACAGTCTCAGCAGTAAACCCTTACACAATTATAAATCCTAGAAATATCAGCCTCCTCATTGGTTGGTTGCGAGGGTATAAACAGCTTTCTGTCTCTTAATTGGTTGATTGGTTCTCGTGGTCTGTGAGGAGAGTCTTGGCTAGAAGGCGGGAGCTAATGCTCATCACTGGCAGGTGATTGGTTGTTGTCCGGTAGGCTGCTGGGATAGGTTGGCCGCTGTGGTCTGATATTGGTGCATCGCAGTGGCTCCTGGTCAAAGTTGCCCTTAGGTGCAGATCTAAGATCAGTTTACCCTCCCTGGAAACGCCATCACCACCGTCAGGGAGTATAAAAACCCTAAACTGAACTCAGATCTGTGCCTAGGGGCAACGTCAACTTCCTCCATGCTTCATATAGCTGTAGCAGAGTTAGCCTAGCGGTTAGCTGAGTGCTAGCTCACTTGCGAGGCTGGTGGATGTGCTGGTTGAGGTGCTGGGAGGGGGGCAGCTTTGGGACGGAGGGCTGGGGCTTCTGGTGGGCCACCTGGGCGGCCGCGGGGGTGAAGTCCTTATCCCCCTGGAAACACAAACCGTCACACACACACGTTCAACGCTAGGGTTAGGTAGGCTACACACACACACACATTACAGTCATTTAACACACACAGGCCGGCATTTCCACAGACAAATAATTGAGTGTATGTGTGTGCGCGCGCGCGCGTGTGTGTGGGGGGGGGGGTCAGTATGTGCACACAATGTAGGTGTGTTACAGTTTCTTGATGGTGAAATGACGTGTTTTTATGTAAACATGAATAAATAAATAAAAAACACATAAATAAGTCAAATTCCAATCAGCAGGGAGGCCAGATGAAGAGGTTACATAACCACTACTAAAACATCTGGAATAACGGACACACACACACGCACACACATGCGCGCATAGAGAAGTGCGTGCGCACACACACACACACACACGTGCGCGCATAGAGAGAGAGTGAGAGAGAGACAGAGAGCGTGGGACAGAGAGAGAGAGTGACAGAGACACAGTCAGAGAGTCAGAGAGAGAGAGAGAGAGAGATTATTTCATGGCAGTGCAGTTCTGTTTGCTATCCTGTTGACTTTGGACCCGTGTGACAGGAAGTCTCTCACCCCTCCTGAGCTGCAGGCCTTCTCACCAGACCTCCCCGCCAGGCCTGATACTCACTGCTATCTCAATCTGCTCAAGCCAGCCGGGCAGCAGGGCGGAGCCTCACCTGCCCCCCCTCCTCCCCCCGCAGATACAGTGCTTTCAGCAAAGCTGTAACCGGCAGCAATATAACCTAGTGGAATTTCAAAATAAAAGTCATTCAGGAAGGAAAACAGTAATCCAATCTAAATCGTTCGATTGACCCCCTCTCCCATTGGTGTGGCGCTGGCCTGCAGGTGTGGTGGCCGGGATGAGGACTAAATGGGACAACTGGGGGGGAGGGGGGCAGACGGAGGTGGAGACCTGGGGGTCCTGCCACCATGCTGATATCAGGAAGATCTCTCTCTCTATCTCTCTATATCTGTCAGTCTCTCTCCCTCTCCCTCGCTGTCTCTCTCTGTGTCTGTCTCTCTCTCCGTCTCTCTCTCCGTCTCTCTCTCCAACAGTCAGTGTGTGTACAGCGCAGACACACCATTCCAGGAGCCCTCACAGGCCATCCTGACCCTCTCAAGGACACACCGGTCTCTCTCTCACACACACACACACACACACACACACACACACACACACACACACACACACACACACTCACACACTCAGCTCACCCATTCACCCCTGCTGTTGCCGTGCCTGTTAGCCCCCCCCCCCCCCCCCCCCCCCTGCCACACACACTCACCTCACACACCCTATCTGTCCCAATAGACCGGCTGTCCCAGATTCCCCTGCATCCTATGTGTGTGTGTGTGTGTGTGCACGTGTGTGGTAAGGCTGTCGTGGTGCTGACTTTTCCCTAGTGGTAATTTAGGGGGACTCCATCTCACAATATGTGGTATTATTACTGTGTATTTTTTTCTTTTTCATGCTGTTCTACAAGGGCTGATATTTACTTTGCTTTATAAATTATATTCATTTTGATGTGCATGCACACGCGCGCGCACACACACACGCGCACACACACACACACACACACACACACACACACACACACACACACACGACAATAGAGGCTAGATAGAATAAAACAAATCTAAGCAGGCTACAAACTTGAAGAACAACAAAGCGATGATGAATAAAGTTAATATAACGCTTTTATAAAATGTCTATCAAAGACAGACAAGACAACCGTAGGCTAAATTAAAGGTCTACTAACTTCCTTTAGCCGTGTGAATGGTCACGGTAGAACGCCCTCTCAACAATAGGAACATTATCAAGCCGTTTTATAATTAGACTAAACAAGAACACAAAAGAAGCCATTGTACATAACTACTGAAGGACCTGTGGTGGGCGCCGTCACGGCAGGATTCTGGAACTCGCCCGCAAGCTTCAGACGCTCCTGTCTGTGTGAACCGGTGTCACAGCTAAACGTGTAATTGATGAGTAGAGGCACTTGTGTGAAACAGCTCAGTATCACGTTTTATCTGTGCTTAAACGTAGAATACACACGCTATTTAAAAACGTGAAATAGACCCGTTGATTAAAGTTGAACAGAGACGTTTTACAGTGCGCGTCAGTACTGGACACAGGGGTCAGGCTGATGTTTGAAACTGGACCCAGGAGTGGAGCTACTTGGACGGCGCCGAGTGGGCGCGCATAGCATATACAAAACTAATTTGCAGTGTGTGTGTGTGTGTGTGTGCGTGCGTGCGTGCGTGTGTGAGCGTGTGTGTGAGCGTGTGTGTGTGGGCTCGTACCTTTGTGACTGCTCCTGACACCACCACGGTGGGCTTTGGTGGGCTGCTGAGGAACAGAGAGAGAGAGAGAGAAAGATGGAGAGAGAGAGAGTCATTACTCAGTTCCAGTCCAGCAGGCTACTGCTGAGACATACCTGTACTGTAGAAGACGTTAAGTCAATCTTCTAATAAACACACAAGGACATCAGCGCTTCTTTACGGTTTGTGTGTGCAAGCCTGTTTGCGTGTCGATGTGCGTGCGTGCCCGCCTTTGTGTTTGTGTGTGTGTGTAATGTGTATGTATGAACTTTATGTATGCACACATACATAAACTATGAACTTGTGTATTAACATCTAAATTTGAAGATGACACAACACTGATTGGATTAATAGTGACAGTGATGAGAGGGCCTACAGAAGCGAAGTGGAGGATCTAACACTAGGGTGCCATGATCACCACCTCTCTCTCAATGTCATTAAGACTAAATGAATCAAAGATCAGAGAAAATCACTCCCATTTCCATCTACAGGTCACCTGTTCACATTGTCGATAGCTTTCGATTTCTTGGCACACACATCTCAGATACCTTGTCTGTCTGTCCGTCTGTCTCTATCTTATATATGCTATCGCTGCTACATTAAGAGTGTTCTTCCATTCTGTGTCACAGTGTGGTTTGGTAATATGACTGCTCAGGACTGCAGACTATTACAAAGGACTGGAAAGACAGCAGTGAAAAGAGTCAGCACAGAACCACCTCTAGTCCACGACATCTACGCCACTGTAAAAGTAACACTTCATTAAGGACAACAGCAGCCCCGCGCGTGCTCTGTTCTGGCTCCTTCCATGTGAAATATGAAATCAAATCACCAGACGCCACCTGTCTCAGTAGCAGCTTCTTCCCACAGGCAGGCAGGCTGCTGAACAGCTGATGCACTGCCCACTGTGGTAAAGTATGTAATGTGCACTGTTGTGTGTAATGCACACTGTTGTATGAATATTCATGTTGGTGTTGGGTTGGGGTTTCTTAAATGTAAAAAGGATTTCGTAACATCCATGGCAATAAAGCTGAACTTGAACAGCACTGAGTGTGTGTGTATGTACTATAACTGTGTGTGTGTGTGGGGGGGGGGGGGGGTATTTACTGTGTGTGTGTGTGTGGAATGACGTCGGACTGTATGTCTATGGTAGCCTATTTACCGTGGTTATTAAAAGCACGGTAATCGAACACGGTTTTAATGATCATTTATTTTGAAACGGTAATACTAATCGTCGGGAATTTTCACTATGGTTTACCGTGAAACCGGTAACCATTTCATCCCTAGTGGAGCTGCCCACCCCCTAAACCACTCCATTCAGACGCAGCCCCGCGGGTGAGGGAGGGGGGGGGGGGCAGGGGAGCAGGGCAGAGGAGGAGGGCAGGAGGATGGAAAGAGTGAAGGGGTGAGAATAGTCCTTTGTGGGCAGGAAGGATGGAGAGATGAAGGAAGTGGGCGGAGAGGTACTGCAGCCTGGACTAAAACGCAGTCTCCTGATTGGTGCTCCATTTCCTGGGACAACTGCAATCGTTCTGTGTACCTGACGTCCAGACTATTGCAAAAACCTTTGATTTTTATTGTATTTTTTGCGAGGAAGTCTGGCTTCCAGGTGTGGGGTACTGTCCCTTCCAGAACAGGGATGAGACAGGAAGAAAGGTGAGAATGACTGGCGTCTGATTTGACGTGACCACGACCCGAGGCTAAGGGGATGAGCGCTGGCCGCCACCGCTCAATGCCACCCGACCCCAGTGACCCCAAAGATGGACCTTGAATAATAATAATGATAATAATAATAACTAGAAAGTACATTTCCTGTAGAAAATGTGAGGTGGGCTAGCTGCTGCAGCTGTATGTAACAGCTACTGCTAGAACTACTACGGACCGGGCAATCTCCATGCACCCACCGGCGAAGACCGTGCGTCTCTAGCCCACTCAGGGGCTGAATTGTGGGGTCTGTGGCATGGACAGTGGCGTGGTGGCGAGACTCCGCCCCCTCAGATCAGAGCCGGTCGGGGACAGTGTACCCCTCTCCGGGCCACCTACCCGCCCGCACCGGTGAAGACCATGTGTCTCT
Source organism: Borostomias antarcticus (assembly GCF_949987555.1). Lineage (NCBI taxonomy): Eukaryota > Metazoa > Chordata > Actinopteri > Stomiiformes > Stomiidae > Borostomias > Borostomias antarcticus. The sequence goes on from NC_140242.1 coordinate 13,019,741, forward strand.
AGCCCACTCAGGGGCTGAGTTGTGGGGCCCATGGCGTGGATAGTGGCGTGGTGGCGAGACTCAGATTAGAGCCGCAGATTAGAGGCCCCCTCAGATTAGAGCCGGTCGGGGACAGTACAGTGACCTCCGGGCAATTTCCATGCATCCACCATTGAAGACTGTGTGTCTCTAGCCCACTCAGGGGCTGAGTTGTGGGGTCCGTGGCGTGGATAGCTTTCAGAGCAACTGCTGCCACCACTCTAAAAACAAAGTTTCTGAACATTCCAAAAGCAGTTTCAAGCAGTTTAAATGGGACAAAAAATAGTTAATTTAAAAATAAAAAAAATATGAATGGATCAGTTAAAGAGCTAAACATTATGAACATTTTAAAGTTTGAATGAAGTTTCTAGCACAAAGTATGAAGAAGTAGTTAAGGAGACAAAAACTGGGAAGAATAAGAAAGAAAGAAAGAAAGAAAGAAAGAAAGAAAGAAAGAAAGAAAGAAAGAAAGAAAGAAAGAAAGAAAGAAAAAATAGTGGGAATATCACAAGTTGGGCTAGCTTGTAGAAGCTAGCCCACCTAATAATAGATTTATATAGCGCCTTTCAAGGGACCCTTTACATTAAGAGAAGACACACACTCACTCACTCACTCACTCACTCACTCACTCACTCACTCACTCACTCACTCACTCACTCACTCACTCTCACAATGATGAGGGCCACAGCTCTACTCTGAACACTGGGCTTGGGAGCGAGCCAGAGAGCAGCCAGAGGTCTACTGTACAGTAGAGTACACCGTATTTGCTCCAGGGGGAGTGACAGGCTGCAGGGACAGAGATGTCCTGCAGGGGCCGCTAGTAGGCTAAGGAACACTAGAAGCATACAGCAGATCCCTAATGCTATTCAGAGAGAGAGAGAGAGAGAGAGAGAGAGAGAGAGAGAGATATGGAGAGAGAGATAGATGGAGAGAGGGAGATAGATGGAGAGAGGGAGGGAGGGAGGGAGAGAGAGATGGAGAGAGAGACTGTAAGTCAACGCTCTCTCCTCAAAACTTCAGAATTATTCTCTACCCTTTAGAGACGTTGTATTTGCTGACTGAGAGGGACTCAGGAGTAGTGGTTTGGTGTGAAAACTGACCCGGCGTCTCTGGAACGATGTCGTCCTTTACGAGGGAGGAGGGGAGGGAGGGAGCATACTCACGGGAGGAAGGGAGGGAGGGAGCATACTCCAGGGAGGGAGGGAGCGTACTCACGGGAGGAGGGGAGGGAGGGAGCATACTCCAGGGAGGAGGGGAGGGAGGGAGCGTACTCCAGGGAGGAGGGGAGGGAGGGAGCGTACTCGCAGGAGGAGGGAGGAAGCGTACTCACAGGAGGAGGGGAGGGAGGAAGCGTACTCCAGGGAGGAGGGGAGCGTACTCCAGGGAGGAGGGGAGAGAGGGAGCGTACTCGAGAGAGGAGGGGAGAGAGGGAGCGTACTCAAGG
>NC_140242.1:13026202-13028702 GCF_949987555.1 Borostomias antarcticus
TAAAATCCAAAACCTCTCAATGTCCTCTTTAATTTACTTTTACTAATGATAATCCCTTGAAAAGCAAGTGTTGTCAAGATGTTATCATAACTCATCCCAAGCTAAAATAAAGCTTAATTGAAGAGTCTCTATCCATAGTGAAAGCTATCAAGTGCGCACCAAGAAAGGCGGCTGGAATGAATGAATTGCCTATTGCATTGCCAAATAATAAAGTTAATTAAAACGTGGTGATTTAATTAAAACGTGGGAACAATTTCATTAAAATGTGGGCACGATTTAGTAAAACTTGGGAACGATGTACTATAACGTGGCCACGGTAAAACAAAATTTAAAAAAATCTCTCTATGGCCCCTCCGGGGCTCCGTAGGAAAGTGCAAGGTGTAATATTATATTTATTTTGGTGTGCTGGGACTACTGTCTCTTGTGGTGGCAACATAGAACTGCAGATCAACAACAGGATGGAGGGAAAGAGGGAAGGAGGGAGGGAGGGAGTGACAACCAGACAAATGCTCTCTATGGTGCGCTGGCTTACAGTCACACACAAAAAGAGGCCAGGCACTGAAAATATCTTGGCACACAAATTGTCATAATAATGAATAAAAAACAGTCCTCCCACTCGATTCCGTCTGTGACAGGAAGCAACATGCTGTCTGCCTGGTAAGCAGAAGAGTGACTCTAAGAATAGATGAATTGCAAATTTGTTGCTGCCATTAGACTCCAGGAGAGACATATGTGTAGCTGTAACAGCAAGGGCACACACACTGCACCCACGCATGCCTGTGAAAGACATAAAATGAGATGGTGTGTGTATGAGTGTGCAACAGGGAAGGTGTGTGTGTGTGTGGTCTACAGTTTCCTGACCTTATTGCAAAGCTTCTTGGGTGTTGCACAAAATGTGAGGATGCCTACATTGATGAATGCAAGCGCTTCTGATGCATAAATTGGACAGGAGTCTAATCATTTAATGGTATTTCCAGTAGACAGTATGTTGCAGATACTAATCTAATCTAATGAGCACCAGATAATCATCAGCTTTGTGAATGAAATTACATACAATAGTGTATAACAGCTGTATGTGTAGCAGCTTACAGTGCAAACAACAGTGAATGTTTACACACACACACACGCACGCACGCACGCACGCACGCACGCACACACACACACACACACACACTGTGACAGTTATAGGCTTTGGCAGCGGGGAAGGCATCCGGTCACACGTCTTCATGGTGCAACAGGAAGTGTGTTGCAGGGGCAGGTGTTGACGTCCAATCAAAAGGCCAGGAGGTCAGTGCTGATGGGGAGGGAGGAGACTGGACACAGCCAGTCTGAGAATCACACATTAGTACAGTTAACAATTAGCATTTATTAACGAATTACAGTGAGAGCACACACATGCACGCGCACACACACACACGCACACACACACACACACACACACACACACACACACACACACACACACACACACAGTGGTTATCAGTCTGATGTTCTTGTAGGAATATGCACTGTAAGTGTGTGAGTGCATGTGCATTTGTGTGTGTGTGTGTGTGTGTGTCTGTGTGTTGTAATAGAGCAATTCAAATTTATCTTTATCATTTAATATCTGACCCTAGTGTAACCAGAACGTATGGGGATATGTGAGTTTGTGAAAACATTTTTACATGACCACCCTTTCTCTCCTCACTGTAATGTTTCTCTGGTTAGCCATTGTTTATAAGGAATGGGGTTGCTCAACCATTTTTATGACTCTTCTATGTCCTAGCTGCTGTTTCCCAAGGCCATAAAACAATGACGTGGAGTCTTCACATACAGGTCAGTGAACTGTAGAACCGGCCTACGCTCTGATCACCCTCTCATATAATTGATTAGTGGAGTTTTACATATGCATGTACGGGTTGTACCCACAGTGGATGGATATAATACCGTGGTTGAGGATAACCATGGCTTTTGGCGGAACGTCTGTCTCCTTCCAGAAAGGTTTTGCAAATTCGTAAACTCTTGGAATAAAGTAACCAGTTTTGGACTTGAAGATGAACCCTGTCATATTGACTACTCATTTTTAATGATTAGAATTAATCATCTTAATAGTGTGTGTCACCTTAACAGTGTGTGTCACAAACACAGATGTATGTGTATCCGTGTGTGTGTGTCTGTGTGTGCGTGTGTGTGTGTGTGTGTGTGCGCGCGTCCATGTGTGTGTGTGTGTGTGTCCATGTGTGTGCCCATGTGTTTGTGTGCGTGTGTCCATGTGTGTGTGTGTGTGCGTTCGTGTGTGTGTGTTCAGATGTGTCCACTAGAGGGGAGAATACTTCTTCGATGGATCATAAAATCAACAATATTCTAGTCTTTCACCAACAAGCATCACCCAGGATCCATCAATACAGAAGAGCTATGATGCACCAGAGGGGTGTTTGAAACAGATAATGAGAGCAGGGAACAGTCATAGTATTAAACTCCTGTGTTTGTTCATTGCCCACCGCAGCCGAAGAATTAATAC
>NC_140242.1:13033702-13036202 GCF_949987555.1 Borostomias antarcticus
AGAGGAATGTGTGTGATGACATGGGAACATGAAGATAAGACGTCCTGGATGTAGGGCACGTAGGGAGCGGGGTTTGATATTCATGACTTTTATCACAGAGACACGTCGGTAAACGTCTTCCAAACTGTCACACGAGCAGCGATTATTACAATGTCGCTCGTCCACGAGAGGCGATAAGGGCCAGTTGCTGAAATATGATTTATGTCCATGCTAGCCAGCTGGTGGAATAGCTTTCCAGATAAGACAGCAACAACGTCATCACTGACATGCTATGGTAGAAAGGTGAGAGTTCATGTATTATCACGTATTGAAATGGCCTCATGAGACCGTCCTGAGCTCGCATTCTGTTTCTCTCGCAAATCAGTCTGGATACTCTCCATAGAGATCCAATTGTGCCAGATCAGAAAACAATCTTTCCAATCAGCGTTGGTTCTGAGGAATTTGAAATACAAACAGCTGGGCTGGGCGGGTTTCGGTGTGATGACAGCAAGGAGCGGTTTAAGTTAGCGCGTGACTGGCAGTGATAGACAGATGGTTCATCCAATCACCTGCCAAGTATTTTTGAAAGCGCCTGAACAGTTCCCAACGAAGAGGTTCTAGATGGTTATGCGAAACACACCATCTTGCGTGTCAGGTTAGGGTTGAAAAGCAGCTAACACAAAAACAAACATCTATCGGTCACAATTATAGGTGATGATTATTGAGCTCCACAATACGAGGAAGTAGATTGGAAAGAGTCTTTTTATTTTCCTGGTGTTCAGGTCCCATTCTTCCTCAGCAGGTTCATTTAAGAAGCATGGACACACGAAAACACACAAGTCACCTCACACCAGAATCCTAACATCAGGTGGGGTTCCTTCATATGCCCCACACTAGAACATCAGATCAGTTTTGTGAAGAGAATCTTGTACAGGTCTATTTTTCTCTGTCTTAACATGTTGTTGCTTTTAGTGACACCGACATCTGCACATAAAAATTATATATATATTTATATTCATATATATAGATTTGTCATTCTCTATCAACATTTCAGTCTAGTGATTTTAACCTTGTATTTTTTGTTGCTGTAAAATCGATCAAACTGTCGGTAGGAATGCCTCGTGTTTCCAACATTGATTGATATACGAACACGCGCACACGCACGCACAGATGCATACTCACAAATACACGCTTGCATGCATTAACACATATGCACGTACGCTAACACGTACAAGCACGTACGCTAACACGTACAAGCACGCACGTACGCACGTGCGCACACACACACACACACACACACACACACACACACACACACACACACACACACACACACACACACACTCAGCTAACATGGAGAGGCAGGTCTGTACATTTGAGGAAGGGGGCGGTACCCCTCCCCACTGTGATCCCCAGCTATGGGTTCAGCTTTAACCAATCACAACACATTCAGGAAGGAAAGAAAAGAAGAAAGAGCCAGGAGAGCGGATGATCTGCTCACCGTCTGCTCGAGGGGTGGGGCTTGAGGAGTGAAAAGTTTGGCACAATGTCAATTAGTGTCTCCCTAAAATACTGCGGTTCTTGTACAGTACAACAGATGTTATGCACGCATGGATGACAAAACCATTCAACATGTCAATGTTCAAACTCGCGATACCTTCATCCTCACAAACATGGAGGTGAAAAACCCCAAAAAGTCTGTGTTGTTGTTTTTTTCTTGTATATCTACATCTACATGTAATTGTTTAGGCAGTGAAAAAGCACTTCTTCGACGAGGGGTGAGGGTATATGATTCTCCATTGGTTGGTTATGAACTGCTTCCAAACTCTTTTTAAGACTCACACAAACAAATTCACGTAATCTGAGAAAAAATTACAATACTGCTAAAGATACTGTCTGTAGCGGCTCTGAACGTGGGACGGTAGTCGTTGACTTACAGAGTCTTTCCAAAGATTGTGCCGTCGACTACATTTTTATTTGTATTTTTTTACTTTTTTTTTTAACGACATTGTTTGTCAGTCTTGTTTTTTTCTTCAGTCATGGTGAAACATTATCCAAAGTCACGATAAGGACCCAAGCAACAGATGTGTAATATACACAATATCACCCGGAGGTCTGGAGTGTACAGTACATAAAAAATAAAATAAAATTGTTACAAGTGTGAGAAAAGAAAAGTGCACGTCCAAAAGGGTGCTGAAGATAACAACCTGAAGAGGAAAACTCTGGAAGAATCTCCTTGCACAGAGGACATTCCTTAGAGAAACCGATGTAGATGACTTTGCTATCGGCCAACGTGAAAAGAAGGAGCTATGTAAACATCCACTCCATGTCTTGTGCTTGATGCTCTCTCTCTCTCTTTCTTTCTCTCTCTCTCTGTTTATCCTCGACGTCTTGACTCGCTGAAGGACCCTCCACGCCTGACTTCCCCTCCCTCCCACCATCTCATCCTCCTTTCTGAAAGCCGAGCCTTCCGTGTCCAGTACAATGAAGAGCTCTCTTCTTCATCTCACTCTTTTACTTT
>NC_140242.1:13041202-13043702 GCF_949987555.1 Borostomias antarcticus
CGCCCATCCTGCCTCGCTGATGTTAGGATCTCTGCATTGCTGCAGGAGATCTCATGCGGGAAGCACAAAAGGTTGTCTCGACTTGACATGCCGGGGAGGCTCCGCTGTTGCAGCGTGCTTGTCATGGAGCATGTGGTTAGGCTCCCTGGCCAGGCAGGCGAGACGTGCTGTGCATCTTGCGTGGCAGAGGCCAGTGGGCTGGATGCCTGCAAGGATGGGAAGGTTGTCCACAGGAGTGGGATGCAGGCATTAGGTCACGATGTGCAAGGCTTCATTGATAGGCGGATCGATGGGGCAGGTGTGAGTGCTGCAGCACCACACCAGTCGCCTCATCAATGCCACACGAGCCGTTAACTTCTTGCGTAAAGTGTCAGCGGAACGTGAGCGACCTGTCCAATGTCATGCCCGTGATTGATTGGATCGGCACAGCATGGCAGGGGTGTTCCATCAATGTGTATTTGGAGCTCACGTTTGGCTTCCTTGTTGTTACGGTAGAAGGTCGCCGACACCATCTTTGCCTCACTGAGCTTCAATCTCCATTGCCAGAGGTATGCCGCTAGTGTCTGCATGTCCTGGCTCAGGGTCTCCTCCACGGCCTGCCAGTCTCGAGTACACTAGCACAAGGTTGTCTGCGTAGGCATACTTCCTGGAGACTGTGTTTGGCAGGTTGTAGGTGTAGATGTTATAAAGGAGGGGGGCCAGGACAGATCCCTGGGGGACGCCGTTCTTAAGGCGTCGCAACCTGCTTCGCTGTCAGCTACCGGTGGTGAGGGTAAAGCTGCGGTTTCAGACATGCTCCATGATCATGCTGACCATGTGCCTGTCCAGCAGCAGGCAGAGCAGCTTGCAGGTGAGGCCGCGGTGCCATACGGTGTTGTAGGCAGCCATCTGTTCTATAGAGACGCTCCGGCCTTCTTTTCGGCCGAAAAGCTGTCCCTGATGTGTTGAGTCATCAAAGTCACTTGATCTACGGACGATCTCCCACGTCAGAACCCAGCCTGTTTCTGTGGGAGCAGCGTTTCGATGATTGGTTCGACATGGGCGTAGATAAGGCACTCGAGAATCTTGAAGGGGATACATAGCAGAGAAATGGGGCGGTACCTCTTGGGGTCCCCTTCAGGCTTATTCAGCTTAGGGATCCCGACAACTAGAGCTCTTCTCCAGATTTTGGGGATCTTGAGTTGGCGCAAGCAGGAGGAGAGGAACGCTGTTAACCAGGATTTAAAGGCAGGCGCGGCATGGAGTATAAGCTCCAGGCAGATAGAATCAGGCCCCGGAGCTTTCCCTGGCTTTACATGCTGGAGGGCAGCAGCAAACTCCTCCGGTGTGAATTCACCGGAGATGTTACCACTGCTAGGAGTTGTGGCCTTCCAGAAGTCAGACACTTCTTTTGCCATGAGATGATTTGTGGTCTTTGTCCTCGTATATCCCACTTTTCACAAATTGTGATGCGATTTTGTTTGCAGAGATGGGGAAGTGACAGAGGGAGTTTCTGGACCTACCAGTGAGGTTATTAAGGATGCTCCATGCCTTGTGGCTGGAGTGTGAGAAGTTGATGAAGTTAATGGCCTCCTCCCAGTGCTCTTGCCTCCTTCTGCTGAGTCTTGACAGCAGGCCTGAAGCAAGCCTGTCTGACTCCTCCTGGGTGGGCCTGGAGGAAGGCACAGTACAGACTCTTGCACTCCGCATCCCAGCACAGTTTGTAGCTGTTGCAACATCTCCGTGGGATGGATTTTTTGGCCGCTTTCACCAGTATGCCACAGAGTTCCCATTACGCCTTTTCCATTTTGTTGGTGTTAGGTGGTGGGAGGCACCTCGTGAATCTATGATTAAAGAGGTGGTAGCGTTTCCAGTTGGCCTTTTGGAAGTTCCATCTCTTCACCGGCTCACTCAGGATGAGGTCCACAAGTTTAGGCATGGTTATCAGCAATGGTCGATGTTGGGACCGCGGGAACTTTCCGAGCACGCGTCTATCAGGGAGCCGGTTATCAATGCTGACACTCGCGAATACCAGGTCAGGATTTGTCCCAGTTTTCCAGCGACCGGAGACAAAGCTGGCTGTGCCCTTGGGATCGTACAACAGGGCCAGATTGTTGTTAGCTGCAATCAGGTTCTCTCCGTTGGGTGTATTGGTGCTGTACCCCCAGTCTTCATGCTGGCAATTGAAGTCACCAGCATAGAGAAAGGGGTGGGGGAAGACGCACAACCACTCAATCTCCGAGCCAGTTGGAGATTGGTCGGCGAGAGTCCAGTTCAACCTTTGGGGGACGAATGTAGCAAGGCCCTGCTTCCTGCTTAGGATAGACCCAGCTAGAGCAAAATTTGGAAGAACTAGCTTATCTGCTCTTACGCAGTGGGTCTCCTGGAGGAGGATGACAAGGGCCTTGGTGGTGCAGGCCAGGTGTTCACTGGGGGTGAGCCCTTCAGTGTTCAGCGGCAGAATTCTGAGTTGGGAGCCGGCAGAGCAAGCTATGATGAAGAGGAGTCTAACACTGCTATG
>NC_140242.1:13048702-13093702 GCF_949987555.1 Borostomias antarcticus
CCTAGATTAGGCCCTATAGGCTAACACCCCCCAGGCCCTTCTCCACAGTGTCACCATTGGATGGCTGAAGGATACCACTCACACAGAACAGGCTGAACTGGGAAGGTGGTAATGACGTGTGACTGTGTGTGTGTGTGTGTGTGTGTGTGTGTCCTAGCGCCTCACACGCGCTTCCCTGCCAACATTTCTCTGGTGTCAAGGAACTACGGTCAACCACTAAAGCTACACATGTTCTGTAGAGTGCCCAGGCCCTGAGGTGGAACCTACACATCTGAATACATGAATAATATTGAATACCTGAGTGGCTGCCACAGCTTACTGTATTATTAGAATACGTTACCTACTTTAGAGAGTCGCTTAAGCCTCTGTGTGGAGAGATTTGGCTGATGTGTGTGTGTTAATCGATTGCGGTAAACACACACGTGTACAAAACGACATACGAAATGTGTATGAGTTAAACTTTAGATCTATCTATCTATCTATCTATCTATCTATCTATCTATCTATCTATCTATCTATCTATCTATCTATCTATCATCTATCTATCATATTCCATATAGTATTTGGACCCACATCTGGTGTGCCTTGGACTACAGGAGGATTACTACTGTACTTCATTCAAACAGCAGATGTGAAGATGATGTTGTGTAGCCTGTGTAATACTGTAGGTCCACTGGAAATCAATAATGAAAAAAGATGCAGCACAGACACCGTAACGCACATGCCTCAAGCATGTCATGAATCTGCCACATGTGTGACACACATATGACAAACGCAGCGTCTCTGTGACCCTGTCCTTCATGTGTCGGGGCGTGGCTGAACGCTACTAGGCCAGGAAAAGAAAGACATATCCTGACCAATGAATTACAACGGTTACATATTTAGAGGCGTAAACGACTTGAATCATCACTTCAGTTCAGATCAGATCTATTGAAACTTTGTTTAATATGGCAGATTAACTGGCTTGACTTTTGCAGCCTATGAAAGCAAACATTGAAATACATTCAGTTATACCTAGGCTACTATTCAAAATCATCAAACACAGAACTCAATAAAAAAATGAAATCAAATCAATTAATTTCACTTAAATCACTGGTGGTGATGTTTTGTGTGCCATTAAATGTGAATGGGAGAGCAACTATGCTTGTTTTGACGATGACTGGCTGATCTTATATTCTGATATTAATATTCCTATGCTGTTGTTTGATTATGAGGATCATTTCCACTGGTGTTTTCAATTCCTTAAAAGCCCTAAGGCTAATCCATCTCTCTCTACAATTCTAACTTCTAACACACACACACACACACACACACACACACACACACACACACACACACACACATACAGTACACACCGGAATACTGAAACACACATGCACACAGACATACTGAAACACATACACATGCACACACACACACACAAACACAAACACACACACAAAAACACATACATACTGGAATACACACACACATACTGGAATACACACACAAACACATACACATACTCACACACACATCAGGCTCGAGACTTCAAACAGCTCACTGAAACGGCATCTCAAACCAAGTAATTATTGATCTAATCTTTTTGCCTCCTAATACCACAGACGTATCAAACTACACATACACACGCACACACACACACACACACACACACACACACACACACACACACACTACATCCTAACCCTAACCATATGTAATTACTTATTACTTCCCAAGATGTTGGATGATTTCTGGATGAAGTATTTTGCGTTTAAGAAGGACAAAGCTTGGAATGATGTTACGTTAGGGATGATGTTGAGGAAGGATGAGGTTAGGACACAGGGGGCACAGTTTACTGTCTGTTCTGATGTGTACATGCGAGCGGGGACACGCTGAGTTGACAAGTCCCTCAGGCTTTCTGTCATCACGTACACACACACACACACACACACACACACACACACACACACACACACACACACACACACACACAGAGACATGCACACACAAACACCCACACCTCATGGACACACACACACACACACACACATACGCACACACACACACACGCACACACACGCACGCACACGCACACACACACACACACACACACACACACACACACACACACACACACACACACACAACGGAAGTCAAGTCAAATTCCTACTGTTTGTGAGAATGAGCCCTAGGAATAAAGCATTGTATTTTAAACCAATGATTGTGTTTTGTCAGTAACTGATTCTGTGCTGCTAAGACAACCTAGCGATTTTTGATATCAATCAAACAAAAAATCATGAATCAGTTCAATCAATTATTCATGTTGGGGAAATGTAACATCATGTTGAAACCATAACAGGGATATGATTCCAGACCTTTAAGAGAATCCCTCTTTTATGACCCCAAGTGAGTTGGGGTTGGGAGCCCACACACCCCTCACCCTGTGTGAGTGACCAATCGTCACTGTCCATGCAACAGGACACACCTCAGTTTTCTGTTCTATTCAAGTCTGGGACAGACTCTCTCCTTTTCTTGTTTTCTAAAGTGTAACTTAAAGGATCAAACTTCTCCTCTGGTGTGGTGTTGATGTAAGTGTTTAAGCTTAGAGAATTTAGGACAGGCTGTGATAATCTGACATTCATTTCCTTTCTGTTGTGTTTTCATATTGCCACATTTGTTTTTCCATCTATAATTGAATTGTGTTTTCATGTTATTTTAATAATTAATTAGTATAACTTTAATAAATATTATTCAGTCGAGATCACTTTAGTCAAAATTGACCCATTTATTAGCATGCAACAATATATACAGCATATTCATTTTTTACGCATATGAATTTTGGCGGTGTAATCTGTTCGGGGGGCCCCCTGCCTTCCACGCATGTGGAAAGCGGCAATCTAGATGTTCCCCCCCTCTGGGCCGCTCTGACTAGGATGCTTGTCCCAGAGTGCCGGGAGAGGGAACGGCATCTAGCCCCCTGCCTCTATGACGATCAGAGTGGGCCGCGATCGGGAAGACGCTCGGAGGTAACTCAGTCCACTAAGACCATCAAAGAGCGCCACAGGGGGACTGCTGTACATTATAGTCCCTGGCCTCCACGGGCCAGCGCTTCGTGGAGTCAGAAGGAGATACAGCCTAGTGTCTCTGCCTCCATGGTGACCGGAGGGACCGCTGGATGGCCCTTCGGAGATGTTTCGGCGCACGATCACCACGGAGCACCACAGAGACTAAGCTAGTGTAATTCCCCGGCTTCCACTAGCCGACGCATAGTGGAATACAAGAAGAATGCAGCAATACCCCCCAAAACAAACACACTGGCAGCTCCGAGTGGAAGCCCCAGCGAGGCCCACATGTTACACGAAGGGGTCGGCGGAGAGCGCTCTGACTAGGATGGGTAAGCCAATACAGCCTGTAAGAACTTGAATAGCCAGCAGGGGGAGCTCTTAACCAACAAACGTGCCGTTTCACCATGGATGTATTAATAGAAGTTAATATATAATAGTTAACTATAATTATTAGCCAATATAAATCTTATTTTATTAATACATGTATTAATTATTAATTTACTAATAAGTTTATTAATTAATAGTTTCACGAACAATTACACTATGCATTTTAAATAAGGCTATATCCGCACAAACCACGTGAATCCGCAGTGACACTAAACACAACTTGGTTACGGTCCGCTCATCGCTTTTTTGAGCATCCAAAACGGCCTGGACGCCGGGCCCGAGGTAGTGTTGGTATGCCGATGAAGGGGTCCAGGCAGCGCATGTGAAATTGTACACCTGCAACGACACTTTTAACCGACTGAGGCCGCAGCCGTCTGGACTCAACACGATGGACTATAAATGCTGATAAAACCGAAATGTTAACGGGCATGAAGGTACATCAAATGTGGAGCAGAACGCAGTGAAATGAGACCATGCAGTCGTATTGGTTAATGCGGTCTTGGCTAGACCAGCTCTCATGTATCGGGCAGCGGATTACAGGAGGGCACCAGGGCATCGTTCAGTCCAGAACCGTCTGCCGAAGGAGGGCAGACCAGGCCGGACGGGGCCGCAGCCGGGCACAGTCTGCGGAACGTCTGTAAATCAAACCGGGACAGCGAGTCAGCAATTTTTGATTGTTGAGGCCAGGAATGTGGACGGCGTGGAAAATGAAGTTCCCCTACCCAGACAGTGCATGAATTTATTAATGAACGGAATGATCGAACGATCATTGTTGATAATATTCACGGTGGCTTCGTTATCGCAGAAGAGAAAGCGTTTCCTAGACCACTGACCACAATACTAGCGACGACAAAGGGATACAGCTCCATGCGCCGTGGACTGACTGGTAGGCGGCGAGGTCAGTCCGGTAGGCCAAGCGCAAGAAAACCGGTTACCGAACATATCCCCGAAAACCACTGAGGCCGCGGCACCAATAAACACAGGGACACGGATGAGTCATAGCCGACGTTGCAACAAACAGAAACGCCGTACCACCCGTCGCACAACAGGGATGTCCGAATAACAGCCCACGCCCGAGCCGATCAGGTCCTGCAGCGCACGACGGACTGGGGCAGCGCGAGCAGCCGGGAAAGAAGAGCGGCCCGGAGGCATGACGCGCATGGCGAAGTTCAGATGCCCGAGCAAGGAGAGCAGCTCCCTTCTAGCAATAACTAAACGCTCCCGCGCGTCGCGCATAACACTCCGAATCCGATCTAGCTTCGAGGGGAAGAGAGCCTGCTTTTTTATTTTATTTTATTTATTCATTCATTTTTTTATTTTTATTTTTTTTTTATTTTACGCTATCCAAGAAGATACCGAGGAACTACCTGTTTGCACGGGCCGACCGGGGCGAGCCGGGAGAAGGTGCTACGCAGGGCCGTGATACCGAAGCCCGGGTCGGCAGAGGGAAAATCGACAAGTTAAAACCGTCCAGCAGGCGAAGAACGAACGGCAGCCGGCATTTATTCAGCAGGACCAGACACACAGATTGGCTGGGGCAAGGGGGGGCACGGCAAACTGTCTGCAACGCGTCCAAAACATGTATTCTAGAGACTGGGTCGCGACCGGATTGGAGAAATGCACAGAACAGCCTGGCTCCTGCTTGCGTGAGAATTGATCGCTTTGCGGTGCTTATTCCTCAACCAGTTACAGGTGGATGGAAAACTATCAACTGAATGTTCATATCTTTCTGACAATTGTAGGCTATAGCAACATAAGAGTGGCAGTTTTGACAGCAACCCAAACATGAGCTAATCCCATAGCTGTAGGCCTACCATTGCTAGCCATGAACGAACTGTTGTATACTGCATATTGCTGTGCAACGTATCCACTGTCCAGCTGTCAAATCGATTATGCACGCAATATTATTTTGGTGATTATTCTTTGATATAAATGCAGATAGGCTATATGCGAAGAGGGAATTGCTGGATTTCAATACGTCGTTTATAATGACACATCCCGACATTGAAGCATGAAAGGCGTAGCATACATTCTGTTTCGATGCAGAAATAAAGTCCGTAAACTGTGCCTCAAGTCTGCCGCAGCGGAAGCACAGTTGAACGAAACGGAAATGTCATAAGAATAAGCACTGTCTTGAAATGTTGCGGGTCAATCATGCAGCTGCAACAGAATATGCGCATTCCAATGCCCATGCAGGGCACGCATTTTTTGACGGCATTACAATCCCTATTTGATGAGGAGGGGGGGGGGGGGGGGAGGGGCTGGGACCGACTGCCCCCCCTGATCAAAGTCAAACTGCGCGTATGAGCAGGACCCAGCATAAAGCCCCGGAGAATCCTAGGGCCGCTGCGACAGCCAAAAGCCAGCCGAACCTACAGGCTGCGCCACCGGACGCCGAATAAAAGCCATTGCGACGGACAGAGGGGCATCACCTTGACGCATCAGTGATATCCACCTTGAATTCAGGACAAATGAAACAATCCAAATGGCAAAGCCTGAGATTTGACACTGTCAGAGCTGCAGCCAAACAACTTCTCACCGTTTGCATGGACAAGTTCCGGTCAGCTAGCTAGCGCTAGCTAGCACTAGCTAGCACTAGCTATCCATGTCGTCAACGTATTAGGGCATAATTACCTACATCCATGCTAACGTGACCTAGCTAGTATTAGCTACACCGAACGGCTAACGCCAGCTGCGTGGTGGCACTCACAAATCATGGGTGCTAGGGAGTAGGGCAGCAGTTCTGCTGGATTCCTCGGGCTGCAACAAAATTGAAACGCGAGAATCATTCAACTAGTATTAGCAATCTAAATATAACGATACCACTAGCTAGCAAGCGAGCAGTATAGCGTCATGTAGCTTGCACCAGCCAGTGAACTTTTATTTCACAATAGGAATAACCGTCATTGTAGTAATGCAGTCATTATTTATGAATGGATGAATGGGCGTGTAGAGAGTGGGATACAAGGCTGATCAACGTGCGCACATTTCCAGGTGGACTGTGATTTATAAAGGGGAAACTGGGTGCAGGTGTGCGTGTGCACAGTTTTGTGAATCTGTTTTTTTTGTGTGCACGCCATTTTGGGGTTTTGTGCTCACATAGATTTTTAATATGGATTCTGAGATATGTTTTATAAATTAGCCTTCTACACCATCAAAAGGAACATCAAGTTGGATGTCTCAATCATTATCTGGCTAAAAACACAAGACTCTGTTATAGAACTTATTTCCCTTCACGGTTGTGAGGTCTGTGGTCCACTTGCCAACCAAGATTTTACAAAATGGGACAAACACCAAATTGAGACACCACCGGAAAACACCAAACAATGCATGCATAGTAGAACCTAGCTCCGTAGAGAAGACAGACTGTACACCCACTGCACACAAAAGAGGTAGTTAAAAAGGGAAGCTTGGTTTCCACCTGCCACCTGTACCAGGACATTAGAGACATACTTCCCACAGATTACAAACACCCAAAAAGATTTTGAAAACTTGACCAATGACAAAAAGCTCCCATATCTGCTGAAATACAACAATGCGCAAACACAGCAGCAAGATTTGTGAGCTTTTGTGAAAGGAAAAGGACAAACAATAGAATAAAAGACAATCAGTCTTCAATCAATCAGTATCCCTGCACACCGCACTGATCACTGTACATACAAACTCAAAAGCTACCCAAATGTTTTGAAAATATTACACTTACTTATTCACTCAATTCACCTATTTTTATCTGCATTTATATTTTGACATTTTTGTGACTTTTTGTGATGTTTGCATAATCAATAAAGTACTTCGAATTGAATTGAACTGAGAGAGAGAGAGGGAGAGAGAGAGAGAGATTCTCTTGGGGTGTCTTGGGGGAGTCTTGGTGCTGGGGAGATTGAGGCATGACAAACAAACACTCATGAATCCCAGCTGTCTGTAAACGTTGCTGCCACCCTGAGATGCTGTCACTCTGAACCCCATTACACTTTTGTTTGCATGTGGTAGCCCCAATACGACACACACACATACACACACACACACACTCAATTCCTGGATTATCAGCGAGACGAGAAGTGGAGTATGAGTGTGTGTGTGTGTAGTACCTTCTTGTAGAGGGAGCGTAGATCTCGGTACTGCCACATGCTGCTGAGCACCTGGGATGCAGCCTTCACCACCTTCACTGAATGTCTGCAGGACGGAGTGAGAGAGACAATGTTGTAACTGCATGTCACAACGCTAGATCTTTTTAATTGTCTGGTTCTAAGGTGGTTCTAAGGTGGCCCATAATACACCTCTCCACCGAGTTTAAAGAAAACCGATTTGGTAGTTGTTGCCTAATCATAGTCCAAAAAATGAATGGAGGTGAATGGACTGACCATCTGTGTTCGGGCGGACTGTGGACCCGACCCATGATTCAGATCTGCTCCAAAATGTAATGGGTTATAAATTCTATGCCTGCCCTCGACTAAAGATTTTCCTGCTCGACTAGAAGTCCTCATTTTAAGTGACTAGTCGACTAGTCATTCCTTTATTATTATGATGATGATTATTATTATTATACATATAACCTTACCATACACACGGAGCGAGCGGCAGCAGCCGCCTCAGCAAAGCGGTAGATTCATTCTCAATGTGTCGGCATTCGGTAACACAGCAAGGAGACTGAACAACATTTTATTATTTTTGAGGATTTTGATTTTTTTTTTTCTTTCTGCGACTAAGCGACTAATGAAAACTTGCTTGACTAGGACTCTTTTCATCAACTAACGTTAAGTCGACTATTGGGGGGCAGCCCTACTAAATTCTAAAACACCCTTCCACCGAGTTTCGGGAAAATCGATCCAGTAGTTTTTGCGTAATCCTGCTAACAAATACACACACGGCACCTAAAACATAACCTCTTGCCCTGTGCTGTTGCTGGGGCGGAGGTAATTATTTATTGGTTAATTCATTATATTAATGTTTTTCTGCTTTGACAAAATATTATAATATGAAATGTCATGCCAATAAAGCTTATTGACTTAAAGGAGTAGTAAAGGGAAAATGCATGTTTTAAGGTTATTTATGATCATATACAATGGTTCAGATCAAAAAGTTGACAAAACTAGCACTTTTGAGAAAGTTGATAATTGCTCTACCACCGTTTTGGTCATACAATGGATGTGGGTGGGCACCGTGAAAAATCTTTCAAAAAACATGTTAAAGGCCCTACGAGGAGGCAATCCATTCTTTTTAATTAAGACCTGACAGCCTTTAATTACCGAATTGAGTGCATGGGGGCATGTATATGTTTGGATGTATGTATGGTAGTTCTATGTACTGTATCTGTATTGTATGTATACTGTATGTCCTTGTCTGTGTGTGTATGTGTGTATCCACATATGTATAGTAGGTATATGTATATTTGTACTTGTACTGTATGTATATGTGCCTGTTTGTGTAAGTATGTACTTGTACTGTATGTATATATGTCGGTTTGTGTGTGTATCCACATGTGTATACAGTAGTAGGCCTATGTATATCGGTATTTGTACTGTATATATATGTGCTTGTTTGTGTGTGTATTTGTACTGTATTTGTACTGTATGTATATGTCCCTGTTTGTGTGTGTATGTGTGTGTGCACATATGTTATTCACGTTGTCTTTGGAGGAACGTAGAGCTATACCTGTTTTTGTTTGTCTTTCTCTTGCTTCTGTTCTCTTCTGTTGCTTACTTTGGTTGTTATATGTCTTCTGAATAGTGTCTTGTAAGCCCATATGGGCTGGGCTTTTTGAAGCATGACACTCTAATAAAATATATCAATCAATCAATCAATGTAGTGTAGTGTAGTGTAATGTAGTGTAGTGTAGTGTAGTGTAGTGTAATGTAATGTAATGTAATGTAATGTAGTGAAGTGTAATGTAATGTAGTGTAGTGTAGTGTAGTGTAGTGTAATGTAGTGTAGTGTAGAGTAATGTAGTGTAGTGTAGTGTTGTGTAGTGTAGTGTAGTGTAGAGTAATGTAGTGTAGTGTTGTGTAGTGTAGTGTAGTGTAATGTAGTGTAGTGTAGTGTAGTGTAATGTAGTGTAGTGTAATGTAATGTAATGTAATGTAATGTAGTGTAGTGTAGTGTAGTGTAGTGTAGTGTAGAGTAATGTAGTGTAATGTAGTGTAGTGTAATGTAGTGTAATGTAGTGTAGTGTAATGTTGTGTAGTGTAGTGTAGTGTAGTGTAATGTAGTGTAGTGTAGTGTAATGTAATGTAGTGTAGTGTAGTGTAATGTAGTGTAGTGTATTTCAAAGACAAGAAGCTCACTAAGGGCGTATTTGGTGTCCGTTGGTGTTCTGACATCAAATTCGCCACAAAGTATGAATCCTGTAGGGTTTTATTGATCATTTTATTTTATGAAATCCATTGACTTGTATTGATGCGACCGTTGTAGATGTGTAGATCAATCCTCAGAGGGGATTCAGGAAGCGGAACTACTTACGGTAGCTATTGTTATTGTTCAAGCGGAAGTTTACACATGTATGTGCTGCGACTAAATAGTTCTATGCTAAATATTTAAAAAAGCCTTTCCAGATTACGTAACTAGAATCTTACTTTATGGCGAATTATATGTCAGAACGCCAACTAACACCTCGGTGAGTTTCTTGTCTTTGAAATTGAGAGTTTAACATGTTTTTTGAATGATTTTTCACGGTGCCCACCCACATCCATTGTATGACCAAAACGGCGGTAGAGCAATTATCAGACTTTCTCAAAAAAAGTCAACTTTTTGATCTGAACCATTGTATATGATCATAAGTAACCTTAAAACAGGGCTAAACATGATTTTTCCCTTTACTACTCCTTTAACTTGAGCGAGAGAGAGAGAGAGAGAGAGAGAGAGAGAGAGGGAGGCTGAGAGGGATAGAGAGAGAACGAGAAAGAGAGAGAGAGAGGGATAGTGAGAGCGAGAAAGAGAGAGCGAGGGATAGAGAGAGAGAGAGGGAGAGAAAGACAGGGAGAGAGAGAGAATGAAAGATGGAGAGAGGAGCGACTGAACAACGTGTGTATGGCATCGTTTCAAACGCGCGCTCAGAAATCACTGTAAGCGTTCAAGTGTTGTCTACGAAAGCTCTCCCTGCGTGATTCACGCGGCGTTGGCGCCGCGCGGCTGGACCGGCACAGCGCCAAGTGCTCCTGGACGCCTGGCGCGACAGTAACAAACACGCCTCGACACACTGACTCGTGGTGAACACTAGATAATACCATGGAGGCCGCTCTCACAGCCGTTTCTCTACCTGGGTGGATCAGGATTTAGCTTTTAAAGGTGGCTGCTCCTTAGTTTCCTTTCAGCGGAGCTGTTCTAGCCTGCTGAGCCCTCCCTCTTCACTATGCTAATAGCATCTTTCAGAACCTTTCTGTCAGCCACTCAGGTGAAAATTGCTGGGATGATGAAGCCCTTGGCATGAGTCGCTTGACTGTACCCTTTAAGAGCTTCTGGGAGGGGTGGGGGGGTCAGGCTGAGTGTAAATTTGTCCTATCAATAGAATACGCGTGAAAACGCATGACCTCACCGATCTAATACTAAGTGGATACGCTACCCTGCAGGTCCAACTGTATAGCTTTCTCCAATCCACTTCAGTCGCATCAGTGGATGATATTAGGGGAGGGAGAAACCACGGAAACTAAACAATGGTATTCAGTCAGACCGTGACGTCTATGCGTCTTATTGGCCGGTCAGTAGGGTGGGCGCTCCAGTCTGAGGACTGAGGTTTTGAAAGCGCAAACTCACTTGATTCAGGTAACACAATTGCGGGGCTCTCTACTGTACATCAATCACTTCTACAGACACAGTGTGGCGGGGTTGGTTCTAGATTCTGATCTGGGGTCAGTTTTCTGTTCCTTCTTCCGGTGCGTGTGAGTGACCCGTGGGCTGAAGGCAGACCTCCACACCACGCCCCCTGTCATCACTCACTGTCACATTAGCCCCGGCGCGTTTCCCAGACACCACCGGACCCCCCCCCCCCCCCTCGCCATCGATCATCCTCCCGCCACCATCTCGGTCGCCGTTAACAGCGCAGTGGCACGGCAACCCCCTTGCCATGGCACTTCAGAGAACACATGGGTCTCCCATGGCGACGGCTGGTTCTATTCTGGTAGCGTCTCGGAGGTGCTCTGTTTCGCACGCTCTAGTGAGTGTGGTGGAGTCTGTGACAGGGAGGTATGACAGAATGCGTTTCCCACATATCAACGGTACCAGTCCCAGCTTCCTGTTCCTCCCCGGAGGAGGTAGTCTACGCAAATCCCACTCGACTTTAGATTCTCAATACGAGGTGTGTTTGTATGTGTGTGAGGTCTGCATTTGAGTATGTGTGTGTGTGTGTGTGTGTGTGTGTGTGTGTGTGTGTGTGTGTGTGTGTGTGTGTGTGTGGTGCATGTGTGGTGTGTGTGTGTGCGTGTGTGCGTGCGTGTGTGTGTGTGTGTGTGTGTGTGTAGCTGGGAGTAACCGTATTTGTCTTTGTTCTCATGTGAATGTAATGTATTTATCTGCTCTTGCACTTGGCCTTCAGCACTAGATTATGCTCTTAGTCACTTGTTTAGAAAAGAGATGCACTTGTGAGTTCTGGCAAGTAGTGTAGTACACTGACTACCTACGTTAAATGTTATTATTATAAGTTTTGGGTAAAAGCATCTGCTAAATTACAGTAATGTAATATAGTGTAGTGTAGTGTTATGTAGTGTAATGTAGTGTAGTGTAGTGTAGTGTAAGTATTTAAGACAGCTAAGTTCATCTCTAAGGCATGGAATAGGAGGCAATCCATTCTTTTTAATTAAGACCTGACAGCCTTTAATTACCGAATTGAGTGCATGGGGGCATGTATATGTTTGGATGTATGTATGGTAGTTCTACTGTATCTGTATTGTATGTATACTGTATGTCCTTGTCTGTGTGTGTATGTGTGTATCCACATATGTATAGTAGGTATATGTATATTTGTACTTGTACTGTATGTATATGTGCCTGTTTGTGTAAGTATGTACTTGTACTGTATGTATATATGTCGGTTTGTGTGTGTATCCACATGTGTATACAGTAGTAGGCCTATGTATATCGGTATTTGTACTGTATATATATGTGCTTGTTTGTGTGTGTATTTGTACTGTATTTGTACTGTATGTATATGTCCCTGTTTGTGTGTGTATGTGTGTGTGCACATATGTTATTCACGTTGTCTTTGGAGGAACGTAGAGCTATACCTGTTTTTGTTTGTCTTTCTCTTGCTTCTGTTCTCTTCTGTTGCTTACTTTGGTTGTTATATGTCTTCTGAATAGTGTCTTGTAAGCCCATATGGGCTGGGCTTTTTGAAGCATGACACTCTAATAAAATATATCAATCAATCAATCAATCAATGTAATGTAGTGTAATGTAATGTAATGTAGTGAAGTGTAATGTAATGTAATGTAGTGTAGTGTAATGTAGTGTAGTGTAGAGTAATGTAGTGTAGTGTTGTGTAGTGTAGTGTAGAGTAATGTAGTGTTGTGTAGTGTAATGTAGTGTAGTGTAGTGTAATGTAGTGTAGTGTAGTGTAATGTAATGTAGTGTAGTGTAGATTAATGTAGTGTAATGTAGTGTAGAGTAATGTAGTGTAATGTAGTGTAGTGTAATGTAGTGTAATGTAGTGTAGTGTAATGTTGTGTAGTGTAGTGTAGTGTAATGTAGTGTAATGTAGTGTAGTGTAGTGTAATGTTGTGTAGTGTAGTGTAGTGTAGTGTAGTGTAGTGTAATGTAATGCAGTGTAGTGTAGTGTAATGTAGTGTAGTGTAGTGTAGTGTAGTGTAGTGTAGTGTAATGTAGTGTAGTGTAGTGTAATGTAATGTAGTGTAATGTAGTGTAATGTAATGTAGTGTAGTGTAGTGTAATGTAGTGTAATGTAATGTAATGTAGTGTAGTGTAGTGTAGTGTAATGTAGTGTAGTGTAATGTAATGTAGTGTAATGTAATGTAGTGTAGTGTAGTGTAGTGTAATGTAGTGTAATGTAGTGTAGTTAAATGTAATGTAATGTAGTGTAATGTAATGTAATGTAATGTAGTGTAATGTAGTGTAGTGTAATGTAGTGTAGTGTAGTGTAGTGTAATGTAGTGTAATGTAATGTAGTGTAGTGTAGTGTAATGTAGTGTAGTGTAGTGTAATGTAGTGTAGTGCAATGTAATGTAATGTAGTGTAATGTAATGTAGTGTAGTGTAGTGTAGTGTAATGTAGTGTAATGTAGTGTAGTGTAATGTAGTGTAATGTAATGTAATGTAGTGTAGTGTAGTGTAGTGTAGTGTAATGTAGTGTAGTGTAATGTAGTGTAGTGCAATGTAATGTAATGTAATGTAGTGTAATGTAATGTAGTGTAGTGTAGTGTAATGTAATGTAGTGTAGTGTAGTGTAATGTAATATAGTGTAGTGTAATGTAATGTAATGTAATGTAGTGTAGTGTAGTGTAGTGTAATGTAGTGTAGTGTAATGTAGTGTAGTGTAGTGTAGTGTAGTGTAATGTAATGTAGTGTAGTTTAATGTAATGTAATGTAATGTAGTGTAATGTAGTGTAATGTAGTGTAATGTAGTCTAGTGTAATGTAGTGTAGTGTAGTGTAGTGTAATGTAGTGTAGTGTAGTGTAATGTAGTGTAATGTAATGTAGTGTAGTGTAGTGTAATGTAATGTAGTGTAGTGTAATGTAATGTAGTGTAGTGTAGTGTAATGTAGTGTAGTGCAATGTAATGTAATGTAATGTAATGTAATGTAGTGTAATGTAGTGTAATGTAGTGTAGTGTAGTGTAACCTAATGTAGTGTAATGTAGTGTAGTGTAATGTAATGTAGTGTAATGTAGTGTAGTGTAATGTAATGTAATATATAGTGTAATGTAATGTAGTGTAATGTAATGTAGTGTAATGTAATGTAATGTAATGTAATGTAGTGTAATGCCTTCCTCACTTGTCTCCTTTGCTCCTGGCGATGCCGATGAGTTTGTCGATGCCGCCGGCATCCCGCAGGGCCTTGGCGTTCTCCATGTTCTTGGTGATGACCTCATGCAGCGCGCAGCACACGGCCGTCACCGTGTCGTCAGACATGGTCTTCCCGCCGCCGCCGGCCCCGCCCCCAGTAGCGGTACCGGTGGTGCTGCTGCTGCTGCTGCCCGGTAACCGGTGGACCAGATCTCTCATGGCGTATTTACCTGAGAGAGACGAGAGAAGCGCAGTGTGTTGGACGGGAGCAGAGCGCTAGCACGGCTGGTGAGCGTGGAGCGCCTTCACTGAGGCACCGAAGCGCAAACCGCACATTTAAAACCCAAGTTCAGAAAAAATATTCTAGACAACTCTGTAGAACTATGAGCTCAGTAGGCGCTCTCTCTCTCTTTCTCTCTATCGCGCGCGCACGCACGCACACACACACACTCACACACACACACACACACACACACACACACACATACACACACACACACATACAGGCGCTGTGCCGAATCCAATAAATCCAATAAGGAGTGACTGGTGGTATTTGGAAGAAAAGAACGACATCGGGAGCGAAGGAAATGAACTGAACAATCTGACATTCTAAGAATGGAGAGATGGAGATAATGGAGAGATGGAGAGAGAGAAAGAAGTAATTACAGAGTGGGGGAAGAGCTGCCAGAATGTAAAGGCTGACCAAACTGAGAGAGAGAGAGAGAGAGAGAGAGAGAGAGAGAGAGAGAGAGAGAGAGAGAGAGAGAGAGACAGACAGGGAGACAGACAGAGAGACACAGGGAGACAGAGAGAGAGAGACCAAATCAATTTGAGGCCAAATCAATTACAGTCAACACAATTATAACAAACCAGAAACAAAGCTACATAACCAATTGGAACACAAATAAAAGCACAAAGCAAAATGCCAATAAAGCCTCATCGAATTGAATTGAGAGAGACAAGGAGACAAAGAGAGAGAGAGAGAGAGACAGGGAGACAAATAGAGAGACAGGGAGACAGAGAGAGAGACAGGGAGGCAGAGAGAGACAGGGAGACAGAAAGAGAGAGACAGGGAGACAGAGAGAGAGGGAGACAGAGAGAGAGAGAGACAGGGAGAGAGAGACAGAGAGATACAAAGAGAGAGAGAAAGGGAGAGAGATACAAAGAGAGAGAGACAGGGAGACAGAGACAGGAAAACAGAAATAGAGAGACGGGGAGTGTGTAGCGGCTCATCGGAGCGGGGTCAGACAGGGCCACGCCCAGAGGGACAAAACTCTGACAGGAGGAGACTAAAACAAGCCATTAAAGCCACCTGTGGAAAACAACCCAGCCTCATGGCGGCTTTTACAGAGCTCTGTAGCTACCTACACCTAGGTCACGTTGAGCGCAGGGGGCCCCGGCCCGCTACAGGCCCCTAGTCTCTCACGTTGAATTGCTGCACTCCCCATACTGTGCCACTTCGCCGCCCAAGCTGGTGTTCTGAGGGCGTATCGACGGGTCAAAATTTAAAGAGTGACAGGTCGTAGCAGCAAATGAGAGACGCTAGCCCAGGTTAGATGGGCGGGGCATATCTATGGGTGGGGAACGCCTGATCGCAAAAGTCGTTACTGATTGGTGTCGCCGGGATTCCAGCGCTACCAATGAATTGCCAGGATTTGAACACCAGATTTTTGCATGAAGTGTCCCAGACCCATAGACAGATCTGCAGCATGCAGTAATGTTTTTAGAGTAGCGTACATAGTGCGTCAGCGAAAGAACTCTCATGGGTCTGGCGTTGATACTAAGGGACTGCTGACTCAGGGGCCCACTAAACTCTAGAGCCGGCCCTAGCATTGCAGATAGTATTGACTGAGCTTTTGTATAGCTTTGCAGGGCTATAGGGACCCATTTAAGTTCACGCCTATAAGCGGTCATCACTTTCTAGGTAAGGTCATCACAGCGATTCCCCAGGACCCCATCTTCCAAACTGGCTTTAATTAATAATTAATTTAATTTATGTTTTATCTGATATGGAGCTGCCTGAGAGCTGGAGAGCCATGCAAATGACCTGACACACACACACACGCACGCACGTGTGCTCAGAGCGGTTTCCAAAGTGCGGAGTGTTATTATAGAGGGAGTGTGGAGTTAATTGCTGTTGTCTTATCTTGTCCTCGCAGGCTGAAAGGAGCTTGAATGGGTTTGTCTTGGCGGCGAGGACAAATGCGAAGGCTCCACCTCCAATGGGACGCTGTTCTGCGATGGTAGAGCGTCCGGTGGAAAGAGAGGAGGGTGTTAGAATGAAATTAAAGGCTGACTGGGGGGGGGGGGGGGGGGGGGGTCCTGCGTGTGAGGGAGCCAATAGGATGATCAGATGTGTCCCTCGACAACCCGCCACGCCCCCCCTCCTCCTCTCTGATGACGGTGAGATTTAGGAAGAGCTGCGACTAACGGCGTGGCTAATCCTATGGATGGCACAAAGCCCAATGAGCACAGGTCATCTACGAACGCTAGGCCGGAGAGAGAGAGAGAGAGAGAGAGAGAGAGATCGAGAAGGTGAAAGAAAAAGAGAGAGAGATGGAGAGAGAAAAAAAGAGAGAGAGAAGGTGAAAGGAGGGAGAGAGAGAGAGGGAGGGAGTGATAGACTAGAATGGTACAAAGAGTGGTGATGGTGTGATGAAATTAAGACGAGCAGAGAAGCCCTGATTACGTTGAATCGCGGTTCCGAGCCTGGCTATTTCTACCACCATGTTGATGCCACACCTGGCCGGCATCTCCTGAGCTAGGGACCGACACCGTGACTGGCACCGAAAGACACCGTGACTGGCAGCGTGACACGCACTCACACACTCATACACCACTCGCTAATCTAACCTGGCAACCGTCTAGAGGCTTTACCTGCTGATGCACACATGCTGATGCTCACACACACACACACACACACACACACGCATGCACTCACACAGTTTAACACACACAAGCACACACACAAGCGCACACGCACAAACACACACCATCAACTCACAGTCTTGATATCACAAATGTATATATTCTAAAATAATAATAATAATAATAATAATTAAAGCCGCAAGCGGCTATACAGGGTCAAGCTTCAAGTGACCACGCTGCAATGACCACACTGCAACAAGCACACGCAGCAACAAGCGCACGCATCAAAGTGCACACACAGCAACAAGCGCACGCAGCAACGAATGAGCGCAGCAATGAGAACGCGCAGCAACAAATGAGCGCAGCAACGAGAGAGTGCAGCAACAAGCGAGTGCAGCAACAAGCCCATCAACAGGCCATAGTATTACAGCACATTTGAGTTATAACATCAATGAAAATACAATGAAAGTGTGATGGGCATGGCTTTACACATAGTGCATAATGTACTCCGGTCCCGCCTGCACCCCCACCACCAGCATGTGTAGGCTACTGACCATGTAAGTGAGTCACGGAAATGTTACGACGTGGTGCAACAACCTTCTTCGTATCCAGTGAGTTTAATCTCCCTAGATTATTGTTGTACAAAACTATAAGAACTTGAATTTTGTGGCCCAATGTTTTTTTTAAATGTAACTTTTGAATGACAGTTTCTCTGCTATCTTGGATTGGATTGCTTAGCTGTTAACACTCTACAGGGAGACATGCACCCTAAACATACCTGAGAAACTTCCGACCAATCAGACTTATGGTTTATGAGAATCAACTTTTTGTAGGTTTTGCCAAATTTCCAACCTGCAGCCAAATCCATCATTGCAATTAAGGGTCCAAATGGCAAATTTATTCCACATAAGGGATGATGTAAATGTACCAGGTTTTATACATTTTTGTCTTTCAGTATGGAAATGCCAGCACTTTGAAATTTGCGTTTTTATTCGTTGACTGTAGCACTACCTATGGTCGAATCTGCAAATGCTTCATGTGGTGCAACATGGTAGTGCCCCCTTCGTGTCCAGAGAGTTTAATGTCCCTAGATTATTGTTGTACAAAATTATAAGCACTTGTAACCCTTTTTTTTATTTATTTAAATGTTTGAATGTCTCCGCCACCCTGGATTGGATTTCTTAGCCCTAAAGAGAGACATGCACCCTAAACATACCTGTGAAATTTCAGACCGATTGGACTTTTTTGAGAATAAACTTTTTGTAGGTTTTGCCAAATTTTCAACCTGCAGTCAAATCCATCATGGCGGAGATCATAGGTCCAAATTGCAAAGTTGTTCCTTATGAAGAATGATCGATGTCTACCAAGTTTCATACATCTTAGTCAATTGGGGAAGATATGGCAGCATTGTATGCTAAATTGCTTATTATAGCGCCACCTATGGGTGAATCATGATGAGTCTTTGTGGCGTAGTTACTGATGGTCTCTAGTTGCAACATGCCAAGTTACAGCATTTTTGGTTGAGGACTTCAAGAGTTAATCAAGGGCGTCAAAGAAAATAATAAGAAGCCCAACAATTACAAGGGTTCTACGCACCTTCTGTGCTTGACCCCTAATAATATCAGCATGAAGGCTGTGTGTTTCACCTTCCTGTGGGTGCAGCATCTTAAATCCCCACTCACCTGCGTTCAATCCGACTGCAAGAGAAATCTGTGATGAGTGATTGAATTTTAAGGATGCCAATTATGTTCAGTGAAGTGTGGAGTAATTTCCTTGTTTACTGACAGTGATTAGGTGTTTACCAGGACGGCGCGTTGAAGGAAATTGGAGGTAATTGCTGAAGTGAGAGCTTCAGATTAACCACTTGTCTGGTATATGAAATAGTATTATTATTGAATGTATCGCAATGATGTGACTGTAAACTCACACACAATCTCACACACATGCACGCACACACACACATACAATACACACACACACACATGCACACACACATACACACACACACACACACACACACACACACACACATACACACACATACACACACACACAAATAGAAGGGAAAAAAGAGACAAGCTATGGAATAAGGTTATAGTGTAACCTTGCCAGTGGCTAAACTGGGCTAGCCTTCCCCATGTGACTAATCAGCAGCTGTAACCACCGCTGACCACAGGGGGCGCCAGAGGACAAGCAACCACAGGTACAGCGACTTGATTCCCAAAGTGAACAGAAAAAAAAGAATGATAATAATAAGAGAAAAAACAACATTCTCTGTGTGGCGCTCCATCTTCTGCTCCACAAACCACATCACCTGCCATCACTGTGTCCCGCAAAGGGCACATTATGGAGATGTGTCAGTCGCCGTCGGGTAACTAATGATGTGAAAACAGACCTCATCTATTACAGGACGATTTTCTACTTTCTACAGAGTTGCTAGGGAGCGCCCCCCCCCCCCCCCCTTCCGTGAGATCAAAGCCAGAGGCTCTGCAGGCTCCCAGGTGTGTGTGTGTGTGTGTGTGTGTGTGTGTGTGTGTCGTGTGTCTGTGTGTGTTTCTGCGTTTGTTGGGGGGGGGACGTCACCCTGTGAGAGATGACCCTTGGACACCTGAGTATGCCTCTTTACTGAGGAACGCATAATAGACGGACACCAGAAACGGCCGTGTCGTCATGGCCTAAGTGGGTAATACCTCGACTGTAGAGAACTCTGGAACGCCAACGACTGAGACAAAGTGATTCTGAGAGGTTCAAAATGGAGGTAGATTGAAAAACCGCCACCACTGCTGCGCCTCCTGTTACAGTTTCCCTCAGAGTGGTGGAATTCACACCTGTAATAACTCTCTCTCCTCCTCTCCCTCTCTCTCCCTCCCTCCCTCTCTCTCTCTCCCTCCCTCTCTCTTTCTCTCTGTAGCTGCTTGCCTTTGATGTGTCTAGGTGACGGCACAGAAGCTTTCTGCAGTGCAATATTCCCTCTGAGGGACTTGTAGCTTCATTAAAGTACCCGCCCCCCCCCCCCCCCCCTCCCCCCCCCCCCCCCTCCCCCCCTTGCGGCAGGACACATGAGAGTCGTTAGGCAGATTCACCTGACTGACAGACACGCACGCACCAACGTGAAATCCCAGAAAATACGTCACACAACTGAAAACCCAACTTCAAGATGTGTAGTACGAAAAGCTGTATTGGGAGAGACGTTATCCATAAAAGGTAAGGTATTGGTGGGATTTGAAACATGAAATGGGGAATGTTGTTTTGAGGACAGCGTCTTGCGCGGGGTAGTGACGTCATGAAGGGTTCATCACTAGTGAGATGATGGTCTAGTGAGAAGACGGTGTCTTCCTTCTGGCGGGAGTTCTAGACAGCTGTGAGAGTTACATGAGAGCTGGCCTAGCACTCATGACACTGACACCGACATTGTGCAATGTGACATCGTGTCTATTTGTTTACTGTTAGGACTGCATATGGAAATGAGCTTCCCGCTAAATCTGGTGCACCCATCTTTTTACTTCTATGAAATTATCACCGTCTGTGCACACTGTCCTTTTTAAACCAACAACAAAACTAAACTGGCAGCGTTAGTTTTGTCGACGGCTGTTTGCAGGGCTCACGGTCACAACAGTGTCTTTCTCTGGGCATGTTTTCTTCATGTCAGAACAGATGGAGAGGAAGAGGAGGAAAAGCCAGAGAACAACAAGACGAGGGAGCAGAGGACAAAGCAGACACACTCAATCCCATCTACCGCATGTCTCCCCCGGGAGACTCACACACAACAAACAGAATGTGTGTGTGTGTGTGTGTGTGTGTGTGAGCGTGTGTGTGAATGTCTTGCAACGTGTGTGATAATGGTGAGTGTTAGACTGCACCCTGAGGTCCTTGGCTCCCCTGTGTGTGTGTGTGTGTGTGTGTGTGTGTGTGTGTGTGTGTGTGTGTGCGTGTGTGTGTGTGTGTGTGTGAATCCTGTAATGTGGCTGCCCCACAGAAATCTGTCGTCCCGGCAACGCCCCTGATCTCTGATGTCATCATACCGAGACACATGAGCTGAACACACACACATGCACACACACACACACACAAACACTCGCACACACACACACACACGCACATACACACACACGCACGCACACATGAGCGCACACACGCACGAACAAACAAACGCACATACGCACACACACACACACACACACACACACACACCGGGGCTGGGCAGGGCCAGCTGAGGATAGATGGAGCACAGAGAGGAGGAGGGGAGGAGAGAGGAGGGGAGGAGAGAAGGATGACTTACATGATCAGAGGACAGCGGAGAGGCAGAAGGAGAGGAGGGAGAGGAGTAAACAAGATGATATTAAGAAGAGGAGAGGAGAGGGAGTGGGGAAGGAGGAGAGAGGAGGAGGAGGACGACGAGAAGGTAGAAAAGGAGTGATGATTGAGGAGTGGGAGGAGAGGAGAGGGACATCCTTCTCCTTTCAAAATAGCTGGGTGCCCCGGTCTGGGGGTCTCTGTCTCTCAGCCGGTCTGTCTCTCTCTCACGCTCCGCTGTACGACCGGGAGGTCCATAAATAAACCAGGGTCCCGTCTCTAAGGCTGCCTTGGCATTCGCACACACCCCCGGTTTGTGTGTGTCAAATTACCATCCATAAGTAAATTGTGTAAAGAATCGTGCCGACGCCCGCCGTAACGTAGGAACGCAACGCCCCGTCAGCCGCGTGGCCCGTACGTTATGCTAATCAGGCGATGGGATGCGGCGAGGAGGTAAAACGAGGGGAAATACAGAAAGACCAGACGGATGAACGCAGTAATTCCCGCCGACGTGACGACCGCGGCAAATCACATCACAGAGCCCATAGCGCCGAATAAAAGCAAACACGTAGGCTTCTTTAATGCCTTCTCAGCTTAGCTCTCTCTCTCTCTCTCTCTCTCCGCCCCCCGTCCACTATTGTTCTCTCTCTCCTTCTCTCCATTTCCCTGTCCTTCTCTTTCGTCTGACTGTCTCTCCCTCTGTCACTTGTCCTCTCTCTCCCTCCTCTCTCTCTCTATTCCCCTGTCCTTCTCCGTTGTCTTGCTCTCTCTCTCTCTGTCGGCCATAGCTCCTCCTCTCCTCCCTGCCTTCCTCCTCTCACACCCAGAGATAACCCTTTCCAGAAAACTTCTACCTGATAACGTTGAGACATGACAATACAGACTCCACGCTTTAACAAAGATGGTAATTGTCTCGACTAGACAAACGTTTATCTAAAACCACTGATGAGTCTTAATCAAACGGCAGTGAGCAGCAGCTTGTCACAGAGACATCCTTATTTGGCATCGTTAGCTTCAAACCGAAAGACGCCTTATCTGGTCTGTTAGACCCATACCACATTTTATTCAAAGGGAATGTTCTTAATGTGTTTATAATCTACTTTCATTAAGGGCACAGTGGAGCCTTTCAATGGCGATAAGTGTGACATTGTCAGTGATGATCAGACATGGCGGCCAGATGCCTGCTGTTTCTCCCAGACGTTATGCTTCCCTCCCTCCTTCACTCCTACTCTTCTCCCTCCCTCTTTCCTACTCCTCCCTCCCTCCTACTCCCCCTCTTCCCTCCTCTCTCACTCCCTCCTCCCTCCTCCTCCCCCTCCCTCTCTTCCCTGCGGCCATCTCTCAGATCCTCTTTGTCTCTACTTTGTTGTTCAATAAGAGTGACAGGCCGTTGGTGCGGCTGGCTTTAAACCCTGTTATACAGCCTCTCAATAAGTTCAGGGTGTATTCAAACGAAACCGCACCACAAATTGGAATTGATTTTCCTCGCAAATTTGCCCGTTGATTACATTATTCAGTGCTGTGCCTCTCTCCCCCCCCCTCTCCCTCTCTCTCTCTCCCTCTCTCCCCCCCCCTCTCCCTCTCTCTCTCTCCCTCCCTCCACCTCTCTCTCTCTCTCTGATGTTGGAGTGAATTTGAGTGAGGGCTTCTGGGTGACGACCCGGTTCACCGGTCACACGCTTGGCCAGGGATTCCGAGGCGAGCGCAGCATCAACATCACCTTGGCAACATCCCCTTGGCAACAGCCAGAGAGGCTAGACCCTGCCAAAAAATAAAGCATGCGCACTACTAACCAATCAAATCGAACCCGACTTTATTAATAAGGTGCCTTCAAACTGAACTGCAAGGTTGGAGACTTATCTTCTGGTCCAGCTTGTCCTGTTAGCAAACAGACTAGACGAGGCTTGTTCCTTCTCAAAGGAGAACCCGGAGAACCTTCCTTAAGAAATCTCAGGGGCTCTGGAACCCAACCGCTTGTAAAGAGGGGGGCAGGGGTTGTTGCTATAGAAACGCCGGAGCCCACTCAGAAGCAGAGATCATCGGAGAGATACCAGCAGGGTGATAGTGGTGTCGTATATACAAACACACACAAACACACACATACACACACACACACGCACGCATGCACGTACGCACACACAGACACTCGCACACAGGCACGTACAGTACAGTGCAAGTGTGTGTGTGTGTGTGTATGCAGCCAAACACACGCACACACACACTGACACACACACGCACGCACGCACGCACACACACACACACACACACACACACACACACACACACACACACACACACACACACGAGCAGAGTCTCAGGGCATGCTGTGGCTGACTGATTAGCAGGATGTAGTGGGTCTGGCAGTCTAGTCATTAGCCTATAGAGAGTCACATTCAGCATCAAAGTCTGTGTTTCAAAGATTATTTGAATCCTTTGATCTGCTGTATATCACTCTGCATATACGCACACGCACACGCACACACACACACACACACACACACACACACACTGTAGATCCTTCTGTGTGGGGCGGCTGTGGCTCAGTGGTAGAGCGGGTCGTCCAATGATCGTAGGGTCGGCGGTTCGAATCCCAGCTCCTCCTGACGACATGTCAAACTGTCCTTGGGAAAGACACTGGACCCCAAATTGTTCCCAATTAGCACCTCGCATGGCAGCTGCCGCCATTGGTGTGTGAATGGGTGAATGAGAGGCCATTGTGAAGTGCTTTTAAAAGCGCTATATACAGTAAGTGCAGTCCATTTACCATATGCTGAATGCAAGCACTCATTTGGAACAAGGGCAGACAGCAGACGCTTGGAACTATTCTCTCACGCCCTGAACTCACCAGTCATACAAGGGCAACAGACGCTGTTTGCGCGGGCGGATTTGAGCGGAACCGAACCCACCAGATGCTGGTTCAGAGCGCACAGTCGATAGCGCACTTTATCACTGTGTGTTGTTTCTGTAAAACTCAGCAGTTAGATCATATAACTCTCTTTGTTTTTCCACTGCAATGATCAGTCTGATGTCATCCATGTCTTCTGGGAGAGTAGTTAGCTACTGAGGTCTGGGAGGCGAGAGAGGATTTGTTGACAGCGTGTGGTGACGTCTGATTGGATGGTAGGATGCAAGAATGTGGAGATGATATTGGTTCTTTGATTATATAATAATAGTAGGTTGAAAAACATAATATGTAGTGATATGATGAATATATTGTAAATATCCAATGTAATTCTATGAAATTGCGCACGCGCGGAAAAACTGGCGAGTTCGAGGCGTCATTGGGGCACAAATAACCACACACACACACACGCACACACACACACACACATACAGCTCACCGATCAGCTCCTTGTTCCTGATGTCCAGCGCCATGTTCCTGAGGGCGGTGGCCACGGCGCAGACCACGCGGTCGTTGTCGATCCTCAGCAGCTCCACCAGGATGGGCAGACCCTTCTCCTTCCGCACGGCCGCGCGGATGTACACCGACCACTAGGGGCAGAGGGGGAAGATTAAGGGGGACGGACCCACGGGGTGATACACTGTTGGCCCAATCGCATACTTCTACTTTTTACAACCAGTACGTACTATAGCTGCCCCTAGTAAGTATGTACTTTGCAGGCAGTACGCATCCAATTGGGACATACTACCTTGTCATCACATTGCGCCTTGAAATTTGACCACATCCGTCGCTGTCCATGAAGCGGCATTTGTCCTCAGCTGGGATTCATCAAAATGCCTCCGGCGCAACTCGCACGTGACATAATTTCAGCTTCGCACAGGATTGCGGGTCAGAATAGCCAGAAAAGTCTGGTGGCTTGCATACTGCAAAATACGACTGGATGTATTAGGACATCCTGGTATTTTTGCCATTCTGCATATGGCATACTACAGTATGTATTGGGATATACTGTACAGGACTACATCCTTTTTTGGCATACTATATAGTATGGAAGTATGCGATTCGGAACGCAGCCCCAATATCCCCCCTAAACCCTCACAGACTTATTGATGCCACCTGGTAAAGTGGTTGAGTGTGAGAGGCTGCGAAGGCTCGAAATCGTGTAAAAAGGAATGGGACAACACATTGTGACATCATGTTACTTTGATGCCAAAACATATTTCTAACTATCTTGGATTTGGGACTTTTTATTTTACATTTTGATTTTACGTTATGTTTTTCTTGTAGACCTACATGTAAAAAAAATAATACAAAAAATTCAAGAATGACAACACGTATGCACCTCACAACTCTGTCATATTCATGCTGGAAATCTCAATTCAAAGAACACTGCACCAAGATGGATGATTAATGTCATGGAGCTTTTAACTGAGGAATCATATGATTTATGAAAACAAATCATGTTTATTTATAACCATAGTCTAAGTATTTTCAACATACAAACCCATAGGGTTGATGACCTATACGTAAAAATATTGAGTCCAGCTGAAAACATGAAAACAAACAGTATTTGTTTTGTAACATCAACGTTAGGGTTGCTTGTTAAGTCAGGTAACCCCGTGTTTCACGCCACAACAATAGAGGGGAAGGGTTAGAGGGACGGACCCATGTGTAATATCCTGCCCAGTGGGGAAGGGTTAGAGGGACGGACCCATGGGTAATGCCCCCCCCCCCCCCAACTGGCGCACAGAAAATGGGGAAAAAAATGTAAATCTGTAAATAATTTAAAAATACTATCTTTATATTCCTTATAAATGAAGACATTCAAACAGAGAAACAATAGTGTGTTTTTAATTTTGTTTGATGGGGCTCTAGCAACAACCAACAACCTCTCTTGAGCCTGAAACAGGACGTTTCCACCGCAGTTAAGGTTAAGGCGCTATTTGTTGGGAGTCTAGCGAGCCGAGATGTTTGCAGGACTCAGGAGTAGGATCGCTATTGCTAGTAGGCTACAGCGTAGGCCTATTAACAATGGATATTAGAAAATGTCTCCAAAAACTACTCGAATGTTGAGGAATCAGATTCTGCCTCCAAGACGGACACAGCAGCTCTAACCGCGATGTGTGAAAATTCCTTTTCAACACTTAAAAATGTTTTCTCCAAGCATCGGCGTAGTAGACACAGGCCTTTGCACAAACGCGAGGCTCAGCTTATTTAGTTTGGACCTACAAGTTCAAGGATGAGTGTAAGGACATTTTGATGAGAAGATTCAACACTGAGAAATACCGCCTTCAACTTTACCAAGCCAGGGTAAGAACGAGAGTAGGTTCAGTGTGTGTGTGTGTGTGTGTGCACTTAGTTGCTAGTTGTAGCCTGCTGTATTTGCGTCAGCATCTGCCGTGGTGCTTTTTCTATTGGAGAGATGTGGGCTGCTTGCACGGTTTATTTAATGTGCTTCATGCATAACATGTTAAATGGTTGATGGATGGGTTAATGTGATGATCACATCGTCATACTGTATATAATTTGCAAGTGCACTGACAGCGTGCCACTGTCAGTCTCCCCATTTTAGTCATGTAGCCATGTAGCCGAGGCTATTCTTGACAAATATTCATTTTCTAAAGCCAATTGTTGACAAGGTCTTGTAAGTGCACCTGATTGCTACCGATTATTGTCCAGTCAGTGAATATCTACATTTGATGCGCCAACTTTGCCTCTCCATGTTAGCCTATAATGTAACTTGCATTCAAATTATTTTAGGCCTAAATTAGGTTGACCAGGCCTTGTAAGTGCCCCCGATTAGTCAGTGAATGTCTGCATTGCACCAACTTTGCCTTCCACGTTATAATGTAACTTGCTGAATTCTAATATTAGGCCTATCCTACATCGGTACATTAAATCTATTTTCTGAGACCAAATTGTTCAGTATGAGACCTCAGTATAGCCCTATTAGTATGCGTGTCAGTGCTGCACGGATACTGCACGGATACAATAGCATATCGGATTATGAAATATAATAATTGTGCCCCCCTATGCAGTTCATATGCCCGCCTTAACTCTGAGCCCTGGCGACAGGTCTGACGATCACAATCGCAACAGAGAACAGCCACTGTTCTGGCCACTACCAATCTGATTCACCAGTGGCTGTTAACATGCGCCATCCTCATACTGATCCAGGAAGTTATCTCCGGGGGCGGGGGGATTTTTTTGTGAAGGGGGGTAATGTAGAAAACGAGGTGTGTCATGTACTCTGCTAGTCCGCATACTAGCTAGACCCTTATCCGGGGGGGTAACGAGGAAGCACCCATGCCCAAGAGAAACATACAGAGGTACATTCCGACCCAAATGAAGCGCTTGCTTCTTCAGTTTCCCCTTCCCTTGATTCCCAGATGAGACGGATGCCAGAAGAAAGGCAGAGAGAAGAAAACTTTCACAACCCCTTGCTTTCTCGTGTTCATTCCCTTTCAAACATGATCCCTCCCAGCTCAGGGGGCCTCGCATAATCCACCTCTCCACTAGAAGAAGAAGCAGTTGATGGTTGCCATGACAAAAAGCATGTCTGTGAAGTGCCCTGTACACATTAATCGTGTTTTGACTTTCACCTACTGCATGTAATTTCAAAAACGTTTGTGTGTGTGACCCAGTATGTGACCCTCATTAACAGATAGACCTGCACACCAGAAACTTAATTTGTGCTCATTTCATTCTGTCATGTAAACACTTAAGTTATGTCACTAAGCCAACCAACCAAGGTGATTGCTGTGACATGTACATAGGTCGTCTGGCACAGGTCTGCTTTCTGTCCCCAGAGTTAAAACAAAACATGGAGAAGCAGCGTTCAGTTTTTATGCCCCACATATCTGGAACAAACTTCCAGAAAACTGCAGGTCTGCTGCAACTCTTGGTTCTTTTAAAACAAGCCTGAATACTTTTCTTTTTGCCACTGCTTTCTAAGAGGAGTTATGTTTATCAGTATACTGCACTGTAACTTTTATTCCTGTATTCTATTTGTCCTGCTTTTTGTTTTAAATGTCTATAATGACTTGCTTTTTGTTTTAATGCTTTTAATTTGTCCTGCCTTTTGTTTTAAATGTCTATATATATATATATGTTGCTTTTTGTTTTAATGCTTTTAATTTCTCATGTAAAGCACCTTGAATTGCCCTGTGGCTGAAATGTGCTATACAAATAAACTTGCCTTGCCTTGCCTACATGGGGTCTACACTGGCGGTCTCCATGGCTTTGTAACTCCCCCCCCCAGGGATCAGTAAAGTACCAGCCTCCATACCCTTCACTCCAAACTTCTCAGTTGCTATGAAAGGTGATGAAGACAGTAAAAGAGAGGAAAGGCTGTAGGGACTGTTTGGTTTTGACCGGCTATGTGCTCTTGCCTCGATCCCTTCCCTGTGGGCTGGTACCTCCCTATCCAGCGGAACTCTTGCACCATCACACTCCAGCTAGAGCACAGAGGTCGACCGACCAGTTGCCACTGGATGTTCCGAGATCCAGGCTCAAAAATAGAGGTGATCGAGCGTTCGCCGTGCCCCTAACCTCTGGAATAGTCTACCTCACATAAGAACAGCCAAGACCCTAGTAATGTTTGTCATTGTTCATCAGACACCCACATCCTCCTCCTTTTCTCTATGAGTCTGGACTTTCACCCGCCCAGAGCAATTTTAGTTTTCCCAGAAAATGGGGCACCAATCAGGAGAATGCATTTAACTGCTGTTCCACCCCCAGTCCCTGATTGGTTCCCATAGATGACGCGAAATACACAAGACCGCTAGTAGTAGACTCAATAACAACAGTAGAACAAGCAAGCATTAGCGGAGTTTCTCAGCAGAAAAGACGTTTTCGCCATTCCCCCGTTCTTCCGTTCTTCCGTTCTTCTGTTCTTCCGTTCTTCCATTCTTCCATTCTTCCATTCTTCCGTTCTTCTATTCTTCCATTCTTCCGTTCTTCCGTTCTTCCATTCTTCCATTCTTCCATTCTCCCATTCTCCCGACTGATTTGGCAAAAGTTTGATCCATGTTTTGTGACGCTGATTGGCTGAAGAGTTCGTCTGTCAAGGCAAGTACTCCCGCCCACTCAAATCACTCTGGGCGTCCAGATATAGTGAAAATGTCAAAGAAAATCACAATGAGTCTGGTTTACCAGGCTAAACCTGACGGACTACCACAGATCCTATTAACTAGAGACAAGCAAGTAGCCCCGGCTCCAGCCCCTGAATCACACAAACACTTCAATTTTACAAATCTGATGCAGGGTTTGGACGTGCTTTTGTCCAGAATGATTTCTCAGTTGGAATTCCAACCAGGTCAATCAGCGTCCTTTGAATGTGATGACGGAATTAAACATTGTGAACGTGATTGGGGTAGGAGAACTTAACGCTGAGGACTCCGTCTTCGGCAACGCTCATCTCGGAAAACAGCAGCAATGAGAGCCTGCCAACGTAGTAGACACACACACACACACACACACACAGACACACACACTCTCACACATGCACACACACACACACACACACAAACGTGCATGGGGTGTGAAGTGCCACCTTGGTTGCTTGTTCAAGCTTACTTACAATGTGTGTGTGTGTGTATACCACGGAGTATAGACATACACACACACACACACGCTGGAGTCAACCATCGCAGCTTGTTGCAAAACTGCATACGCATGCGCCGTAGTTCGGTCGCACTTAATAGTCTAGCAGGAGGGGCCCTCAGATTTTGAGGTACCCCTACCCGAGTTAGAACAAAACACAACCATGCTTTTTCATATCCCCTATGTGTCCCATTAATGAGATGGATGGTTATGGAACTTTAGTTTTGTGGGAAATACGTTTTTTGGGCTATTCTTTAGACCTACCCTAATATCTGAAAAAGAGACAAATTAGGCCTGTCCGGATAGGAGTGAGGTGACAAAAAAGCCCATAATTTCATAATGCTCACTCAAATTTGCATCAACTTTGCTGTGGTTTGACCCAAATAACTGTCCAACAACACCAAAGAGTTCAAATGTAATTTCCCCAAAGAAATACTAGAATATAATGTAGTCCTGCAAACATGACTTTAGTGTAGGCGGAAATTGTTAGTCTAGCAGGAGGGGCCCTCAGATTTTGAGGTCCTGTACCCCTACCCAAGTTAGAACAAAACACAACAATGTTTGTTTTTTTTATCTTCAGGGTTTTCCATTCGAGAAATGCATTGTTGTGGAACTTTATTTTTGTGGGATATTAGTGATCAACTGATGAATTGATGCACCCCACAGAGCCAATAAAGATCTTTCTGGGGGGTGCAAGGGTTACATTGCGCAGTCTAGTTTTCCAAAGGAAGCTCTGATCCACTTAAAGTTTTGTGTGAGAGTAGTCAGGTACCTTGTGCACATGGATTACCTGAATTTATGTTGATAGTTTGTTTTAATTATGTACTGTTGACCTCTAAACAGTGATGAATAGGCGGAAGGCATATACAGTACAGTAAATTATTTTACATGGTGAAATAACACAAAACTTTTTTATTTGAACAAAATCAAAAGGTTTTGGAAGTCAATATCCTTTTCATTTAGCCTACCATAAGCTAGCCCTTCCTGAAAAAGGTATATTCATTGTTTAGTGTTAATTTGGGATATGCAATACATATCACCCTCAGTCGGTCAATATAGCACCACATTCCATTCAGGCATTCCATTCCATCCAGGAGTTTGCCTCCTTGTTTTTTCCCTTGTTTTTTTAAATTTGAACTGCCATTTTTAAACTGCCACATCCAGAGGATTGTCATAATGTTATGTTGCAGAAGTAAAAAAAAAAAAAAGAAAGAAGAAGCTACCAGTCTAATGACAGAACAGACAGGTAACACAAATGTCTAAATATGATTCATTCATTTTTATATATTCTTAAATTGAGTATTGAAATTGAAATGTTTTGTGTTGAAAGAATTATTATTATTTTAGCTAGCTTGGCCAGCTTACTATTCCTTTAGCTAGCTAGCATACCATTGTACAATGCTAATTGCAGAAATTACGAGGTTCACAAGAGACTCTCTCCCCACTCAAGTGACCTACTCTCCTTCAAAGTGAAAGTGTCATACCACAAGTCATGCAGAGCAAATTACTCCAGCACAACCAACCTGGCCTTTTGCACTAGGCTACTTCCACCGTGACTGTGCAAGACCCAGACAAGGATCAGTCCCTAATCAAAAAAACAAGACTGAGCAGAGGCACCGAATTTGACATCCGCATTCAGTGTTTCATTTGTGACAAGAAAGCCCACTATAACCAGGCCAGGTCCAGCCTGGCTTATATGCGTGGCTGGCTTGTTTCTGTTCAGGACTGGTAGGACGGAAGCTAGTCATGCCACTGAAATAGCTGTGAATTGAAATGACATGAAATAATGTCTGATAAATTAAGATAGGTCTTGTCGCCTGGACACATCAGTTCCAATGCTTCCAATGCTAATCCTGCACAATAAGAGCGAGATAGCCAGTTAGCTCATGAGCTCACAACAACTAGCAGCAGCTTACATAACATTAATGGTAGTGGTCAGTGGCTAAAGCAGTTACACTGATGATTCCTGTAACGTGAGCTATTTTGCTGCAATTAGTTCAACTTCTGTTTCTGGACAAAGGTAAGGGATAAACCCAGATAACACAAGGCTAGCGGACCTACAGCGGGTCCCCGATGGATGCTCCACCACCATTCCACCAGTAGTTACTGTAATTGTCTATATCCTAGGCCAATTGGCCGTGGGGTCTGTGGCGTGGTGGCGAGACTTGGGTCTCTAGCCCACTCAGGGGCTGAGTTGTGGGATCCTTGGCGTGAATAGTGGCGTGATGGCGAGACCCCCCCGCCCCCTCGGATCAGAGCTGGTCATGGACAGTGTACCTCTCTCCGGGCCACCCACCTGCCCCCACCAGTGAACACCCTGTGTCTCTAGCCCACCCGAGGGCTGAGTTGTGGGGTCCGTGGTGTGGTGGCGAGACTCCGCCCCCTCGCGTCATATTGGATCAGGGGCAGCGGACTCCTCTCTGGGCTACCCACCTGCCCCCACCAGTTGCCAAAATGTGCCCGCACACTTAATTGTTTATCAACAGAAAAAGGGTATATATATAATGGGTAATTACTGAGACATATTGTAGGTATAATTTCAAAACAGGAGTATTTCATATGTTCAATTACTGCACATAAATTCAATAACTGACATAGAACCAACAGGTAACCGCATTTTTACATAGCTTGTATAACATCCAGTGACAAAAAACTATCCACACCACAAGTTTTGAACCCAAGTTTTGTGGGATTTGAAGTTCACTATGGCAGACGAGCTCCTTAAAGGATATGTACACTGAATTTCATTTTTAGCCCTATTCCTGGCTTTCCTGGCATGTATCTGACTAGTACAGGTTAAATTATTTCAGTTTTGTGCAGTACAGAGTTCTGTGTCAATTATGTCGGCACGCGCACCCTGGCTCGTTGCTAGCTATGGGCACACTCAAAAAACTCTAAGAAATATGATATATGTGAATTTCAAGTTCAGGAATTACATGGTTTATGCTTACCAAGCTCTGAAGTCGACCATAGGTCCTTTCGCCTCTGCATTTCGAAATAACAGCTAACTTGTAAACAGTACTACTTTCACCGAACATACAACAACCATCTCTTCACGCTGTAAACCTCCGCGACAGCGTGAAGGGATGGCTGTTGTATGTTCGGTGAAATTAGTACTGTTTACAAGTTACTGTTGTTTGCAGAGGTGAAAGGACCTATGGGGTTCCTGTAATGTAATTCCTGAACTTGAAATCCACGTATATCATACTTTTTAGAGTTTTTCGAGTGTGCCCATAGCTAGCACACTCGAAAACAGACAGCAGACGGAATGTGCACATATCGCTCGCTCATACAGTATTTGACTGTTCTACCCCCTCCCAAATATTTTTTACAATATTCGTATGAATTTACTATTCAGGAAAAAGCTACTATTTGTGCTCATCCGAATACCGTATTCGTAATCGGGCACACCC
The DNA here is from genome assembly GCF_949987555.1 of Borostomias antarcticus. NCBI lineage: Eukaryota > Metazoa > Chordata > Actinopteri > Stomiiformes > Stomiidae > Borostomias > Borostomias antarcticus. The sequence goes on from NC_140242.1 coordinate 13,082,162, forward strand.
CTAATGCTAAGTACCACAGAAGCTGCCTCGCACACTACATTTCAGCAAATAATATTTCAGCAGCCAGAAACAAGCATCTGTCAGAAAAGAAGTTCACTGAACATCAAAGAGCTTTCATTGAGCTACCTGAAGAGTTAAATGAGACAGTCTTTTCAGATAATATTACTGTCACAACACTGAGTGCTGTAACTGAGAGCTATGGAAGAAAACTTAGTAAAGTGGAAGAATCAGCTGCAGTATACAAGTCATGGAAACTCAAAGAAAAGTTGGTCCCAAATTATGGAGACAGGCTCATTTTCATTGAACATCCTGGAAAGTCAATGGGGAACACTGAACTAGGGGAGAGGACAAATGGACAACCAACAAACAAAGGGAAAACAAACAAAGACGTGTCAATAAGACAAACCAGACTTACACACAGGAAGACTGGAGCATGGCGGAACAAGGAACAGAAGCACAGAGGAACCACAGGGACTGGACAAACACAGGGACTACAATACTGGAGAAAGCTGGGGATCACAAAAAGCATGGAGCAAAAAAGGACCGGGCAAAGACACAGGGAAACATGGAAGCTTCAAAAGGAGAACAATCAAGGAGTGAGGGGGAGAAGGCCACCCGAGCATGAGGGGAGTGGACGTCAGCCTAGGACACGGATAATATGAGCTAGGGACCGCTGGACTGAGGCACTGGGGAGATACTTTAGCATCAGGCTGGAGTAGTAGCATTTGCTCCACACTCACACAAACACACACACACACACACACACACACACACACACACACACACACACACACACACACACACACACACACACACACACACACACACACACACACACACACACACACACACACACACACACACACTTCATTTTATGCATCTGTTCTATTTTTGTATGTATGTTCTTGGTTCTGATTTAAATGGATTATTTCAAGAAAAAATATTCTACCTACACCTTGGATCTTTATGTTTGTCATTTTAGTTAAGCTTTATTGGGTTATACACTCACACTTTGACTGTTTGGTGTAGCCTACAGCACCTGGCCTTTCCCTCTCCAAATATGAGCATTTTGTAATCATCTAATTTGTTTGGTTCCAGAGAAGTAGTAGGTCTTTAAGTCGCATTGTTTACAAGAAAAAACAAAATATATATCCACACAACCATTTTGTTTTAGTTCAATAGCACCCTAGGCCAACCAGTAACAGTATATCCAATGGGAATCTATGTTTTCCCGATGAATAAGAGAAAAGTTAAGGAGTGCCCTTGTCCTATCCACAAAAATACAATTTCCGCCTAAGTTAAAGCTATGTTTACATGAGCTTATATCAGTATTTATTTATATAAAAATACAAATTTGACTCTCTGGTTATATTGGGCAGATACCTACTTCATACCACAGCAATATGATATCATATGATGAAAATCTGAGTGAGCATTATCAAATTATGGGCTTTTTTGTCACCTCACCCCTAATCGGACAGGCTTAATTTGGCTCTTTTTCAGATATTAGGGTAGGTCTAAAGAATAGCCCAAAAAACTTATTTCCCACAAAACTAAAGTTCCACAACCATCCATCTCATTAATGGGACACATAGGGGATATGAAAAGGCATGGTTGTGTTTTGTTCTAACTCCGGTAGGGGTATCTCGAAAACTAAAGCCTTTTTTGAGGACTTGCTGCTAGCCTATAAAGCGAATGGGGGGAGGGGTCACGAGATCGAATGAGTTTAAATTGTATCTCGTACCATTTGGTTTTTGTCAATTCACAGTTGGAGAACTGTAATACATGGGGAGATTGATGGATTTAGGCGGGAGATCATGTTCCTGAGGGCCAGCAACAACTACAGGGCATCCTGTTAGATGGCACACACACGCACGCACACACGCACGCACGCACGCACAACCGAGGTGTCAACACAAGCACTCATTCGATCTTGTGACCCCCCCATCATTCGCTTTAAGCACGACCGAACTACCACGCATGCAGTTTTGCAACAAGTGTGTGTTCACTCCAACGTGTGTGTGTGTGTGTGTGTGTGTCTATACTCCGTGGTATATACACACACACACACACACACATTGTAAATAAGCTTGAACAAGTAACCAATGTGGCACTTTTCACACCCCATACACACACACACACACACACAAACATAATGCTGTGCTCAATGTGTGTGTGTGTGTGTGTGTGTGTGAGTGTGTGTTTGTGCAGTATTGATCCAGAAAGTCTTGATAGAGGGATTAGAAAACATTCTCCTTTGTCCCCGACAGACAGACAGACGGAAGGACGGACAGACGGAGGACGGACAGACAGACAGACAAACAGACAAGAGACCTTTAAAGGAGATTGGTTTCTCTATGTCAGGAAACAATGATCTCTGGGAAACAGAAAATGTAATTTCATGGAGACCACCTGGCCCCCTCTCTCTCTCCCTCTGCGTCTCTCTCTCCCTTCCTCTCCCCCTACATCTCTCTCTCCCCCTCTCCCTCCCTCTCCCCCTACATCTCTCTCCCCCCTCCATCTCTTTCTCTCTCTCCCCTCACCTCTCTGTCTCTCTCGCTCTGCGTCTCTCTCTCTCTCCCTCTCCATCTCTCTCTTTCTCAATCTCCAAATACAACCTAGATAGCAACCAGGCCAGGTCAAGCCTGGCTTATGTGCGTTGGCTGGCTTGTTTCTGTTCAGGACTGGTAGGACGGAAGCTAGTCATGCCACTGAAATAGCTGTGAATTGAAATGAGACTAAATAATCTCTGATAAATTAAGATAGGTCTTTTCGCCTGGACACATCAGTTCCAATGCTTCCAATGCTAATCCAGCACAATACGAGTGGGATAGCCAGTTAGCTCATGAGCTCACAACAACTAGCAGCAGCTTCCATAACATTAATGGTAGCGGTCAGTGGCTAAAGCAGTTACACTGATGATTCCTGTAACGCTAGCTATTTTGCTGCAATTGGTTCAACTTCTGTTTCTGGACAAAGGTAAGGGATAAACCCAGATAACACAAGGCTAGCGGACCTACAGCGGGTCCCCGATGGACAAGCTGGCGGACCTCCGGCTGAATCCGCTGGCGGGTTCCTGGCCATTTGCACATCGAATGGCAAGCGGACCTCTGGCGGATTATTATCGTCAGGGACAGCGGTCAGTAATACGAAATGCTCCCACTATTGCTCCACCACCATTCCACCGGTAGTTTATTGTCTATATCCTAGGCCCATTGGCCCTAGGCTTATGGATTTCTATTGCTCAATTAACTTACAGTACTCTGAACATTTTTTGGGTAACCCTTCCTTTCATAGTCCCCCAATTACTAAACATTTACCTGGTAAATACATGCAAAGTATAGCCTAATATATAATGGATAATTATTGAGACACCTATACTGTAGGTATAATTTCAAAACAGGAATATTTCAAATGTTCAATTACTGCACCTAAATGCAATAACTGGCATAGCACCACCAGGTTACCACATTTGTACAGAGCTTCTATAACATGCAGTGACAAAAGAAAATCTTCCACTTAAACCCCTGACCTTCTGAATGGAGTGAGTCAGGCACTTTATCCACTACACCACAGAGGATCTGGAAAGTGCACGGTGTCATAGTGTATTTATTTTGGAATGATGGGACCACTGCCTCTTGTGGTGGCAACATAGAACTGCAGGTCAACAACATGACGGAGGGAGGGAGGGAGCTACAACCGGACAAATGCTATCTATGGTGCGCTGGCTTCCAGCCACGCGCAAAAACACTATCATACTTGAAATATTGAAGACCAAAATAATTGTGTTATAGCACAGACCCACAGCACAGACACAGACACAGACACACACACACAGCGAGCGGAGCATACCTTCCAGCTGCCGGCGGCTAGGTTCTGCAGCGCCCCAGCGGCACCCTCCAGGGTGTCGGGGTTGGAGCACTCAGACAGCAGGGTGAGGTAAGGCTTGACGATGGACGGGTGCCACAGCATCTGGACTCCCTTCGGGGGCTCGGCCGCGTCCGGGAGGGGGCCCACACCGTCCCACTGGAGGAGGAGGGGGAAGAAAGAGTGAGAGATGGATATCTGTACCAGTGTGCGATTGGTAGTAATTGAAAGAGACAAAGAGAGAGATGAAGAGAGAGAGAGGGAGGGAGGGAGAGAGAGAGAGAGAGAGAGAGAGAGGAGAGAGAGAGGGAGTGAGGGAATAAGAGAGAGAGAGGGAGGGAGGGATAAAGGACGAGAGAGAGAGGAAGAGAGAGGAAGAGAGAGAGAGAGGGAGAGAGAGAGAGCAAATATTTGAAAGAGACAGACAGAACCCAGCAAAAGGTGAGGTAGATAAACAGCTAGCTAGTTGAATCGATAAACACCCACACAACGACGCGGCTCACGGCGGCTTCTGACCCAACGAGCGTGCAGGCGTCTTCTCCGGGAAGCGTTGAGAGATGACGGCAAGTGAAACGGTGTGTGACCTACTTCTTAACCTGAACATCACCCTGAACATCCTGGGAGAGGCAGATAGAGAGAGAGAGAGCAGCGAGACTACACCTGCCTCCCCCAAGACCCGCGTTCATCTCCCTCAGATGTCTACATCTTTGATTTCTTCCTGTTCTTTCGGGAAGACTGGAGTCTCACACCTCCCTGTTGACAGACCCACTACACACTTTCATTATGGGCCCGAACATCCAACTACTCCATCACTCTGCCCGAACCTCTCTCCCTCTCTCTCTCTCTCTCTCTCTCTCTCTCTCTCTCTCTCCCTCCCTCCATCCAAATCGCTCTATACCCTCCCTTCAGAAGCCGTGGAGCGTGTTGTGGGTGTGTTCTCTATAGATAGACTGCTGTTCCCTTTGATCCAACAATCAAAGGCTTGGCGTTTGAGGTTGTCGGAGGGGGGGTGTATGTGGGGGGGGGGAGGGGCGGGCGCTGTCCACTGCGGATCAGGCCTCGACTGCGCCGGCGAAGCCTCCGCGCCTCTGTCGACGAAAGCTGCGTTCCTCCAGGAAATTCTACATGAGACCGGGATCTCCAAGACACGGTCGTTGAAGAAAGAGGAAGTGAGTTGTGTAAAAAGAGCCGACGACAAAACTTTGTGTGTGTGCGCACGCGTGTGCTTGTTTGTTTCTGTATTGATGAAGTGTGTGAGGTAAACAAAGGAAGAATACCTACAGCCTTTAGCCAACACACACACACACACATACACACACGCATGCTCACACACACACACACACGGACACGCACATGCACACGCACACACACACACACACACACACACACACACACACACACACACACACACACACACACACACACGCGCACAGACACCAGAAGAGTGTCAGATTTATTTTTCCTCCACCTCCTCCTTCTTCTCCTCCTTTCCATGAATGATAATAGAAAGGGGAAGAGTGTGAATATCATTTAGGGAGATTAACAGAGGGAGAGAGAGAGGGAGAGAGAGAGAGAGAGAGAGAGAGAGAGAGAGAGAGAGAGAGAGAGAGAGAGAGAGATTGAAAGACAGGTAGGATAATGCTGAGCTGGATCCTATTCTGGTCCATTAGATGTGTTAATCTCCAGAGTCGAGCTCCAGCACCACGACTCATCCCGATTGCCTCCCCAGATAAATGATTCAGCAGACTACATTAGCTACCTTCTGTCCAATATAGTCCTTTCTCCTCTTCTCTCTTCTCCTCCCCTCCCCTCTCTTCTCCTCTCCTCTCTCCTCCCCTCCTCACTGCTCTCATCACCTGCCCTCTCCTTCCCCTCCACTCCCTCCTCACATCTCCTCCTCTCCTCTCCTGCCCTCTCCTTCCCCTCCACTCCCTCCTCTCATCTCCTCCTCTCCTCTCCTGCCCTCTCCTTTCCCTCCACTCCCTCTTCTCATCTCCTCCTCTCCTCTCCTGCCCTCTCCTGCCCCTCCACTCCCTCCTCTCATCTCCTCCTCTCCTCTCCTGCCCTCTCCTTCCCCTCCACTCCCTCCTCTCATCTCCTCCTCTCTCCTCTCCTCCACTCTCCTGCCCTCTCCTCTTTGTTCTCTGCTCCACTCTCCACTCCTCCTCTCCTCCACTCTCCTCTCTACTCATGTCCTCTAATCTCCTCTCTTTCTCTCCTCCCCTCTTCTCTCTTTCCTCTCCTCTCTCAGTGTAACTGATCCCAATGGCCACACACACAAGAAAATGGCAATCCAAAATGGAGATACCTGGAAGAATCACTGAGAATTATATGGAGAAATCACACCTAATTCTCCATGAAAAGACATATACAACAAATTGCAACTTTTTGAATCAATCATTAAAGATCAACAACACCTCTTAGATTTCCCAATTGCAGAAAAAGAAATATTGGACCAAATCTGAATTCTACAACCCAAAAAGGCCTGTGGTGCTGATAAAGTATTAAATTAGATGATTAAATATGTAGACCAAGTTCCACACTGCCCTGATGAAATTATCTAACATGATATTAAGTGTGGGATGTTTCCCTGATATCTGGAACAATCACTTCACCGATTAGCATTAAGCCTTGTATCATTCCCAAATGTGCAGTATTTTACAATTAATGTGGTTTTCCTTCCCTCAGTGTTTCCTGAGGCTATTTTTCTCACTTTCAAAAAAACAAAAAACTCTACAAATGATGTAAAATGACATTGTTGACGTCAATTGTAGAGATTTGGACCTTCTTGCTCAGAACTACAACTTCTAGTTCCACATTTTTCTGTGCCTGCCCACACCTAAAATGAGGGACGGCACCCGCGCTCCGGCAAGAAAGCCACAACACCCTGTGGACGAAAACAGACAGGATCCGCTTATGACCATGACAGAAGGCAATTTTCCAGCTGATATGCATGAAGAGGATTTGGAAAGTCTACTTCTGGAATCGGACATACGTGGCTATCTATACGAACCCACGTGGCTATCTGTACGAACCGGAATACAGCGAGGGTTAGGCTATTTTAGGATCGAGAAGGTGAATGCCAAGCCTGGGAGAAATGGACGGCTAAGCATGAAGTAAGCATTTTATTACTAACACGGCAATTTAGAAATAATTATAGTAGGTGGGCTAGCTTGCAGAAGCTAGCCCAACTTGTGATATTCCCACAATTTCTTTCTGTAGCAGCATAGAAATATGGATTTCTATGTGCTTGCTGGTAGCCAATCACTGAGGCGAGCTAGGGTATAAGAGGCACTCCTCCCTCTTGCGCTTTCTCTGCGCTCTCACCTGATCCTTCCACTTCCGGGGTAGCGGTGTTACCCTTGGCAGGTATGGCTGCTCACTGCTTCATTCACTGTTTGGAGTTTCTGTTGCAAATTTGCTTAGGCATTTTGTTCTACTGCAGAGCGACTGCGGGTGCTTAACTTCTCCCGTGTGGTGTGGGCGCTGCCTACTCTCTGCAGTGGTAAGTGTCTTCCCCCTCTTTCTCTTTGCACTGTTGTGTGTGCTAGTAGCTAGTAGCGAGTAGCGGCTAACGCTAGTGTGGTGGTCACAGGTAGACGCTGGCAGCTGTGTGCTCCCTCTCGTCCTCCCGTTGGGGTGTGTGTCGGCTGCTGCTAACTGGTAGGTAGGTTTTAATGTAGTTTGTAACCGCATCATTTCCCGTACAGCGTAATGCTAATGTTTACCCTTTATTATTAGGTGCAGCTGTAGTTAGCCGGTCAAGCCCCCCCGTTACAGACACGCAAGTTCCTGATCAGCTGAATGAGTCCGCTGCTGCTTTGTCTCACTCAATCAAATCTGTTACAATGGAATCTGTTACCGTCGGCGGGGTGTTGTGCCTGCTCCGTTTGCACACCCCGGCCGGCGTGGGAAGTTAACTAGAAGCTCGGACGGTAATCTGGCCTGGTGCTCGGACGGTAATCTGGACTGGTGCCGGTTGTTTGGGGCACGTGGCTCTATGGACAACCATGGATTGGGCTCAACCACTCAATTTTTGTGAATGACCGACTGAATGTGCTGGGGTTACACCCCTCCTATTTTTGGTTTATTTGTACAATTCTGTTTATTCTGTTTCAGTATTGCTCTATTTAGTTACTTTACTGCCTATGTCATGTCTGATTTCAATTGAGTTGAAGTGTAGATTACCTAATTTGTGAATTTCATATCCTTGGTATTAGTTAGCTTGTTTTCTTTATTTTGTGGCTATTAAATATTATTGTTTTGCTTTTGGGCAACTATTATTTGGTAGTTTAGGTTGATAATTAGTGATTTGTCCATTGATTTACAGTGAAGTTTGTTTTGATGTGCAACCCCACTAAACTATCCCATCCTTTTCAGTTGCTGACGGCCGGTGGTGGTGGTGGCAATGCTGGTGACCTGGTGGTGGCGTCCCCCCCCCCTCCCTTCGTGTGCTGTGCTCCCCTGGGATTTGAGCCAATTCACTACTGTGTGTCCATCACGTGTTTGGGTGCCTTTGCTGTGTTCTTTTGGGATTGGCCAATCATTTGAGAATGAGCGAATAAGAGGGCAGTAGGGGCGCATAATATTTTTTTATTTATTATTTTTTTCCTCTTGCTCGTGCGCCCCTCTGGCCATTTGGGCAAAACTGAGAAAGATATTGACAAGTACAGACTCAGTGATCACAGCCTGGCCATAGAGACCGGCCCACACAGGCAGACCTGGCTGCCTATAAAGACAGGCTGTGTCAGCTCTGTCCACAGAGAGAGCTGGAGACAGAACATTTCCTTCTACAATGTAGAACATATGAAGATATTAGAACAAAGTTATTTACAAAAATTAAATGTAAACTCTAAAACTTTGATGCACTCTCTGTCCAGACTAAAATGCAACACATGCTTGTAAAACATGATGTAAGCACTATAGAAGCAGCAAGATGTGAGTGCATGTCATAGACTAAGAGAAAGGCAGCACAACAACACATCTGCTTAACTAACAGCTGTAGTTAATCTCCCCACAACTCACACTCTGCCTTCTCATTTATTCATTTACTGCATGTGGATCTTTTTTGTTTGTTTGATTGTTTATTTGTTAGATCATTTATGTATTTATTCATTTTACATGTGACATTTAATACATTTGATTTTGTATGAATATATTTTTTATTGTTTCTTTAATGGCCTATTTTATGACCTATTTTCTATATATCTGTTAGTTTACTTAATTCATTAATCTATCTATCTGTTAGTATACTTACTTTGTTTTCTCATGTTATTATTGAATTATATTCTTGACACTTTGGCAATATTGTTCATCTGACATTCATGCCAATAAAGCATATTAAATTGAATTGAGACAGAGAGCTTGACACCGGCGCATGTGTATATTCGTGGGTGCACACCAAGGTTATTATAGTTAATGAAAACTAACAAAAACATGAAATCCAGGTGTGAAAAATAATTTTAGTTAACTGAAATAAAAATAAAAACTCGGCTTTACAAAAAAAACGATAACTAACTAAAACGTGTGTGTACACACGTGCGTATGTCTCTCTGTGTGTCTGTGTGTGTGTGTGCGTATGTGTGCTGTAACATCCTCCCTGGGGCCATTCGGCGGGAGGCTGCCACAAGGGGCAATGGTGACCAGGCAACCCAATCCCCGTCAGCACCATAGCACCACAGCAGCCCCAAGGTGGAAAGGCCAGAGAGGCCGCGGCCAGGCAGCCCAATCCCCATCAGCACCATGGACAGCGGGGCCAGGTAGTCAACGGGCTTCACCGGCCGTTCCTGGTTGCCCGGGCGACGCTATTCCCCAGCTGAGTTTGGCAATCAAGCCCGAACGGAGCGATCAACGACTGCACCCAATCAGCAAATGAGCCTGCACACAGCTAAAGACCCTGCTGAGGAAGCTCTCAGTAGTCTTTGGACTCAGTGAGTAACAAACTGGTGTGCTGCTGATCTGTCACTCTCTCTCTTGTCTTGTCATGCAGAGGAGCCATAGCCGAACCCCTGAGCTCGCCTTGCGCCCCGCGCCCCGGGAGAACGGAACCCCGGCCCTGAGGACTCTTTTTCTTGTTTGACTTTTTTTTAACCAATTTTCTTTGCTTCAATAAATGAGCCACTGCGTGTAATAGCTACCTGACTGGACATTGTTTGCTGTACTCCACCTCTGTGCCCTCGACTTGGGAGATTACAGTATGTGCGCATGTGTGTGTGTGAACCGCACCTGGTCCGCCCCCTTCTTCCTCTTCTTCTTCTTGCCCCAGCAACCGGAGCTCTCTCTCTCTCCGTCGCGGCCGCTGGCGTCACAGAGCAGCCCGTCCAGCTCCTCGCCGCCGCCCTGCTGGCCCTGCGACGTCTCTGCAGCCAGACGGTATGACAGGTTCCTCAGGATGCACACGCAGTTCTCTATAGTCTGCAACAGAGGAGGAGGCACTGATTAGGGGACACAATGACATAATGAGTGTGTGTGTGTGCACATATGTGTGTGTGCGTGCGTGTGTGTTTTAGTGAAAGGAAGGAGCTCTCAGTCCCTGGGAAGTAATGTAATAGGGCACAGAGGAAATGGGTGTGTGGGGGTGTTGAAGAGGGAGATAGTGAGACAATCAGAGAGAGGGAGAGAGAGAGAGGGAGAGAGAGGGAGGGGGAGAGAGAGAGAGAGGGAGCAGCACTCATAATGTACAGAGCTTAATCCTGTCAGCTTCTGACTTTCTAATGAGATTAAAATAAGTTTTCCTCAATGAGGACAAATGACGAAGCCCACTGCATCATATCACACTCCATTTAACATCTACAGAGAGAGAGAGAGAGAGAGAGTGAGTATGTTTGTGTGTGCTTGAGTGTGTGTTTCTATGTATTCCTGTATGTGTGTGTGTGTGTGTGTGTGTGTGTGTGGGCGTTTCTATGTGTTCCTGCGGACAAGGACAGATCATTAAGCATCTTCAATCGGAGTGTCTGCAAGCGATTTCCTGCACAAACGGCGACAATAATGACTGTAATTGAGCAAACACAGACGAGTCCCGTTTAATACACCGCAGTCAGAGAAAACAAACTCTCATTTCACTCACGCCCGACCAGAACGGAAATCACACGCAACCGAAGAATGTCATTTGCAATGGAAAACATGAATGGTAAACAGAAAAAAAGAGAGAGACAGAGGGAGAGAGAGATCCAGAGGGAGAGAGAGAGGGAGGGAGCAAGAGAGAGCCAGAGGTGAGGGAGACAGAGAGAGGGGGAGAGAGAGGGAGAGAGAGAGGGAGAGAGAGAGAGAGAGGGAGAGAGAGAGAGAGGGGGGGGAGAGAGAGGGAGATACAGAGGGAGAGAGGGAGAGAGAGAGAGGGGGAGAGAGAGAGCAAGGGCGTATTTTTGATTTGACACCAAGCCCAGATCTTATCCATTCAGATCTGCACTGCCTCTAGTACAGCAAGCTACCAGCCAATCAAGGAGAGAGACACAGAGAGGGAGACAGAGAGAGAGGGAGGAAGAGAGAGGGAGGGAGGGGGGAGAGAGAGAGACAGAGAGACAGAGGGAGAGAGAGGGGGAGCGAGAGAGAAACAGAGAGATAGAGTGAGAGAGAGAGGGAGCGAGAGAGAGACAGGGAGACAGAGAGGGAGGGAGGAAGAGAGAGGGAGAGAGAGAGACAGAGGTAGAGAGAGAGTTAGAGAGAGACAGACGG
>NC_140242.1:13098702-13101202 GCF_949987555.1 Borostomias antarcticus
CTCCCTCCCTCCCTCAATCTCTCTTCCTCCCTCTCTCTCTCTCTCTCTCTCTCTCTCTCTCTCTCTCTGGGTAGACTCAGTCAGTCAGTCAGTCATCTGGTCAGTCAGTCAGTCAGTCAGTCAGTCAGTCAGTCATCTGGTCAGTCAGTCAGTCAGTCATCTGGTCAGTCAGTCAGTCAGTCAGTCATCTGGTCAGTCAGTCAGTCATCTGGTCAGTCAGTCAGTCAGTCATCTGGTCAGTCAGTTGCTGGTGTTGTTGTGGTGGCTCACAGTGTTGGCAGAGCAGCAGCAGAGTGTCTGAGGACGGACCCTCTGTCACGCTGATGGGCAGATAAATCACTGCTGCATACGCTCTCACAGCCCCAACCCCCTGCCTCCCTGCACGTGTGTGTGTCTTCCTCAGCCGGTCTGTCTGTCTGTCTGCCTGTCTGTCTCTCCACCCGTCTGTCTGTCTGTCTGTCTGTCTGTCTGTCTGTCTGTCTGTCTGTCTGTCTGTCTGCCCGTCTGTCTGCCCGTCTGTCTGTATGTCTGTCTGTCTGTCTGTCTGCCTGTTTGTCTGTCTCTCTGTCTGTCTGTCTGTCCCTGCTGGATCCCTCACACACTAGCCACTATGGCCACACACACACACACACACACACACACACACACACCAGTGGGTCTCCAGACGCTCGCCCACTCACACAGGGAGTTGGTGTATGAGAGCTGTGTATTTACTCGCTTACTAGCTTTTCTTCATGAGCTCGGCGCTATTCAGCTGTACCTGTCCTACGATGGAACAAAACCTGTCTGGAATTCAATTACTGTAGCTTTTAGCTCGGCATTTCTTCACTACTCATCCACGTCAAGGTGATGGCTAGAGTTCTCTCATGACTTGCGAGCTGTTCGATTAAAACGCCTGTTCAGTTCCGTTTTACCACAGTGATATTGTGACAAGACTGCAGAGAGAATATGTACTGTAAAGGCCATTCAAAGCATTGTGTACACTTGGGAAAAAAATATGCTGAAAAATGCTTTTTCAAGGGGGATGTCTCAATCTATTCGAGCCTCGATTTGACACTGTGCTGTGCGGTACGTTTTTGTCTACAGGCATCGAAAGAGAGGGAAACGAGTTGATCTCCCCTTTTGAATGGGAAGATTAGACTCTGAGAAGCCTTAGTAAAGACAGACATTAGTAAAGAAACAGATTAAAGAGATGGATTCTGTTATCTTCTTTACGGCTCTCCTCTGTTACCCCGCATTCACAGCACACAACGTCAGATCAAATACTATACAAGTGAACCATGGAGAGAAGCAGCTAGATGTTAGACAAAGTCACCTGAAATAAAGACACACTGTCCTCTTCACTTGCAGACAAACATTTCATCAACAACGTTTCGGTCCTAGACCATCGTCAGGTTGAACATTTTTCAATTGTTCATTTAAAATTTTTCACAGATGTTCAAAAAGTTTGTTCTTAATGACAAAAGCACTTAACACACTTTACAAGGGAGGGTATACTGACAGGTGCGCTTTGACTAATTGCCTCCTGGGCTGTGTGTGCTCAGCTATAGTCCATGAGGAATAAAAACACCAAATGAGTGGAAAAAGTACCCGGCACTGCAAGTAAATTATTAACACTTGATGCTCTGATGAAGGCACTGTGCTAAAACGGATTAAATTATAAATTCAAATTCACATTTTATTTGTCACATATACAATTATACAGAGTACTATGCTCAGTGAAATGCTTAAATTACCCATCCGAGTCCGAACAAATCCGAACACAACTTAAGAGAATAAACAAGCAATAATATGAAGCTGAGCCAAAAGTCTTGCATCTCTATATTTTCCTTTAATTTCCAATAATTTGCTATGTTTTTTTTTCTACAAGGTAAGCTTCTGTATACTATAACTACTCTGAGAGAATGTGTGCGTGGGTATGTGTGGAGTGGGGTTGTTATTGTCTGCCTATAAACAGTAAATGTGGTGTGCCAGTGAGCTGTGCTTTTGCTCATTGAATAAAAGATTAACTCTTTTGACCAATTACGGTGAAGGTCATTAAGAAGCCAGTATACTGTATATGCCATAGGTGCAGCACACAGTCTACCCATGGGACTGACGTACAGATGCAACGCTTACATACACTGCTCATATCATGCACAGCACAACCACACACAAACACACACACACAAACACACACACACACACACACACACACACAGGTGTGCGCACACACACACATACACGCATGCACGCACATTCTCGCAAAATTAATCATGATGCCATATACTCATAAACAGAGGGTATTGCGCAAGATGTTGAATATTTGATAACCCAATATAGCCCGACCATAAAGCAAATAAATAGCTTGCCGCAGCACATGACTACAAAATATTATCAATACTGCTTAAATGACATCTTGCACTTCAAGACGTATATTAAAGAGGGGGACTTGGCAGAAAACATATTACCTCAGCCAATGGGCTACTTTCCCCTGCTGCCATCCAACAATTGCATTGAA
>NC_140242.1:13103702-13131202 GCF_949987555.1 Borostomias antarcticus
CCGCCAGCCCCTAATCTTATCAACACCCGTGTCCTACAAAACAATCCACTTATCACACCTCCCAAGAGGCAGGCTGTGACCACACGTCGGGAACGCTGACGACCCATGGAGAGTGGTGAGAGCAGGTCTAGAACACGGGCTGAATAAAAATATGACTGAAAATGATGTATAAAAACTCCCTGGAGAATATGGATCAAAGGCTCGAGGTTGAATGCTGAGTGACAGAAATCTGATGAAGGAGGCAAAAACACGTATGTGTGAGTGTCGTCTGTGCGGACTACCGCTCATCACCAAACTCAGTCTCCAGAACCGGACGGCCTCCCCGCTAAACCCTGAAGGCTGGCACCCCGCAGGGCTGCGGTCTCGCCCCCTTCCTGTTCTCCCCGTACGCCCACAACTGCGTGGCCACACCCATGTAGCGGAGGGGCTACATGCCCCAGCAGAAGGGGGGGCTGTGGCACCGATACACTCCACGGCTACACCCCCCCCATTTTATTTTAGCGGGACCACTGAGTGTGAAACTGCTATGACCACCTTTGTTCTAGGGTGCCTTGTGTCAACAGACGCTGGGAGACAGGACAGGCTGAGTGGCATCTTGTGGATAACATCAAAGAGACTCCCCCTTAACAAAATAACTGAAGTCTGACCAGTTTTATGAGGGTCACGGTTCTTCCTCACTCCCTCTCTGAGAACATTCCAGAACACCAATATACAAGTCAAAATGCATAGAAAGTCAAGATGCATAGAAACTGCTATTTCAACCATGAAACTGAGTTATTCTCCAAGTACAATTGTTTATTCTATAATGTAGAGCATACTAGTGAATAAACAGGAACTGGGGATCGAACGGGCTCAGAGCAGTATTAAAACTGTGAATCCAACATGTGGGTGTGATAAAAGATGTCATGTTTGGACTTTATGTGCTCCGGCTAATGTACTGAATATGAATATGCCATCCTTCCTAATGTCCTCCCAATGTGTTGTTAATGAGATCGAATACTCAGGGATTAAAATAAGACACTGAGGGAGGGGTCAAAGATGGCCTGGCCTGAACCAGGGGCAAATCAATCAGCTGGGGTCACAAGAACCCACCCTCCGGCGAATCACGGGTATATATTCTTGAAAGTTACATGCTTTCTTTCTCTTGTTTTAACCTCTTGTTTTAACCTGTTGTTTTTTTTGATATACAATAACATCACGGATCCCATGTGCCTTAAAGCAAGTAAATTTGTCTCTGTGGAATTCCAAGGAAACCGCCTGTTAGGTACCTGCGAGTTGACGTGCTGAGTATCTACTGAAATAAAACCATCCACGAACTGTTCATCGAATCCAACTCTCGGCAAGAGAGGGAGTGGAGCAGTTGAGACTTTTGCAACTTAATTCTGAACCATTTCGGTTAGCTGTACACCAAACAGCACCGGAATAGACTCTGTACTCTGTAAAATCTGAGCGCCAAGTCTGAATTCTGAGTCCCTGCCACTCCCAACGTTCGCCAAAAACAGCGCAACCGTGAAGCTGCATCGAAAGAAGAACCGGCGTGTGACGCCAAACCCAACAACGCTGGCCACGTGGGTCTTCGAGACTCCAACGAGAGCTGCACAGCCGAGCGAGCCAGCCAGCGTGCCACACAAACCGTAAGGTCCAATGTCCAAATGCATCTCGTTTGATGTGGTGCTATGCTGTTTTGAGCATAGAGAATTGGGACAGGCTGCAATCTTATGATATAATTCATTTCCCTCCTGCTTTGTTTTCATATTGCCACATTTGTGTTTCCATCTATTATTGGATTGTGTTTTCATATTATCTTGATAATTGATTAGTATAACTTCAATAAATATTAAACGCTTTGATCACGTCATTGTAGCGTCATCAACTGGTCTCTAGATCACTTGCTTGAGTCAAGACCTCTTTTTTCAGATCGAGATTGATAAAACCAGACTATTGATCCTGGTACGGGAACAGCACCGCCTTCAACCATAACTACTCTGCTCATCAACACGCTCTGTAATGCCGTGTTGGTGATTAACGCACCTAAGCATTCCAGTCAGTGGCACACCTGTGTACAGTGATGTGACCACAAAGAGAGCTGACTTGACAAAGAGCTCGGAAATGTCTTTGAATTTTTTGCTGAAAGCCTTCCACCTCCCACCTGAAAACCTTATTCCAATAAATGCCTTTTAAATACCTTCAAAATAGCCTTTCAAAGCGCATCAATGGCTTGATGTGGAGGCTGCGAGGAAAGCAGAGGGGATTTCAGTCACTGTTGGAGGCTGTTTGTGTCCAAGCTTCAACAGAACGGCTATGTCACTCTGCCAATTCACAGTCTCCCTCTCTATACCAACTGCCCGCCCAACTCCACCTGCCCCATGGTTGTCGGACTCAGTGCGTACTGATAGACGGAGCCTGAGAATAGCTGAGCGCAAATGGAGGAAAGGCAAGCTCCCAGAGGACCTTCTTAATTTCCAATCTCTTCTTTCCACATTCTCCTCCTCTCTGTCTGCTGCTAAAGCTGCTTTCTTCCGCTCTAAAATCTTAACCTCTGCTTCCAATCCTAAAAAACTCTTTGAAACCTTCTCTTCACTACTCCAGCCCCCACCTCCTACTCCCAACTCCTCCCTTCTCCCTGATGATTTCGCCAACTTCTTTGACAAGAAAGTTAACGATATCAGATCCTCTTTCCCCCCTCCCCCGGTCAACGCTCCATGCACGAAACTCACCCCCCCATCCCCACCCTCTCTCCACTCCCTGCTCCCCCCCTCCTCTCCACGCCCCACCTTATCCCACTTTTCTCCCCTCTCCCCCAACGAGGCCCTCAACCTTGTAACATCTAACCGCCCCACCACGTGCTCCCTAGACCCTGTTCCCTCGACTCTCCTTCAGTCTGTTGCACCCGAACTCCTTCCCTTCCTAACCCACCTCATCAACGCATCTCTTGTTTCAGGATGTTTTCCCTCTGCTTTCAAGACTGCCAGAGTCACCCCCCTCCTAAAGAAACCATCTCTCGACCCATCTGATGTCAAAAACTACAGACCGGTTTCCCTTCTATCCTTTCTATCCAAAACACTTGAACGTGCTATCTTTAACCAACTGTCTTCGTACCTCCACCAGAACGACCTCCTAGATCCCCACCAATCCGGGTTCAAGGCTGGCCACTCGACAGAGACCGCCCTCCTTGCAGTAACAGAGTCACTCCATGCCGCTAGAGCGAACTCTCTCTCCTCTGTCCTGATACTCCTAGACCTGTCAGCAGCATTTGATACGGTAGACCACCAGATCCTCCTCTCCACCCTCGAGGAGAAAGGCATCGATGGCTCTGCACACTCCCTGTTTGCATCCTACCTGACGGGCCGCTCCTACCAGGTGACATGGAGAGGGTCGACGTCGGAATCGCGTAGTCTGACTACGGGGGTTCCACAAGGGTCTGTCCTGGGTCCTCTCCTGTTTTCCCTCTACACTACATCTCTGGGCTCTGTCATTCGCTCGCATGGCTTCTCCTATCACTGCTATGCCGATGACACCCAACTGGTTCTGTCATTTCCCCCTTCTGATACAGAAGTGGAGACACGCATAGCTGGGTGCTTGGCTGACATTTCGGAGTGGATGACGACACATCACCTCAAGCTCAATCTGGACAAGACTGAGCTGTTGTTCCTCCCGGGGAAGGGCTGTCCGCACCGGGACCTGGCCATCACCATTGAAGACACAGTGGTGACCCCGACTCGGACTGCGAGGAATCTGGGTGTGACCCTGGATGACCAACTGTCATTTTCCTCACATGTCACATCCGTCACACGTTCCTGCAGATTCATGCTCTACAACATCAGGAGGATTCGCCCTTTCCTCACTAATGAAACGGCGCAGGTACTCATCCAGGCCCTGGTCATCTCCCGCCTGGACTACTGCAACTCCCTCCTCGCGGGGGCACCGGCGTCAGCCATTAAACCTCTGGAACTTGTCCAGAAAGCTGCTGCTCGCCTGGTGTTCAACCACCCCAAGTTCTCCCACACAACTTCCCTTCTCCGTTCCCTACACTGGCTCCCTGTAGCGGCTCGCATCCAGTTTAAAACTCTGGCGCTAACCTACAGGGCAATGAAAGGAACAGCCCCCTCCTACCTCCAGGCCATGGTCAAACCCTACATCCCCTCCCGACCACTACGCTCTGCTACCTCAGGGCGACTGGTTGCCCCGTCACTCCGAGGCTCCTGCGGTCGATCGACACGGTCACGGCTCTTCTCTGTCCTGGCCCCGCAGTGGTGGAATGAGCTGCCCACTGATGTCAGGACAGCAGAGTCGCTGCCCATCTTTCGTCGCAGGCTCAAAACTCATCTCTTCAAGAAGTACTACAACAATCCTCCCACCTAAGCACTTATTATATTATATTGCACTGTACTTTAGATTGTGATTCTTGCACTTTGCTTCAGCACTAGATTATGCTCTTAGTCACTTGTTTGTTTTAGAAAGAAGATGCACTTGTGAGTTCTGGCAAGTAGTAGTACATTGGCTCTTCCTACGTTAAATGCAATTATTGTTAGTCGCTTTGGATAAAAGCGTCTGCTAAATGACTGTAATGTAATGTAATGTAACTGTGTGTGTGTGTGTGTGTGTGTATGAGAGAGAGAGATAGTATTCAACTTCAAAAACAAAACGTTTGTGACGTACACACCTATGTACTGTATGCACACACACGCACACACACACGCAAACACATACACACGCCCATGCACTACAAAAACTACTATCTATAATGTCTACCTTTGTGCTACACTGATTCCCCTGGAGGCAGGCTTGGTTATGAGAGGGAACAGCAGCATCAACACTCCGCACCTCCCTTAATAGCAGCAGCACAGTCATGGAGGAATTCCAAGGTAGCAGGTGCATTCAAAATCGACCAATTTACACACAAACCCAACAACATGAAGAGCCCCACTACCAACCAGCTCCATCAGCAAAACAAACTTGGTTGCAGTGGGACGGAAACTGGCCAGTTTTCAGGAAATTGAAAAGAACATTCTGATTCCACATTTTTTGAGTATAAATGAGTTGTTTTGAATACACTTTGTTGGTCCCAGGGCCGCAAGGCACTCAGTGGTTGTAAAGCGTAGTCCCACCTTTAAATTTATAAATATGTAGCGGATTGTGGACATGAAAAATACAATATTGTTAACAATCAGACCATATTGGCAATGCAATTGGCAAAAAATGGATTCTCGCTTTTATTTCAAGCTGACTCGATTGTCATGCACTCTTCACTGGCCTCCCCACAAAAAACACTGAGAGACTTCAGCTCATTCAAAACTATTAACAAAAACCAAGAGGAGAGAGCACATTAGTCCAGTCTTAGCTGCTCTGCATTGGCTTCCAGTAACATTTAGAGTTGATTTTAAGGTCCTCCTCATATACAAAGCCCTTAAGGAGCGAGGACCGAGCTACATTGCTAACTCCCTTGTCAACTATGTGCCTTTAAGAACACTGCGATCATATCTTAGGCCTATTCTCTGAAACCCAGAGTTCCTTTGTGAGTGGGGGGGGGGGGGGGGGTTGTAATTGTTTGTATCTGTATTTTATTTTCTGTGGGGCCTGCATGCCCTTTTCTGTTGTCTTTGTTGGGTTGAAAAGATGAAAATAAAAAACATTTTGACTAGAATACTGCGATCATCCACTGCTGGTTTACTAGAAGTTTCCAGCAACAGTTGGAAGAAGATCGGGAGTACAGCCTTTGTCAATTAAGGTCCAAAGCTATGGAACACAATACCTATAGATATCAGGGAAGCCACCTCGGTGAATAGTTTTAAAAGAAAGATAAAAACCTATGCTCTGCCCCTAGCTCCTTATCATTAGCTAAGTGTGCTTTAGCACCCCCTAGTGGTATTATATTATAGCAGGTTGCTTGTGTGACATCACAGCGGTGAACTTACAAAGGGCCCCGTACTACGAAGCTTGTTCATCATATCCAGGATAACTTTTCGCTAGCTCACTCGAGTAAACCGGACAACCGCAATCACGGATAAACGGTACTACGACGGTGGCTATCAACTCGTTAAGTCGACCCAGCTGGTCCAATCTAGCTATGAGCATGTTCATGGTAAAAGGGGAGGTATTTGCTCGAAATGACCAATCACATACCTTAGTATGGGTATTCGGACATGGAGAGTCTTCTTTACGTAATCAAAACAACCCAACTGTAATTCACAACAACTCTAGTCACTGTGAAAAGCCGGTAATTGTTTGAATATTATGCAGATCGTATGGTTCGTCCTGGTACGCTAAAGCACAATAGCCAATCAACAGGTTTGGATCATACAAGACTGTAGGCCACTTCATCTAGATGGTGTCAGGCATACGTGCACAGAGGACGTCTAGCGGGTTAAATGTCAGATGATTTGGTGGGTTTACAACCTAGTACTGTGGGATTACGCGGGCGACTGACCTGCTTTGAACAAGTAACCTAGATAAAGGTTAGATTTTGTTGACCTGTCGCTTTGCACGACGAAGTAACCTAGGGTAAGGTTAGATTCGTTTTTTTTAATCTTATTTTACAGTTTTTGGTTTATTTTATGGCTATTTTTATGTGGAGCACTCCATGCATGGATACTTTCTGTTGTAAAGCACTTTGAGATGCATTTATTTGTATGAAAGGTGCTATGCAAATTAAGTGTATTATTATTATTATTATTATTGTTATTATTATTATTATTATATTGTGGGACCATCTCACTGACACAGGAATGCCAGTGCTCTCAGTTACCCCTGATAAGATCAGCAGACCCCAGACCTAAGCCAGTGGGTATACTGGAAAATTGGGTATATTCTGATTAAAGAAGTGGGTATACTCTGACTAAAGTAGTGGCTATACTCTGCACTTTTATTCCTGTATTTTATTTTTCCTTTATTTTATTTTATTTTCGTGGGGCGGCTGTGGCTCAGTGGTAGAGCAGGTTGTCCAATGATCGTAGGGTCGGTGGTTCGAATCCCGCCTCCTCCTGTCCACATGTCGAAGTGTCCTTGAGCAAGACACTGAACCCCAAATTGCTCCCAATGAGCAGGCTAGCACCTTGCATGGCAGCTGTCGCCATTGGTGTGTGAATGTGTGTGTGAATGGGTGAATGAGAGGCCTTCATTGTAAAGCGCTTTGGATAAAAGCGCTATATAAGTGCAGACCATTTACCATCCTGCATTTTGTTTTAAATGTCCTTTTTGCATTTTGTTTTATATGACCTTTTACGTGTTGCACTTTGTCTTAATGATTTTAATGTCTCATGTAAAGCACTTTGAATTACCTTGTTGCTGAAATGTGTTATACAAATAAACTTGCCTTGCCTTGCCTATACTCTGACTAAAGAAGTGAATACACTCTGATTAAGGAAGTGGGTATACTCTGATTAAAGAAGTGGGTATACTCTGATTAAAGAAGTGGGTATACTCTGATTAAAGAAGTGGGTATACTCTGATTAAAGAAGTGGGTATACTCTGATTAAAGAAGTGGGTATACTCTGAATAAAGAAGTGGGTATACTCTGAGTAAATAAGTGGATATACTCTGACTAAAGAAGTGGGTATACTCTGACTAAAGAAGTGGGTATATTTTGAATAAAGAAGTGGGTATACTCTGACTAAAGAAGTGGGTATACTCTGACTAAAGAAGTGGGTATACTCTGACTAAAGAAGTGGGTATACTCTGACTAAAGAAGTGGGTATATTCTGACTAAAGAAGTGGGTATACTCTGACTAAAGAAGTGGGTATACTCTGACTAAAGAAGTGGGTATACTCTGACTAAAGAAGTGGGTATACTCTGACTAAAGAAGTGGGTATATTCTGACTAAAGAAGTGGGTATACTCTGACTAAAGAAGTGGCTATACTCTGACTTAAGAAGTGGGTATATTCTGACTAAAGAAGTGGGTATACTCTGACTAAAGAAGTGGGTATACTCTGACTAAAGAAGTGGGTATATTCTGACTAAAGAAGTGGGTATACTCTGACTAAAGAAGTGGGTATACTCTGACTAAAGAAGTGGGTATATTCTGACTAAAGAAGTGGGTATACTCTGACTAAAGAAGTGGGTATATTTTGACTAAAGAAGTGGGTATACTCTGACTAAAGAAGTGGGTATACTCTGACTAAAGAAGTGGGTATACTCTGACTAAAGAAGTGGGTATATTCTGACTAAAGAAGTGGGTATACTCTGACTAAAGAAGTGGGTATACTCTGACTAAAGAAGTGGGTATATTCTGACTAAAGAAGTGGGTATACTCTGACTAAAGAAGTGGGTATACTCTGACTAAAGAAGTGGGTATACTCTGACTAAAGAAGTGGGTATACTCTGACTAAAGAAGTGGGTATACTCTGACTAAAGAAGTGGGTATACTCTGACTAAAGAAGTGGGTACACTCTGACTAAAGAAGTGGGGCCACGTCTCGAGTGCTAGACTGCCCTGGAGAGAAATCCAAATCCAATCCAACATGGATTTCAGGGATAGCTAACACATAGGGGCCTACTACTGTTGATATACTCTACTGATCATATTTCTTATAATGTAGTACAGATGTGGGAAGTTAGAAATGTCACATGCTGCAGCATTTCACCTTTGCGGTATTTGGCAGGGAAATCCCGTTGGAAATCTCGTGGGATTTCAGACGGGTGTTATTTCGTTTTAGTGATGCACCACCGCCAGGTGGTGTCTTTGAGTAGATTTAGCAGGCTGGGCTCAGTGTTTATTATTACCTTGTTCTCAAACACATGTTTTCTCCATCTGGATGTAATTTAATTATTACGAACACCTATATCTAGGCCTACAGTAGCCTATCTATCTCGGTAACTGACGTCGGGTCAAGACGTGGTGGCTGTTAAGTCAAATGCGCAAAATAACAGTATTGTAAATATATTTGTTAGTAAAGATGTGGTGAACGTGAGGGTTTTGCGTTTTGTTTCTGGAACGCATTCAACTGGTAGGCTACTCGTAAACCCCGGAAGTAAATTTGAAGATGGGGCACCAGCTAATGTAGCCAAGTCTGAGCGCAGTAGGCTATATGGCTTCAGCACGATACAAAGAAAAAATAAGCTTGATCGGAGGTGTGGATCCATACAAAATTAACATAGTTGTCATGAGTAAAGATCACTCATTGCCAATCATATCCGGACATTAACTATCTTGTGCATAGCGGCAGGTTTGACAGTGAGTGCGTTCACATGCACACTATACGCCGATCAACCGATAATTGTAATAATGCGATTATTGAAATGGTCTTGTGAACGCCTTTATCTGATTTCCAAAATCGGGGTAAGGTCTTAGAACCGCCAAAGACGTCCATTGGACGATTGTGGGTTTTCATTTGCACATAACTATATTTTAATAAAACATTGAAATCCACCTGTCAATGACTTTCCCTAAAATTGTGTTCTGTTGCACCCCCTATTGTTAAATTATAAATTAAAAAAACATACACAATATTTTGTTATTTGAATGATCTTGAATATATATATATATTCAAGATCATTCAAATAACAAAATATCGTGTATGTTTTTATTTATTTATACCGGCCGCCAGCCGTTCAATGAACGGCTATAGGGAATGCGCAGTTTCGCGCTGGCTACAGCCTATAATATGCACAGTTTTGCGCTATGTAGGCTATTATAAATAAGTATTATTCATTGGGGGAGCTTGGACTCGCTGGGGACTGGTGGAGAGACGCAGAGCCTCCCCAGACGCGACATCCTCCAGTTGGCTGATGAGCTGCGCGCTCTGGCATCCAAACAGCCACCGGCGGCGCCCCTCGCAGTGTCCACAGAAGATTACCCCCCAAAAAATACCTGCACGGTGAAGACAAGCTGCAGCAAGAACAGAACTGTCTACCAATGCATGAAGTGCACCATAGCTGTCTGTGGCAGTTGCACTGCCAAGGTGCAGAGGATATGCGCAAAGTGTATTTGAGCTGCCGCCTCAACCGTGCGTAAGAGCGCATCAACTCGTCACAAGTTACCCGTGTATAGCTACAACTAGTAGCCCATAGCCATTAAAACGGCTTATTGTTTTATTCATATATCAACTAGATAATTCAATAATAATGAGTAGCCTAGTAGGCTATAAAAGGAATTAAATAGGGCTTAAGCCTTAAGTTGTAGCCTAGGCTACAGTACAATCACAAGACGCATAGGCCTAGCCTACCGTAAAAAGCGTTGCGTTCTCATAGGCCTATTAACTTAGATAATTATTAATTAGATAAGAATTATGTATCTACCTTCTATGCTGCATCTGTACAGTAGACTGTTTTATTTGGATCCTTGGCCAAAATGCTGTTCTTGTAGCCGTTTCATCGATTCTTCTCCTTTTGTGAAGTGTAGGCTATATTCTTGTTAAAGTGCGGCCTAGGCTTTATTCTAAAAAATATGAGAAAGGCGTCATAGGCCTATAGGCCTATGACGCCTTGCACATACAAATCGTATGTTGCTTTTAGTAACATTAAAAACAATGCAAATGCAAATCATGCAAAGTTGAAGGCCACGACTTCATCAGTTAGGCTAGTGTTGGCATGATCTATAGATGCTCAGGTCATAATGTCCGTTGAAAATAATTCCCTCTAAGCACAATTTGAATTCTATTAAAAATTAAATTTCCACATATTCTGATTCCTTCTATATAATTTTATTTTTATTTTTTATGTGTAGCCTAGTCTATAGGCTTCTGCGATGAACAAAACAGCCACAATAGCCTGCTGCAGCGAGCGAGAGGGCAGTCTACCATAAAGTGTATAACCATAATGTAATATATCTAGACTACATGCATTGTGGTATTTCTTTATATAGCCCAGCCTGCCTATCAATTGTTTCTCAATAAACAGTTATGCCATCCTCTGAGTCCGAATAAGCAGGCTAATAGACCGGCAGCTCTAAATGCCTTCCCAATCAATGAGACATGGTTATAAAAATGAT
Organism: Borostomias antarcticus; assembly: GCF_949987555.1. Taxonomy (NCBI): domain Eukaryota; kingdom Metazoa; phylum Chordata; class Actinopteri; order Stomiiformes; family Stomiidae; genus Borostomias; species Borostomias antarcticus. Next base: position 13,114,628 of record NC_140242.1, read on the forward strand.
GTTTTATTGATGAAAAGGGTAAAACTGAAAAACATGTTAAGAGTCATTGCATTGATCGATGCAGTCCGTTCAAATAGGCATCAAAAGATAAAGTAGGCCCATTTAAAATGACCAATTACATCTTCAAATCCCTTCTAATCTTGGCCTTTGATAGGGTTTTTTCCCGCCCTACTGCCAATTATATCCGGACATTAACTATCTTGTGCATACAGAGCACAAACAATGAAACAATTAAACAAATAGATTTCCTCCCTGTCTGTCTGTGGCATTCGCTACCAGCAAACACTGAAAATACAGGTCCTCAATTTATTTAGATTAGACTAGCCTATCCAACTGGACCACTCCAATGAATGTTGAACGTAGCCCACTTTTATTCTTTAGGTTTTACAGAATGCCTACAACACACATGCATGCGCCATATCTGACTAGCTCGCCACTCGCCAGCGAACCTGGACTAGATTATTGTAACCCCCCCCCCCTACAAATTCTTTTATATTCAAATAAACTGGATGGACCGGTTTCCTAGCCCTGGATCGTGGGGAGAGGGGTAGCCTACGTTAGCGGGTGCTTTGCCATGACCGGCCATTCCACAGGTGTTGGATTAAATTCGCTAGTTTGATTGATAGATGGATGGATATAACGTCCAAAGTATTGTGCAAGTATTGTATAGGCCCATGTGTAAGAGATGAATGGTTGTAACCATGAACTCAGCCAGAGGTAGGCCCTACTGTAGATTATCAGCATTATCACCAGTCTCAATTGATGCTTTCCTCTAGGCTACGTGTTGCCATTCATTTAAACCACCATCTCACCTAGACTACTTCTGTTGCTGCATTTTTACATTTATGCTTTCATGATTTTAGAGCGCAATCAACATTTTCCAGGATTCCAATAAGTCCATCCATTCCTCCAACTTTGTGCTGAGCGCAGCGCAGGCTGGTAGCCTACTGTCAAGGATCACGACAGATGCACTCCCTTAACACGTCTCGCAACTCCCCAGACCATCAAGAGAATTTCAATATGAAAGACCTTTAAGTGGGGTATTCCAGGAGGTAGTCTAATGTAGCAAGTCGTCGGTCTTCACGACGCACTGTAATGCTTGTTTGCTGTGTAGATCCAGTCATAGAAGCGGGCATCTCGTCCGGCGATTTGAAACAGCTGGTCAATTCACCCCAACAAGAATAGCCAAGCGAAGGACAAAAATTAAACCACAAACATTACTATGTTAGCCTAGCTAACTGTGTTAGCCTAGTTCCATATGAGAACACTCCTCGGTCCAATTCCGTATAGATGATCAGCCTGTGTCCACGTAGTTGCTAGCTAACTGGTGTGTACATTCCATGAATATCCGAAGCAATTATTCCCTATGTAGTTCACTATATGGGTAACACTACTTAGGGAATAGGGACTGAGTGAACCATTTCAAACACATCTCTAGTCAGCCCCGTTAGCTAGCTTACTCGTCCTGATGCCATGTTCCATGAGAACACTCTGCTAGCTAGCTAGTTAGCCTACTGTATTAAACCTCTACTTGTCCCGATACCTTGTTCCATATGAGTTAACAGATACAGACCCGATGACAGTTACAGAGATAGATAGGCCTACTATAGATAGATAGGCTTTGTTCGTAATAATTAAAATTACAACCAGACAGAACAAGTAGTTTGAGTTCACATAGTTGTTAGCTAACTGGTACAGTTAGCTAGCTAGCTGACCCCTGACGTCTGTTCCCTGTGTCACGTGAATGGTGGTTGTTTAGTTGCAGTCTAGCTTACAATAGCTTCTCACGCCGTTCACTACCATTCCATATTTTTTCTGATTTAATGACGGGTTTCTCTTCCTGCTTCTGCCTAAGCACTCCACAATACCACAATACAACAGTGTCATGTTTTACCGAAGGAGAAGTGAAGAAGACGGTAGCTATCAGTGGCTAAAGCAGTTAGCTAATGTTAAGATCATTCCTGTAGCTGCTTTGCTGCTAATGCGAGCTCGTCTCCGTTCCTGCCCGAGAAACAGAAGTTGAACTAATAGCATCAAAATCAAAATAGCTACAGGAATCATCGTTGTAAAGTTACCGACAGCTACCATTAATATTATGGAAGCTGCTGTCGTGAGCTAACTTGCTATCACGGTCTTATCGTGCAGCTTCACAGCCTGCTATTAGCAGACAGCACTAAAGTTGACAAAATCACACTTGCACATCATTAGAATTCCAACCATTTATATGGGATTTATCATTCAACGAAACATGGAACCTGAATACTACCTGATATTTCAACCTGCTGCCATCAGTGATCGGCGCGTCTCCTTGTTTGCGTCATGAATATCCTACGCAATGACATTCCATGTAGTGTCCCAAAACTGTTTAATCATTCCCTATGTAGTTCACTATGAGTAGCACTACATAGGGAATAGGGAGTGAGTGAACCATTTCAAACACATCTCTGGTCAGCTCCGTTAGCCATCTTACTCGTCTTGATGCCATGTTCCATATGAGAACACTCAGTTAGCCTACTGTATTAAACTTCTACTTGTCCCGACACATGAGTTAACAGATAGACCCGGTGACAGTTACAGAGATAGAAACTATAGATAGATAGGCTTTGTTCGTAATAATTAAATTACAACCAGACAGAGAACAAGGAGTTTGAGAATGGTAGGCTCATCTAATGTGCGAGATGAGCTACAGCAATGGGTCAATGAGTAGTATTACTGCGCCCCTATGGGCATGCGAGCGGTGGTGCGGAACGCCGTAAAGCGCCTGTTAGAATACCGCGGGTCAAGCTACATTCTTATGTTCTCACATCTGTATTTATTCCAAGCTCTGTGCTCTATACAATGTTCCTAGAGCTAATACAAAACATGTTCCAGGAGCCTGCTTGATCGTCTCGTTGAGAGAGGTCAGGGAATAATTTTTACAGTTCTCCGATTGGCCCACATGGGGGAACTGGTTGTGTGCTTCCCTCTGGAAAATGTAGTGGTAGAATCTATGTCCATTTACCCTTTCTCTCTGTAAAGCATATTGTGTTGCCTCTGTGTATGAAATGAGCTATATAAATAAAGTTAGATTTGATTTGATAGTAGAACCTCGGTACTGTAGTATTCTTCTATAGGATCGAGGATTCGTTCTATCGAGGAATAAACATATTCACAACTAGGACAGAGGACAAACACACACACAAACACACACACACACACACACAAACACACACACACACACACACACACACACACACACACACACACAGTGTGAGGACAGGTTCCACAGCACCCCTGATGACACGCACACACAAACACACACACAAACACACACCCATATGCTCAGGAACACACACACACACACACACACAGTGTGAGGACAGGTTCCACAGCACTCTTGAGGACACACACACAAACACACACAAATACGCATACGGCAGATGTGGTCTCATAAAAGCAATGAAGAAATTGCTATTACCCATTATTCCCTGCACTGTGCTCAGGGTGAGTCTAGGGAAATCACTCCAGCGTAATGAGAAGACGCCAACCCCACAGCACAGGCACCGTAATGAGACAATCGGAGACATATGGCCCTTCATGATGGGAGTGGGAGTAGTCGTGAGTGAGTGTGAGTGAGCGAGTGAGTGTTTGCGTGTGTGCGCGTGTCCTTACCTGAGGCAGCCGGTGGCGTTGCGGAGGACCTGGGAGGTGTGGAGGTGGAGCTTGCGGTCGTCCAGGTGGCCGGGGGAGGAGTCCCAGGTGGAGTGCGGGATGATGACGCTGTTGGTCAGCACGGCCAGGGCGTCCTGGATGATGGGCATCTTCAGGGCGTCGCAGGAGGACAGGTTCCACAGCACGCCTGAGGACGCATGGACACAGACAGACACACACACACACACATATACACACACAGTGTGAGGAAAGGTACACACTACAAATAATGTCTGCTTTGTGTTGGTTTGTGAGGCAAAGATAATGAATACGACAGAGAGAGAGACACAGAGAGAGAGAGAGAGACAGAGAGAAAAAGAGAGAGGGATGGAGAAGAGAGCTAAAACAAACAGGAGAAACTTAAAAAGAAGAGAACCATCTTTGACAGCCCAACATTGTGCCCAAACACGTCATGAAAGATTCACTAGGAACCGATAAGCAGCTGTGTAGAGGACCAGGACCCAGAATTCCTATACCCGCATGTGTACTTGCTATGGCAAATTAAATCTGAACTCTACTCCCCATGTCGGTTTTCACTACAGACTTCTAATCTGTTTTTAAAATGTAGTCTTGCTTGTTTTTTGCCAAAAAATAAATATATTTTTTAGTTTAAAAATGCATTTTAAAAGGTATTTTCTATATAGTGAATGTACAGTATGCCGGTGGATTTGATTTATCCCCAGAAGAGTGATATGCCTGCATGGGCTACTGTAAGTCCCAAGACTGACACAGTTCAGGGTGCACTGTGAGCGCCAGTCATTTGACCTGACCAGTATGATGTGATTCACTGAGCCTGGAGACCAATTGGCTCCCTCCTCACACATTCAGAGAGAGAAGGGCGCGCTTACACAGACGCACACGCCAACACACGTGCACGCTCCGAGTCAACAAATACATGTAATAAGAAGCACATACACACGCGGTTATTACCGCAGATGAGGGATTCTCTCACAGCGCACCAAACCTCTGTCCACCCTGGGACACACACACACAGACACAGACACACACACACTCTGTCTCCAGTCAGATGGCAGAGCAGATGCTTCTTCTCAGACGGGTAAGCGGAGGGCTGAAATCCTATTGGTCAACAATGACACCTCCACCTAATCAGCACTCTGAACAGGCCTTCCTCTGGGAGTCATCACAGGGGAGAGAGAACAAGATAGAAGGAGAGAGGGAAAGGAGAGAGGGAGAGAGAGAAATAACTAGAGAAAGAGAGAAAGAAGGGGAGGAGAGAGAGAGGGGGTGAGAGGGAGATAGAGAAAGAGAGAGAGAGGTAGAGAGAAGGAGGGAGAGAGAGAGGGGGAGAGAAAGAGAGAGAGAGTTAGAGAGAGAGAAAGAGAAGTGTGGGATATTTTCCTGAGACCTGGAGTAATGGTCTCATTACACCTAAAAGTAAGACAAGTAAAATCTTGCCAAAGGTTGAACTGGGGCCTAGTAGCTCATTGTTAGTGACTGGTGTCTACAGGCATGCCAAGGCTGAGGTCAGCGTTATTGACAGAATCTCTAATATACTCAATTTGTATTCAAATTCGGAGATGATAGTGATCGGTGATTTTAATCTGGACTGGCAGAGTGTTGCTTCTGGTTACCTGAAGGAAGTGAGTGGTAATCTGGGCCTTTCTCAGTTGGTCACTGAGACTACTAGGCCATATCCTAATCAGGCCAGGTCCAGCCTGGCTTATGTGCGTGGCTGGCTTGTTTCTGTTCAGGACTGATCGAACGGAAGCTAGTCACGCCACTGAAATAGCTGTGAATTGAAATGAATGAAATAATGTCTGATAAATTAAGATGGGTCTTGTCGCCTGGACACAGTTCCAATGCTTCCAATTCACAATAAGAGCGGGATAGCCAGTTAGCTCATGAGCTCACAACAACTAGCAGCAGCTTCCATAACATTAATGGTAGAGGTCAGTGGCTAAAGCAGTTACACTGATGATTCCTGTAACGTTAGCTATTTTGCTGCAATTGGTTCAACTTCTGTTTCTGGACAAAGGTAAGGGATAAAACAACGTTTCCGCTGGTAAGGTTTTCCCGTGGCAAAGGCAAGATCCTTGCCGCCACACCAAACATTTGATACAAAAAACAATAATACAAAAAATTAGGCTATATATATATAAATGTCTTAAATTAAACAACCTAAACTTTCCTGCCTAAATGCACTTTCAAAACTACTGTCGTGCCCACATTAGGACTATTTATTTTCAATAAGACTCTATTAAGCCTATAGGCCGCGCGCTCCGTGCTGCTCCATGCTGCTCCTTTCTGAGGTGATCGGAAGACTCGGCGCGTGAAGGGATTTTTTCTTCAGTGAGCGGCATGAGGTTACAACGAAAGATAGGTGGGCTATTGACGCTCAAATATAACAATATTGTTAAACAGTGTTTGAATTGGGCCAAACACTGATGCTGGCACCTATAGGTCTACTCCTCAAAATGCCATGCAATGCCATGCAAGCTAAAATACATTTATGTTAGTAATCTAAGTGGCGTTATAGCTACAGTTAGACGTGCCGACAGCTCCTGCCCATCTCAAGCACATTGGTAAAGCCTTTGGTTTTATAATTCCCTGATGACAACTAGCGGATCCTATAACCTAATATATCAATACAATTTTCCAGATGGACATACGACGATTTTTGAAGAGGAAGAAGAGGAGAATGATGAGACCATTCAGGTAGGCTAGGTTATTGCCGGCTAGACATGATTCACATCGGGGGGATTAAGGAACAAGGCAAGCTACCTGTAGGCTAACAGTTTTGGCCGCTTTCAGGGACCAGTAAACTCTGTTCGGGCAAGAGGAATGCCTCATGCAGTTGTCTGATCGGACAAGTAAAAATGAATATGATAAATTGGCCTTGTGTTGCTAACGTTACGTAACGTTATCTGAAAATACAGTTTGAGCCGAAGCAGAGCCTGCTCCATTTGAGCTACGTGCGGCTGTCTGTCAGTCAGCCAGCCCTTCAAGTGAGCATTGTCAAGGAGACATACACCACAAGCGCGAGTAGCAACTTCAGCTTCAGGTTATGCGAGTCAGGCGCAGCGCTGCCTGATGGATTGTGCAACCGTCTTTTTGGCTGGCTGAACTAACACTAGCTTGCGTTAATGTTCCTCCAGCCACCTAAAAAGTGCCAATCAAAATAACAGAAAAAGCATTATTTAGGCATGTTTATAGACTAGCCTACCTTTTTAACAAAATATACAGCTGCTGTTATAATGGTAACCTACAATACATCTGATTAAAATATGTCTATAAACCATATGATATATTAAGTGATCCTGTCCAGTTACATGTAATTAATTACATTTTAAGCTCTATGACTTTACCAGCCTTATGAGATAAGTTAGGCCATCTTTATAGGCCTACTATTCAGTTAATTGTTTTTTTTAGGCAGAGGCAGGGATTGTGGTAGGAGAGGACAGGACTGTGGCACAGGCACAGAGTGGAGGCACAGGTGAGAGAGAAGAGAGAGGTTGTTGAGAGGAGTGCAAGAGAGGAGAGAGGAGAAGGAAGGGGACAGGAAAGAGGAACAAGGGAGGAAGAAGGGCGGTCTCCGATCCCCCGCTTTGGTTTTAAAATCGGATTTTTTTTTTCACACACCACCACACCAAGAGATCAGTTCCACAGGAAACACTGGATAAAAATATTGGAGTGAAAGGATGAACGTGTGGAGGTTTGGGGTATAGTCCCATAAAGTCATCCCCACCAGGGCCTTGAACCCCCGTCTCCTGGGTCGGAGTCCTATGCTCTCACCACTACTCTACTTGTGCAGCGGAGATCAGCGGGTTGGTTTTGGTGTCCTTCTTCCAGTCCCTAATGTGGGTTGGGGTTAGAATAAGGGTTGGGGTTGGGACAGGATCTGACCTATAAAGGCAAGGGGTAAAGGTCACAGTGAAAGGATGAACGTGTGAAGGTTTGGGGTATAGTCCCATAAAGTCATCCCCACTGGGGCCTTGAACCCCCGTCTCCAGGGTGGGAGTCCTATGCTTTCACCACTACTCTACCTGTGCTGAGACTACTGCCTCTTGTGGTGCCAACAGAGAAATGCAGGTCAACATTGACCGGAGGGAGGGAGGGAGTGATAACTGGACAAACGCTATTCTAGGCGCGCTGGCTTACCGCCATGCACAAAAAAGCACTGCCTCTTGTCTAGGTGTGCTGGCTTACAGCCATGCACAAAAAAACACTGCCTCTTGTGGTAGCAACATAGAACTGCAGGTCTGTGCCTGATCCTGTGCCAGACGCACAGGGGATAACCAAGACTGGCTTTCTTTTAGACAACTCAGAAATAAATGTACAACAGCTGTAAGGAAAGCTAAATCTGACTACTTTTTGGATTTAGTCTCTAACTTCTATTCAAACCCTGCAAAGTTCTGGGGTGCTGTGAACTTAACTAAAAACAAACCCTCTAGTTCACTGCCCTTGTCTATTAATGTAGATGATCATGTAATCTCTGATCTAAGCATTTAATGATATTTTTTTGCCTTTAATAAGCACTTTGCTGAGGCTGGGCACTTTTTTGATAGGCTGTATACTGGGCTGGCTCCCTTGGATACTGATTCTGGTTGCATTCCCCCTTTGGACCGTGTCTCTCATTTGTCCTTTCAGCCTTTTACACCTAGTGAAACATTAGGGAATCTTGAAATCCATAGACCCTAAGTGTTTTACTGGTGAGGACAATCTAGATTATTTTTTATATATATATAAAACTGGCAGCCCCAGTCATTAATGAGCCATTGGCATACATTTTTAATCAAACATTTTGAATAAACATTGCGTCAGGTATAATTCCTCAGGTTTGGAAATCTGCCCATGTGGGCCCATTGCACAAAGGGAGTGATAGGGATAAGATGGATAACTATTGTCCTATCTCCAGATTACACTGCTTAGCCAAAGTTCTGGGCACCTTGGTAAATAACCAACTGAAATATTTTCTTTCAAGTCACTCAGTTTTAAGTGCTCACCTATCTGGATTCAGAGCTAATCACAGTACCTCTTCATTTAGTCTTATTACTAATGCCATCATTTCGGCATTAGACAACAGGAAACACTGTGCTGCCCTCTTTGTAGATCTTTCAAAAGCATTTGATAGTCGATCACTAACTGCTTTTAAACAGACATTGGTTTGGATAGATATGCTTGTTATTGGTTTCAGGACTATCTGTCGTCAAGGTGTCTGTGTGAAATTGGGTAACATTCGATCTGATTTCTGAGTGTTGGGTCCTGTCCTTTTCACCATCTATATTAATGATATTGTCTCTGCACTAACTGGCTGTCATGCTCATCTATAATGCTGATGATACAGTTGTCTATTGTATTGCAGATACTGTGCAGGAAGCCATTGAGAACGTGCAGCTTTCTTTTAATGTGCTGCAAGAAGCTCTCACCAATCTGAAACTAGTCCTTAATCCTAGTAAATTTAAGTTTATGTTGTTTTCTAGAGCCAGGATTACTGATTATGACAGGCTCCATTTATTAACGGCTAATGGCTCGCACATTGAGAGAGTCACTGAGTGAGTACAAATATCTTGGTTTGTGGCTGGATGATAAACTCTCTTTCAAGTTTCATTTAGACAGTCTAGCCTCTAAGCTGCGGCAGAAAATTGTCTTCCTGTACAGAAACCGTTCTAGCTTTCCTATGTTCAGCAGGAAGAGAATTGTTCAAGCTGTCTTCTTATCAGTATTAAACTACGATTACACAATCTATAGACATGCTTCTTTGACTACCCTGAAACCCCTAGACTCTGTCTACCATTCCGCCCTAAGATTTATTATGGGTGATAGTTATGACACCCACCACTGTGTTATTTATGATAAGGTAGGCTGGTCTCCTCTCTCTTTAAAGGAGAAGGCTGGTCCAGACAACCTGGACCTTATTTACAGCATATTATAAGACATTTGACTCACCAAGATAACTTTGGTGTAATTCGGAGGCCTGTAGAAGAAATTTAAAATCCACAGGCCCCCAGGATTCAAAATCTAAAGTGAAGCCGTATTGAACTGCGCCATCCAAAAAAACGTGTCACTGATACCTTTGACATGCGCAGTCAAAGGTATCAATGACGAATTCTTGTAGTCCACGAACAGATTGCTCTCCCCGCTCTGAGTTAGCGATGAAAAGCGGCTTGCTTATTAATCTACTTTAGTCAAATATATCCGTTGGAAAACTTTTTTTTTTATTCAGGCATGTTTGCTAGTAGGTGGTATTCATTCTGTTCACAACAACGCGATGTGCTTCCCTAAAGCGAGGGCTTGTTGTGGTCTTCAAATATTTGGTCTTTAGCCTCTGTAATATGATCTTTAGAAACATCTTTAGAAACGAAATACAGGTTCCCCACTTGCTCCAGCACGCATGCGCACAGTGCGCAGACTGGCTATTCTCCGTCTGTAGGCTACACTCGCAGCTCACATTCTCTACGCTACGATCGGCTTGTTGGTGCCTGGAATATTGTGTGCAATATGGCTGAATATTTATCAGATTTTGAGGATGTATAAGATGACTTAGAATATGATATAAGCCGATCGTACCGTAGAGAATGTGAGCCGCGAGTGTAGCCGGAGAATAGCTGTGCGCATGCGTTCTGGAGCAAGTGGGGAAGCTTTATTTGTTTCTGATTTTAAATTTCTTCTACATGCCTCCGAATTACACCAAACTTATCTCGGTGAGTCAAATGTCTTATAATATGCCATAAATAAGGTCCAGGTTGTCGAAAAAGAACCTTCTCCTTCAAGGCGTAACTATCACTAGTCATTGTTTATTTTCAAAACCACTATTGGTAAGCTTCCTCCTGGTCTCTGCTGGACTGGAGCCTTGGTACCTACCAGACCTGATCAAACAATCAGTTTGTTTTTAGGGTTCCTCGAGTGCATTCTGAACTTGGTAGAGCTGCTTTTTTCCATGATGCTCCTGCAATACTTTATAACAGACTCTAAAGCTTGAGGTACTTCCTTCAAACGCATAGTTTAAATGCATGTCTCTTGACATTTGTACTTCGACCTGTAACTGTTTATTATAATAATAATAATAATAATTATTATTATTATTATTGTTATTATTATTATTGTTATTGTGTATTGTATTTGTTCTCGTTATTTATGTATTTGTGTGAACTCGTCAACACTGTAAATGAGGGAAACCTCAGTGCTTTACGAGTATAAATAAAGGTTTGAAATGAAATGAAGTCTGACCCTCAGAACTCTAGAGGGATGTGTGTCACCAGCTGTATGGGCAAAGTGCAGCATCATCTCCTGAATACAGTAGGACCCCACTCATCCGAACTTCAGAGATCCGAACCTCCCGGTCTACCGAACAGGCTTAATTTTTATTTATTTTTTTCGAGCCTGCTATCTGGTTACTGGTGGGATTTTCATTACAGTACTGTAGGCCTACTTGCATTTAAATCTGTCATAATAAATACGTACTGTATCCTACTGTGAATAAAAACAGAACTGTATGTAGACCTACATGTTGCCTGTAGGCTGTAGCCTACTGTCACGTTTAATTTCTTTGTTACTTTAATGTCGAGCGCAAAACGCAAACGAGTGCTGCGCGAGAGCTGCATTCCTTGGTAGCCAGAAAGTGCGTCAGCAACCTGAAGCAGAGGAGTATCGAGTCATTTTTCGTTCCCAGTTAATGGACTTCAGGAACACAGACGTGTTGTGAGCATGTAGATTAGCCTACTAGGCCTACTGTATTTGTTAAATAATAGCCTACAGCCTAGGCCACATTAGCCTACATCGGTTGTTTAGGCTGCAATAGCCTAAGACACGACAACTTCTGTCATTTAATTTATTTATTTATTATCATTTGCTCTAATTGTTCTAATGTTGGGTTGTTTTTAGGCTATACCATTTTGTTCTGCGAATACAGTAGCCTATCGAATCAGCGTAGTTCTCGTTTGAGAATAAAGTACTGTATTTGATCAAAGCACGCACTCAAGTGGAAATTTGTTTATTTTATTCTAGGCTACTGTAGGCCTATTATAGGCTAGGTTGTATGAGTTTAGTTGGCTATTCGATTGCAAATTTGATGCATTTTCACAAGTAATTAAGGGTATTTATCAGTCTATTATGAGTCTATATGAAACAAGTATACCACTTATTGAATTTGGTGCATTTTAACATATGTTTCAGTCATCCGGACATTTCAGAGATACGAACGACCTTCGGTCCCGTTGGGTTCGGATAAGTGGGGTCCTACGTAGTTGAATTCGTAACTGACCACAATGTCCTGCATAAAAGCCAGAATGGATTCATGCCAAACCTTCGCCCATCTGACCATTTCTTCACCCCCACCACTCTCATTCACACACGTTCACCAAAATAAAATTAAAAAAATCAGAAATGTATTCTGCCACCATGACAAGGATTCCCATGGCGACAGGGTGTAGGGTTATGACGGCGGCCATTTTTAAGCTGATAAATGTGACCACTAAACCTCCATCTCCTGCTTACTGCCTCTGGATCTGCCAATGAAGCCAGACCCACTCAATACACCTTCAGACCCTGAGAGGTGCAGGTCAGGAAGAGGTGAACAAAGAAAGAATGATAAATAACCGGATGAAAACATGAGGAGGAGAGAGGAGAGACAGAGGGAGGGAGGGAGAGAGAGGGAGAGAGGGAGAAGAACAAACCGAGAGGAAGATGATATTGAACAATTAAGATAAACTTGTCTTCTGTCTGCCCGCAATCATGAACTCAGTGTGTGTGTGTGTGTGTGTGTTTATCTGTGTGTGTGTGTGTTTGTGAGAGTGCGCCATTTCTCTAATCAGGCATGTCTCTCCAGAGTGCACTGAGTGATTGTAATCAGGTTTAGCCCGGCTTTTCTCTCTGATGACCCTCCAACTGAAGCAAAACTCAGCCTGACAGACCTGACTCTCTGAACACCGTCTGACAGACCTGACTCTCTGAACACCGTCTGACAGACCTGACTCTCTGAACACCGTCTGACAGACCTGACTCTCTGAACACAGCCTGACAGACCTGACTCTCTGAACACCGTCTGACAGACCTGACTCTCTGAACACACGACCGTCTGACAGACCTGACTCTCTGAACACAGCCTGACAGACCTGACTCTCTGAACACAGCCTGACAGACCTGACTCTCTGAACACCGTCTGACAGACCTGACTCTCTGAACACCGTCTGACAGACCTGACTCTCTGAACACCGTCTGACAGACCTGACTCTCTAAACACCGTCTGACAGACCTGACTCTCTGAACACAGCCTGACAGACCTGACTCTCTGAACACCGTCTGACAGACCTGACTCTCTGAACACCGTCTGACAGACCTGACTCTCTGAACACACGACCGTCTGACAGACCTGACTCTCTGAACACCGTCTGACAGACCTGACTCTCTGAACACAGCCTGACAGACCTGACTCTCTGAACACCGTCTGACAGACCTGACTCTCTGAACACAGCCTGACAGACCTGACTCTCTGAACACCGTCTGACAGACCTGACTCTCTGAACACCGTCTGACAGACCTGACTCTCTGAACACCGTCTGACAGACCTGACTCTCTGAACACACCACCGTCTGACAGACCTGACTCTCTGAACACCGTCTGACAGACCTGACTCTCTGAACACCGTCTGACAGACCTGACTCTCTGAACACCGTCTGACAGAACTGACTCTCTGAACACCGTCTGACAGACCTGACTCTCTGAACACCGTCTGACAGACCTGACTCTCTGAACACCGTCTGACAGACCTGACTCTCTGAACACCGTCTGACAGACCTGACTCTCTGAACACCGTCTGACAGACCTGACTCTCTGAACACACCACCGTCTGACAGACCTGACTCTCTGAACACCGTCTGACAGACCTGACTCTCTGAACACCGTCTGACAGACCTGACTCTCTGAACACAGCCTGACAGACCTGACTCTCTGAACACAGCCTGACAGACCTGACTCTCTGAACACACCACCGTCTGACAGACCTGACTCTCTGAACACCGTCTGACAGACCTGACTCTCTGAACACACGACCGTCTGACAGACCTGACTCTCTGAACACCGTCTGACAGACCTGACTCTCTAAACACCGTCTGACAGACCTGACTCCCTGAACACCGTCTGACAGACCTGACTCTCCCATGGCCTTCTTACTGTTGTACAAATTGCAGTACCTCCCTGTCCTGCCTACAATACATTCTGGAGGGAGAGAGAGAGAGAGAGACAGAGAGAGAGAGAGAGAGAGAGAAAGAGAATGTATTAAACAATTACACAACCTTGTACACTGAAGCATCATTGACTTGAATGGCATTGGGAGAGAGTGGTAGAGAGGGTGAGAGGGAGTGATAGAGACAGAGAGGGAGAGAGAAAGAGAGAGAGAGTGGAAGAGAGGGAGATAAAGAGAGAGAAAGAGACTCTTCATTGATCTAGTGCAAGGACACAACGTCCTGTCCGTGACTTTGGCCAAGTTCAGAGCACACACACTCACACACAAACGCTCACACACACACACATACACACACACACGCACACACACACACACGCATGCACACACAAACACACACACATACATACACACACACACACACACACACATACATACGCACACACACCAACTCCTGTCTGCTGTAGAAACATAGATCTGTAACGCTTCACTGAGCCCAATGTTCCTATGGGGATGGAATCAGGTGACCTACAGCCAATGCCATCACTATTCCCTCCTCTGTGTGTGTGTGCCCACGTGTGTGTGTGTGTGCAATCCTTTAGCCGTGGCTTTGGGAATCGCTGGGCGGTCTCAAGGCATAGACATGATTGCATGAATTCATAAATATATTAGGGAACAACTATGTTGGTGTGAGAGGGAGCGACAGGGTTTCAAGTGGCCATGTTTTATTAAAACACCCTATCAGAGAGTTCCACTGACAGTCTGTGGGCTATTGCACTGTATGGCGTGAACCGTGTGTGTGTGTGTGTGTGTGTGTGTGTGTGTGTATGTGTATGCGTGTGTGTGTGTGTGTATGAGTGTGTGTGTGTGCGTGTGTGTGTGTATGAGTGTATGTGTGTGTGTGCGTGTGTGTGTATGTGCGTGTGTGTGTATTTGTGTGTGTGTGTGTGTGTGTGTGTGTGCGCGTGTGTATTTGTGCGTGTGTGTGTGTGTGTGTGTGTGTGTGTGCGTGTGTGTGTGTATTTGTGTGTGTGTGTGTGTGTTAAGGGCCCATGTCTCAGTGCTGGTGTGTGCCTAATCAATGTCTCAAGGTGTCCTGAGAGTCAGGTTAAGATCTCCTATTGACTGAGAAAAGCCTCTGTATCGATGAAACTTTGATTGACATCCCGGCCGGCCTTGGGCCGCTCCTATCTACAGTGTGTCTCAGACCGGAGAGCCAATAAAGTTTGTCTCAATTTGAACTTTTCAGAGAGGGCTGATTGCACTGATGCACAATGAAGGTTGTTCTTCCTCGTTCTGTCATGGAGCCAAGCTTTCTCTGTGGATATTCTTCCAAAAGCTTCACATTCTAGAATACCTACCTTTCTGCTTTCTTTTTTTTAACCAACATTTTTCCTAACCTGAAAAACGTGACACTTTACTCAATAGGCCATCACGTATATCCTGGAGTTACAGAGACTACAGAATTCAGAAGACGCAACTGATCAATCATGATTCATTTGTTCAGCTGAAGGAGAGAGAGAAGAAGGTGTTTTGATTCATTTTGTTTTGTTTTGTGAATTATTTTGTGTTATATTGCTCCTTAAAGTCCCAGTTAACCAAAATCAGAGATTTGCTTGAAAACACATTCTATGTGTTAGTGATGCATTGCTGATAACATGTAAAAATGGGATGAACCATGTGTAGTACTGAATTGTGAAGTTAGACCAGTTTTGTGTTTTTGACCAGTTTTGATTTCTGGATTTTCTGGGCGGGCTTAAAACGGTACCGGATGACGTAGAGCGGTGTTCTTAGCATATCCCCGCCCTAACACTATATAAAGCTAGAACGGATTTGAATCTTCGGTTCTCCTGCTCAATCTTGAGTCTAGAATTAGCTAGTTTTAACCAACAGTCTAGAATTAGCTAGTTTTTCTTAGTTAGCAATGCCTATGCATAAAACTAAACGAAAATGCATCCTTCCTGGATGCCAGCAGGAATGGGATGATAAGGTCTCCTTCTTTCACTCCCGAGTAAAGCTGAAATGAGAAGCAAATGGTTAGCATTTTTGAAGAGCCATGGTGTTACAGAGTCTGTCACCGCTAGCGCCCGCCTCTGCAGCAAACATTTCACTCCCGAAAGCTTCTGCAATTATAATATGAGGCTTTTGGGTTTCACGGACTCACGACTGGTCCTGGTGAATTCGGCGGAGCCAACCATCTCCCTCCCCGGCCTCCATTCTCCTCCTGTCGCATCAACCTTTGGTGCCGACACCGTTGCCTTGTGTGCTTATAGCTAATTAACGTTATAACGTTAGCTAGGTAACGTAAGCAATAGGAAAATACACTGCTACGTTAATCTACAAAATGTGTCTTGACATTTATGTGGTAATGTCAGCTATGATGAATTATATGTAATCTTAGGAGGAATTATAGCTAACATTAGCTATGTAGCTTGTTGCAGATGGGAGTGTGTATATAACCTTAGTCTAGCTAACATAGCTAGCAGCACCGACCAGGCGACCACCCACCAAATAACGTTACGGATTATATATTATGACTATAAGCGTTAACTATACAGAAACTGCCTGCCATATTTGTGGCACCTGATGTGCGTATGGGTTCACCGGTAATGGTTACAGTATATTTCTCCAGCGGGAGACCGGGAGGCGGGAGCGAGGGGGGTGGTTAAGTAGACCAGCTGCAGCTGGAGAAAGACGCACCCTCTCCCAGTGAAGCGGTGCTCGGCGGCTACTGGCTGAACATTCCA
>NC_140242.1:13136202-13171202 GCF_949987555.1 Borostomias antarcticus
CCATCTCTCCTCTTCTCCCCTAACCCCCCCTCTCATCTCTCCTCTCCTCCTCTAGCTGCTCCTCATCTCCCCTCTAACCTCTCCTCTTATCTCTCCTCTCATCTCTCCTCCCCTCCCTCTTCCTCTCCTCCAGGGGTGGAGTGGCCATCGGGAACACCAGGAGTTTTAGTCAGGCGGCTTAGGACCAGATTTGAGATGGATGGGGACGCGCTGGACAAAAGCACCACATTTTTTCCACAGGTTCTCTATCACCATAGCTTTCAATTTTTGATAGGAGCCACGTCATCAAGATGGTGGCCATCTTGGATTTCAAAGATGGCGACCATGTAAAATCTATAAGTGCCAATATCTCGGGTTCCAAGCCACCTAGAAGGTCAATCTTGGTGTCAAAATATACATTTTCTGGGTCAAGGAATGCATTAAAGCTAATTAGAATGTCACCAGATGATTATTTGTGCCAAAATCAAATAAATGTGTTCATTCTAGCAATTCTGGCTGATGGGCCAGGTCAGACGTCGCCCAAATCCCAGACTGGTAGGCAACTCGCTTCACGTGCTGCACCAGTGAGTCTTGCGTTGGTGGAATGTGTTCCATTGTTTTGTTCTTCTGGCAGAACAACTCTCACCATGCTTCATCAACACATTCCAAATCTCTTGTCTCCTCCTACCCACATGGTTACCACCCGTAGCCATCTCCGCTCGCTCTCTCTTGCCTAACGTCCCACCTGATTCTGAGGTCTGATTATTTCCAACTGTGTCCCTAGCATTTGCAAACCAGGAAGCAATGCCATTAGCAGCCGAATATATGAGACACAAAACAAACTGCTTTCTTTGGCAAGGTGCTGGAGCTAAAGAGATGACCCATGTCCTCTATTATCTTTCACTAGCCTGTCATTTGTCACTTTAAAGACACTGTTACTGAGAGGGAGAGACCTTTGCATCCAAGCTGGTAATGCTGACAGAATGGAAAATTGATGCAGGACTCTGCAAAGGGGTAAGGGAGCTGTTTGTTGTTGCATCTACATCAGTATTAAACACAAGCTCAGCTCATGCTGGAGAGATTCCCATTTTTGTGACCTCTTTTTGTAAATCATGTTGGGCTGAGGTGGAAAAAGACTAGAGAGAGTAGTGGTTTCTCTGGTCAAACAGAGCCGATACCTTTCACAGATGACCGTCTGCGGTATGGGAGTCACAGTTCCACCCTCTTTGTATAACTCCTGCACTTTGCTTTTACTGCACCAGTATGTTCATTAAATTAAATCTGAACATTTCTCTGGTTCCTGGATTGGATCTTTGATGTGTTCCATTGTTTTGTTCTTCTGGTAGAACAACTCTCGCCGTGCTTCATCAACACATTCCAAATCACTTGTCTCCTCCTACCCATATCCTCCTCCTACCCACATGGTTACCACCTGTAGCCATCTCCGCTCGCTTTCCCCTACTTACCTTTCCTCTGCCGTCACCTCTGAATCCTTCTCTCTCCTACCCTCTGATACTGCCACTGATCTTCTCGTCTCTTTCCTCTTCTCTGGACAATCTCTTACCCCTCACCTCCAGGCCTGCACGCCCAACTCCACCTGCCCCATGGCTGTCGGACTCAGTGCGTACTGATAGACGGAGCCTGAGAATAGCTGAGCGTAAATGGAGGAAAGGCAGACTCCCAGAGGACCATCTTCATTTCCAATCTCTTCTTTCCACATTCTCCTCCTCCCTGTCTGCTGCCAAAGCTGCTTTCCTCCGCTCTAAAATCCTAACCTCTTCTTCCAATCCTAAAAAAAACTCTTTGAAACCTTCTCTTCGCTACTCCAGCCCCTACCTCCTACTCCCAAGTTCTTTCTTCTCCCTGATGATTTCACCAACTTCTTTGACAAGAAAGTTAACAATATCAGATCCTCTTTCCCCCCTCCCCCAGTCAACGATCTGTGCACCAACCTCACCTCCCCACCCTCTCTTCTATCTCCGCTCCCCCTCTCCTCTCCACGCCCCAGCTTGTCCCACTTTTCTCCCCTCTCCCCCAACAAGGTCCTCAACCTTGTAACATCTAACCGCCCCACCATGTGCTCCCTAGACCCTGTTCCCTCGACTCTCCTTCAGTCTGTTGCAACCTTCCTAACCCGCCTCATCAACGTATCTCTTGTCTCAGGATGCTTTCCCTCTGCTTTCAAGACTGCCAGAGTCACCCCCCTCCTACAGAAACCATCTCTCGACCCCTCTGATGTCAAAAACTACAGACCGGTTTCCCTTCTATCCTTTCTATCCAAAACACTTGAACATGCTATCTTTAACCAGCTGTCTTCGTACCTCGACCACAAAGACCTCCTAGACCCCCACCAGTCCAGGTTCAAGGCTGGCCACTCGACGAAGACCGCCCTCCTTGCAGTGATGGAGTCACTCCATGCCGCGAAAGCGAACTCTCTCTCCTCTGTCCTGATACTCCTAAACCTGTCAGCAGCATTTGATACGGTAGACCACCAGATCCTCCTCTCCACCCTCGAGGAGAAAGGCGTCGCTGGCTCTGCACACTCCCTGTTTGCTGATCTGACCTGACGGGCCGCTCCTACCAGGTGACATGGAGAGGGTCGATGTCGGAACTGCGTAGTCTGACTACGGGGGTTCCACAAGGGTCTCTCCTGGGTTCTGGGAGACACGCATAGCTGGGTGCTTGGCTGACATCTCGGAGTGGATGACGACACATCACCTCAAGCTGAGCAAGGACAAAACTGAGCTGCTGTTTCTCCCGGGGAAGGGCTGCCCGCACCGGGGCCTGGCCATCACTATTGAAGACACAGTGGTGACCCCGACTCGGACTGCAAGGAATCTGGGTGTGACCCTGGATGACCAACTGTCGTTTTTCGCACATATCACATCCGTCACACGCTCCTGCAGATTCATGCTCTACAACATCAGGAGGATTCGCCCTTTCCTCACTGATGAAACGCTGCAGGTGCTCATCACAATTGGCATACTCATCAAAAGTGGTTAGGTTGGTAGTTGACAGGAAGTGCACCACAGCAGCTCCGTCGACTACTTTGACATCAAAAGTACATGGAGGTTCTGGTTGTGTCGTCTGTGTCAGGACATTTAGCAGATCTGACTTTTTCCCAGCTGTAGTTTCCCTCTGTCAGATAGAGAGGGAGGGTATGGATGGTTTTCATGCTTAAAGAAGGTGCTCATGTCACCCTCTGTGTTACGTGGCTATATATAATCGGGAGAAGAGCATTGCAATCTGCCCTGCCTGCTTGGTCTTGGCAGTTGGGCATCTGAAGAGAGGCAGTGAGTTCATTTTGATGGGCTCATGAATGGAGTGTGTGTGGTCCCTGATCACAGTCTGTTGGTACTGTTGTACTGATCTCTGCCCACTGATTCCACAGTGCGGACGGTGTTAACCGCAGACTTGTCCATATGGATACGGATGTTGTTGTTATACTTATCGGCAAGTTCCATGCCCTGCTCAACAAATATCCAGCTGCAGACATCTGGGTTGCTTTTGGCACTGGCAAGAGCTATATCTATCTTCATATAAATAGCATCTGCCATGCCCTGGGCAAAGACAAGTCTACAGCGCTTCCCATCTTCCACTGTTACACTGCACAGGCTGTGACACAACCTCAGCATTCTGTGGGAAGGGAAAAAAGTCAGCATGGGTGGCTTGGAAGTCCTACCCTGAGGTTACCCAGGCCTTCAACTACATGGCCGCAAATCCATACACTCCAGTGACCATAGATGCCCAACACTTCCAACTTCTGGAGCGCTACACCGTCATCCTTTATGATGATACAAGTGATTTTGAATGTGTTGATGAAGCATGGCGAGAGTTGTTCTGCCAGAAGAACAAAACAATGGAACACATTCCACCAACGCAAGACTCACTGGTGCAGCACGTGAAGCAAGTTGCCTACCAGTCTGGGATCTGGGCGACGTCTGACCTGGCCAATCAGCCGACACCCAGTCCAGAAGGATGGGGATGGACCTTGGATGGAGAACCAGGTCTGGCTTCCTGTGTGGAGTACTTTCCTCATGGCTTCAAAAGCCTGCAGCGAACTGGTGAAGTGCATCTGCAAAAGCTTGAGTGGGTGTGGTGCAAGGTGCAGTTGCAAGAAGTCACAGTGGGATTACACAGAGCTTTGCAGCTGTAAATGTGAGATAATTTGATTATTTGTTAATACATTTCAATCCAATTAATTCATGTTATCCTCATGTCTGACCGCTAACCGAGTTGAAAATTATGTAAATTCATTGCTAGAATGAACACATTTATTTGATTTTGGCACAAATAATCATCTGGT
Source organism: Borostomias antarcticus (assembly GCF_949987555.1). Classification (NCBI taxonomy): domain Eukaryota; kingdom Metazoa; phylum Chordata; class Actinopteri; order Stomiiformes; family Stomiidae; genus Borostomias; species Borostomias antarcticus. The sequence continues at coordinate 13,140,488 of NC_140242.1, forward strand.
GACATTCTAATTAGCTTTAATGCATTCCTTGACCCAGAAAATGTATATTTTGACACCAAGATTGACCTTCTAGGTGGCTTGGAACCCGAGATATTGGCACTTATAGATTTTACATGGTCGCCATCTTTGAAATCCAAGATGGCCACCATCCGCCATCTTGATGACGTGGCTCCTATCAAAAATCTAAAGCTATTAATAATAATAATACTACTACTACTACTACTACTTATAATAATAATCATAATAATAACTAGTGTTGTTGGGCCGCCAAGGTTTTGAAACCATGTTATATTTAATGTCCCAGTCTGCCCCTGCTCTCCTCTCATCTTTTCTCATATCTTCTCTCTTAATTTCTCATCTCTTAATCTCTCCTCTCCTCCTTAACCTCTCCTCTCATCTCCCCTCTCTTCTCTCCTCTCCTCCCCTAAGATCTCCTCTCCTCCTCTAACCTCTCCTCTCATCACCCCTCTCTTACTCTAGCCTCTCCTCCCCTAATCTCTCCTCTCCTCTCCGCTGTATTTTGAGCACATTCAGCTAGCTGCCTGTAGCTAATTTCCTGTGAAGGCTGGGTAATCTATAATATGAAGTGGGTTGTTTTGCAGACTGCTTTATTTCCGCCGCTGGCTTGCGGGGGCACGGCTAATACGTTAGCATCAGCGCTAGCATCAGCTGCGCGGCACGGGGGGGGGGGAGATATTTAGAGAAAGGGGGAGGGGAAATAGATAGTGGGGTGGCCTTCTAGTAACCCTCACAAGAAAGAATGGAGCAAGTGAACAGAACACTGTGCAGAGGAAGATGAGGAGGAGGGGGAGGAGGAGAGGCAGGAAACACGTTGGTAAACACGGGAGGAAGTATAGATGATATACTGTTGACATGAGGAGGAGAGGAGAGGGAAGGGCAGGAAAGAGGAGAGGGTGAGTAATGACGGGAGGAGAAAGATATGGATGACAGAGACCGGCTGTGAGAGAGGGGGAGTGAGAGAGAGAGAGAGAGAGAGAGAGAGAGAGAGAGAGAGAGAGTGGGAGAGAGAGAAAGAAAGTGTGTGAGAGAGAGAAAAAGTGTGTGTGTGTGGAGAGAGAGAGATAAATGGATATCGACAGGTCGAATGCCAGCACAAAACAGCTGATGGAACTGAACTTTAGCAAGACAGTGTGTGTGTGTGTGTGTGTGTGTGTGTGTGTGTGTGTGTGTGTGTGTGTGTGTGTAAGTGTGTGTGTGTGTGTGTGTGAGTGAGTGTGTCGGTGTGAGTGTGTATGTATACTGTATGTGTCTATGCGTGTGTGTGTGTGTGTGTGTGTGTGTGTGAGAGCGTGTGTGTGTGTGTCTGTGTGTGTGTTTGTGTGTGTGTGTAAATAATACTGGGCTGAACTTGCCAAGCTGTCTCTGTGGTCAGCCATGATCTCAGCAAAGGCCAGACTTTAGACCTCTAGATGCCCTATTCAGCTAGACATGCATACAGGTACACACACACGCGCACACACATGCACGCACACACACACACACACACACACACACACACACACGCAGTACACACACACACTCACTCACACACACACACACACACACACACACACACACACACACACACGCAGTACACACACACACTCACACACACACACACACACACAAATGCACATTTAAACACACACACAGACCCCCTCCTACACACAAAGTGCTGGCCTAATCATTATTCACTTCCGAAAACCACAGACAGTCTCTCTGTCACCTGATCCCAGATCCCGGAACGTTATACAAGAGTCTGTCTCTGCCTCAGTCTACTACTGTCTGTCCTGGCCACGCACACACACACACACACACACACACACTCTATCGTAAGTCATGAGGATGAAAGGGCTTTTGAGAGCCCGGTGTAAGCAGCTTCGCTGAGCAGAAAATCTGCCGACTCAAACAGCGTCCAGCGCCGCCTCCCCCGACCGCCACCCCCCCGCCCCCGTCGCTCACAAGACGCATCTCACTCTCCCTCCCAGAACAGACCGGAGAGAGACTTCCTGTCTGATCGCTGGAAAGGCCGCGCTCTACCTAAACTAATATTCCAGAACTCTGTGATCTTCTTCATGGCCTCCTTTAAGGGGGGGCGGGGGGTAGAGGCCGAAGGCACTCTTGTTCACACTGATGTTCCTGATTTAATTTGCGAGGAGCGTTTAGAGACTCCGAGGCCTTGGGGGACACAGTGTGTTTGTGTGTGTGTATAATAGTGTGTGTGCGTGTGTGTGTGTGTATTCTAGTGTGTGTGTGTGTGTGTGTATTCTAGTGTGTGTGTGGGTGTGTGTATTATAGTGTGTGTATTATACTGTAGTATGTGTGTGTGTGTGTGTGTGTGTGTATTATAGTGTGTGTGTGTGTATTATATTGTGTGTGTGTGTGTGTCTGTGTATTTGAGTGTGTGACCTTTACAATGAAAGGTCCCCGTTACAGAGGCTATTGACCGGGAGTGTAGAAAATTAATTTCTAAATGCCTAAAACACGTCAAAGCTCTTTGCTGTTCGGAAATAGATATGGAGGCCAATTTAGAGTCCATGCAATCAAAGGAAAGCTATTACCGTTGCTGAAGCTCCATTGTACCCTTATTAAAGTGGCTATTACTGCATTCCAACAGGAGCCTATCTCAAAATAGCTTTCTAGAGACAGACTCTCCTCTGCAGGAGGCAGGCAGTGTTGTAGTGGAGGGTATACTGAGGTACAGTTTATGTAGGTATACACACTTCTTTATCCATGGACCCACAGTATACCCACTTCTTTATCCATGGACCCTTCTCATACCATATCAGCAGGCTACAGTCTAAGATCAAATCCAAACTTTTTTGTACAGAATGCGGTCCACCTTCACTTCCTCTGCTCAACTCATTCTTGTTCAAATAACCATCCTTCCCATGTCTGATTACGGTGAGGTTGTTTACAGGTCGGCATGCAAGCGCACACTCCTAAAACTCGATGTTCTCCATCACTCTGCTATTCGGTCTGCCACTAATGCCCCTTACAAAACACACCACTGCACTCTATATTCCTCTGTCAACTTTACACACCCGTTGTGATATTCTCTAGTTCGTGCTTATTTACAAAACCCTCCTGGTCTGTCACCCCCTTACCTGTGTCACTTGCTGCAAACCACAGCTGACTACAGTATAACACCCAGTCAGCTCACCACTTTCTGCTCAAAACTCCCAAAACAAACACTGCACTCGGTTTGACATCATTCTGGGCTGCTGCAGCCAGAGACTTGGACAACTTACAAAAACCACTAAAACTGGACAGTCTTATCCCAAAGTCAGTTTTCAAGGACTCTATTACGGACATTCTCAATGACACTTGCGGCTGCTTCCTGGACTCCTAATGTTCCCTAACCCTGTAAACCCTTCTATGTTTGCCTGTTTACTGTTTCCTTTGTTCTCTTGCAGCTGCTGCTGTCTGGTTTCCTGTCTGTCTGAATGCTTGTGCATGCTACCTGTTCTCTCTCTGGTCCTTTATTGTATTGCCTGATGTGATTGGAAGGTGTGTTTGGGAAAGCTTGCTGTGTGCTTGCTCTTCTGCTGCTGCCGCTTCTTTGCTGGTAAGTGTTACTCCTGTTCTACTGCTGCTCTGTTGTTTTTGCTGTATTGCCTGATTGTGTGATTGTATGTAAGCAGGGGGTGTATAGGGGGTGATTGGATCTGTGCTGCTGTCTCTCTCTATGTTGAAATATTGGGAATCGGGACTTTGTTGCTGTCTTTTAACTGTGTTGAAATGTTTGGTTGTGCACTGCTGTCTGTTAACTGTGTTGATTATCTGGATGTGTCTGGATCACCTGTCTGTTAACTGTGTTGACTGTCTGGATGTGTGCTCTTGTCTTCTAACTGTGCTCTTTTAAATTAAACTTGGCATGATTCCTTTTGAACATGTTTTTTAATGATTTTTCAAGATGCCCATCCACATCCATTGTATGACCAAAATGGTGGTAGAGAAATTATCAACTTTCTTGAAAATGCTAGCTTTGTCAACGTTTTGATCTGAACCATTGTATATGATTATACGTAACCTTTGATCATACGTAAACCTTCCCTTTACTACGCCTTTAAAATCAATACATGACACAATTTCATCCAATCAACCATAAAACCCTGCGGGACACTATACAATATCTGAAATCCTGTTGCCTTGATGTTCTACCTACAGACTTCCTCAAAACTGTATCCAACTGCATGGCCTCTGATTTATTACAAATTGTAAGCACATCTCTTCTTTCAGCTGTGTTCCCGCAAACCCTGAAAACTGCAGTCATCAAGCCACTCTTAAAAAAGAATAATCTAGACACCTCACAAATGAACAGTTATAGGCCCATATCAAACCTCCCATTTCTAAGCAAAATAATTGAAAAGGTTGTTTTCCAAAAACTGAATAACTTCCTGGCACTAAGTAATGGCTTTGATGTCTTCCAGTCAGGATTTCGACCACACCACAGCACTAAGACTGCTCTAATTAAGGTATTTAATGACATCCATTTAAACACAGATAATGGCAAAATCTCAGTCTTAGTACTACTGGATCTCAGCACTGCGTTCAACACGGTAGACCACAACATAATACTAGGCCCACTGGAAAATTGGCTGGGAATTTCTGGTACAGTGTTAGATTGGTTTGAATCTTACTTAAATGACAGGGACTATTTTGTGTCTATAGGCAATTACAAATCTGAGCTGACAAAAATGACCTGTGGAGTTCCCCAAGGCTCCATCCTGGGGCCTATTCTGTTCAACATGTACATGCTCCTGCTAACTCAAATTATGGGAAACAACAAAATATGTTACCATAGCTATGCAGACGACACACACATGTATATCACCATAACACCAGGAGACTATAATCCCATACAAGCGCTGAGTAAGTGCATTCAAGAAATCAATGATTGGATGAAAGTCAGTGCTCAACTACTGTACAATCAGTAATGCTAAAAACCACAAACAAAGCCAGAAATCTTGGTGTAGTCATGGACTCAGACCTGAATTTCAACAGCCACATTACGTCAATTACAAAGTCAGCCTAGTATCACCTGAAGAATATATCAAGGATCAAAGGATTTATGTAAGGATTTGGAAAAACGTGTCCATGCATTTATCTTCAGTGGACTCCAGTACTGTAATGGTGTGTTTACAAGTCTCTCTAAAAAATCGATCAGACAGCTGCAGCTGATTCAGAACGCTGCTGCTCGAGTCCTCACTAAGACCAGCGTGCAAATTGCTGGGGGGGATGGGGGGGGATTTCCCCCCCTCTGGTTTTGATATCCCCTCATCTGATCATTCATTTTTATCGCCGGTGGGGATACATTTTTATCCTTGCTTCTGATCAGACTGAATATAGCTAGAATATAATTCCTGTGCCTGAAAATAGATGGTGCAATTTAGATAAACTACACTAGCTATTTCAAAAATATGATTTACAACAGCAAGTTCTAACCACACGTTTGATTGTCATTGCAACTGTCAATCACGCGCCTACACTAACTAGCAAGAATTAGCAATGAAACGAAGTCAACAAGCATTTCGTCATATTTTGCTGTGAGGATTTTGGAGGATGCCCAAAACGCCAGAGGTCCGTCACCAAAGTAGACTCTTCTGCTAGTGCTAAACATCGGTAAGTGACAGGATGAATATTTTATTATAATACAATTATTGTTGTGGGTGATAAGCGGCCAATCATCAGCATGTATTGCTTTTGTTTTGCTATTCTCATCCTCGATATTAGGCGATAGCCAAGTCAGTGCAGCACATTGTCGCGGCCACCAATTTAGCCTCTTTTTCACAAGCCCAATACCAATTTATATTTTATTTTGTGTTCCAGATTTTCTTTTCAGCCTTGTGGCCTGGCCTACCGGTGAAAGTGCGCGTGATTGTGGACCAAGATGGATCCATGCTGAATGTTAGCCTACAGATTTGTTGGGATAGATGCGGGTGTTAAAATTTGCTTTCAAGGCACAGGCCTACTGTAACAGATTTGATGTAGCCTATAATGGACCTACCTTTAACTAGCCTACGCATATCACTTTTTTTATGAGGTCTAAAGGTCTATGATGAGGACGGGATAGCTCTACATTCATAGCAGTGTATAAGAATACAGTACTTTGTTGGGTGTATAAGAATACAATAAGAGCATACAGTCGTTTCCTTTGTTCTGATGTTTACATTTTGTTAAATTTCTGGAAATTAAATTTTATTTGAAAATGTCCCTCCCCCCTCTGTTTTTTTTTACAAATCGCACCCTGACTAAGACAAAGAAAGTGGATCACATCACACCAGTTCTAAGGTCTTTACACTGGCTTCCTGTCTGTCAAAGAATTTTCTGCTGTTGGTTTATAAAGCACTGAATGATCTAGGGCCAAAATATATTTCTGATCTGCTCATACGCTATGAACGATCCAGACCCCTCAGGTCGTCTGGCACAGGTCTGTTTTCTGAGTTAAAACAAAACATGGAGAAGCAGCGTTCAGTTTTTATGCACCACATATCCGGAACAAACTTCCAGAAAACTGCAGGTGTGCTGCAACTCTTGGTTCTTTTAAAACAAGCCTGAAGACTTTTCTTTTTGCCACTGCTTTCTAAGAGGAGTTATGTTTATCTGTAAACTGCACTGTAACTTTTATTCCTGTATTCTATTTGTCCTGCTTTTTGTTTTAAATGTCTATAATGTCTTGCATTTTGTTGTAATGCTTTTGATGTCCCATGTAAAGCACCTTGAATTGCCCTGTGGCTGAAATGTGCTATATAAATAAACTTGCCTTGCCTTCTTTAGTCAGAGTATAGCCACTTCTTTAGTCAGAGTATACGCACTTCTTTAGTCAGAGTATACCCACTTCTTTAGTCAGAGTATACCCACTTCTTTAGTCAGAGTATAGCCACTTCTTTAGTCAGAGTATACCCACTTCTTTAGTCAGAGCCACTTCTATAGTCAGAGCCACTTCTTGAGTCACCCTCACACCCCTGGGAAACCCTGTTCCGTCATGGCCTACGGGCGGCTGGACACTGCGCGTGAGTGTGAATGGAATGCCTCATATGAACGGCCGGGGTTTCCGTTAAACGTTTATTTATTCGAGGGGTTGTCAGGGTGTCCTCTGCCTGCAGGTCTGAACAGAATTACCGCCGTGCAACAGCGAGTAACCACGGAGACCATTGCCAGGCGAAGGCACGCCATGTGCACGCACGCGTGTAAACTCACTATCGCAAACCAGCACAAGCATACAAGCACACACACTCACACTCTCTCTCTCTCTCATACACACACACACACTGTCAGCTACCTCAGACTTGATCTTGTTGTCTCCGAAGCAGAGGTGCTGGAGGTAGGCGGCAGCGTTGGACTGGACTGACGGGAACTGATGCTGCAGCATCTGGATGACCTCCGGCAGCTCCGGATCCCTCCATCCAAACTCCCTACAGAGAGAGAGAGAGAGAGGAAGGGACGGAGAGAGAGAGAAGGAGGGCGAGAGGAAGAGAGAGAGGGAGAGAGAACGAGAGGAAGGGAGGGATAGAGAGAGAGGGAGAGGGAGAGAGAGAAAGAAGAGGGAGAGAGGAGAGAGAGGGAGAGAGAGATAGGAAAGAAAAGACAGTGAGAAATAAAAAAACAGAGAGAAGGATGAGCAGGTTTAGACAACGCGTCTCTGGGTGTGGAGGAGGACAAACAGCATGAGCTATGCTCCGGCCTGCTTCCATCAGGCTAACACCGCGCCACACACCCAGGACAAAGTGAAATATATGTTTTCTTTCACGCCATTATGGTGGAAATGCTCTCTTTATTGGACTGGCACCCTCGCATGATTGTTCTGGAAACGGGTCGGAACGAGAAAAATGTTTGTTTTGTGTGTGTGTGTGGGTGGGGGTGTGTGTGGGTGTGTGGAGAGAGATGGGTGCGCCGTCCCCAGTGGTCCTCTGTCCTCCCTCCTCTCTCCTCCTCTCTCGCCCTCTCTCTCTCCCTCTCTCCTCCCTCCTCTCTCCCCCTCCCTCTCTCCCTCTCTCCCTCTCTCCTCTCTCAACTCCCTCTCTCCTCCCTCCTCTCTCCCCCTCTCTCACCCTCCCTCTCTCCCTCTCTCCTCCCTCCTCTCTCCCCCTCTCTCACCCTCCTCTCTCACCCTCCCTCTCTTTCTCTGTTTCTCTCTCTCTCCCTCTCTCTCTCTCTCTCCTCCCTCCTCTCTCACCCTCCCTCTCACCCTCCCTCTCTTCCTCTGTTTCTCTCTCTCTCCCTCTCTCTCTCCTCCCTCCTCTCTCACCCTCCCTCTCTCCCTCTATTTCTCCTTCTCTCCCCCTCTCTCGTCCTCCCTCTCTCCCTTTGTTTCTCCCTCTCTCCCTCTCTCGCCCTCCCTCTCTCCCTCTGTTTCTCTCTCTCTCTCTCCCTCTCTCCTCCCTCCTCTCTCACCCTCTCTCGCCCTCCCTCTCTCGTCCTCCCTCTCTCCCTCTCTCTCCCTCCCTCCCTCTCTCTCTCTCTCTCTCCATCTCTCTCTCTCTTCTAACTTTTCTCCCATCTGACTTCAGTAAAACCATGTCAACTCTTAGACAGAGAAGGAGGCAGGCAATCCGCAGAGCTCAAAGTCTTGGTCCGGCGATTGAGTTTTGTGTTGAAGACTGATTGAACAAACAAAAACACCTGACTTCTTTGTTGTTGCTGTTGTTGTTTCTCAACGCTCATTTGACCAACCAGGAAGACCGGGAGGCCGTCTCCAGAGATACGGCGTGGCGCATCACAGAGCGTCTCATCACTGAGGACGATCCACCATGCTTCTCTAATCATTGAGGTTGAAAGGTCGTTAGTAAAAAAAAAAAACAGACAGCAAAACGAAATTGGAACGGCGAACAAGACACACACACACACACACACACAGGTCCACATTCGGTCAGTCTAAACGTGGCCGCAGTGATGAAAATCCGAGCATGGTATCTCCTCTATCTCTGGTGTGATACGTGTCTCTAACCTACATTCACTGAGCTGTGTGGATAGACGGATGGAGGGAGAGAGAGGTAGAGAAAGAGAAGTAGAGGGAGAGAGATAGAGAGGGAGATGGAGAGGGAGAGGGAGAGAGATAGAGAGGGAGATGGAGAGGGAGAGGGAGAGAGATAGAGAGGGAGAGAGAAAGAGAGGGAGAGGGAGATAGAGAGGGAGATAGAGAGGGAGAGGGAGAGAGATAGAGAGGGAGATGGAGAGGGAGATAGAGAGGGAGAGAGATAGAGAGGGAGAGGGGGAGAGAGAGGGAGAGGGAGATAGAGAGGGAGATAGAGAGGGAGATAGAGAGGGAGAAAGAGGGAGATGGAAAGGAGGGGTTCCCCTGGCAGGATTTTAACAGAGAGACCGTCAAAAAGCTTAAATCACACAAAGAGATAAGATCAGGACTGTCTGTGTATGTGTGTGTGTGTTTGTGTGTGTGTGTGGGTGTGCGTGCGTGTGTGTGTGTGTGCGCGTGCGTAATACCGGTGAGATGAAGATAGTATCAATGTGTAGAATATGTGTGTGTGTGTGTGTGTGTGTGTAATCTGTGTATACAGTATGTGTGAGTGTGTGTATGTGTGTGTGCCTGTGTGTGTACAGTGTGTGTGTGTGTGTGTGTGTGTGTGTGCATGTGTATGCATGCCTGTGTGTGTGTGTCTGTGTATGTGTGCCTGTGTGTGTGTGTTCCTGTGTGTGTGTGTGTGTGCGCCTGTGTGTGTTTGTGTGTGTGTGCCTGTGCCCCGCCCCCCCCGTGCTGCTGTGCCACAGTGTGTAATAGAAATCTGAGTGATGTGCTGATAAGATAAGTTCCTGACTCTCCGTTAATTAGTCGCTCGCCGGGGGAGAAGAAAAAGGCGTCGCGATTAAACGCCAGTCAGACGCCGCAGCTAATGAGAAACACCTCTGCTACAGAACCGACAGGGTCTGGTCTAAACAAGGACCTCCGCTACAGAACCGTCAGGGTCCGGTCTAAACAAGGACCTCTGCTACAGAACCGACAGGGTCCGGTCTAAACAAGGACCTACTCTACAGAACCGACAGGGTCTGGTCTAAACAAGGACCTACTCTACAGAACCGACAGGGTCCGGTCTAAACAAGGACCTACTCTACAGAACCGACAGGGTCCGGTCTAAACAAGGACCTACTCTACAGAACCGACAGGGTCGGTCTAAACAAGGACCTCCGCTACAGAACCGACAGGGTCCGGTCTAAACAAGGACCTACGCTACAGAACCGACAGGGTCCGGTCTAAACAAGGACCTACGCTACAGAACCGTCAGGGTCCGGTCTAAACAAGGACCTCTGCTACAGAACCGACAGGGTCTGGTCTAAACAAGGACCTCCGCTACAGAACCGACAGGGTCCGGTCTAAACAAGGACCTACTCTACAGAACCGACAGGGTCCGGTCTAAACAAGGACCTACGCTACAGAACCGACAGGGTCCGGTCTAAACAAGGACCTCCGCTACAGAACCGACAGGGTCCGGTCTAAACAAGGACCTACGCTACAGAACCGACAGGGTCTGGTCTAAACAAGGACCTCCGCTACAGAACCGACAGGGTCTGGTCTAAACAGGGCCGGCGAGGGGGCGTGATTACAGGATATTTTGGGGTGAATTGTTTTTTGGTCACGACACACACGTTGGGGGCGGGGCCAGTGGAGCGGGAGTGACAGATCTGGGACAGTGGGGAGTACACACACACACACACACACACACATATTGTACACATTGATACTATCTTCATATCACCGGTATTACGCACGCGCGCGCACACACACACACGCACACACACACACACACACACACCCACACACAAACAAACTGAACAGGAGAAAATGGAAATACACTGTGGAACAAACAAAATAAAATAAAAAACAAGCTGTCAAAGTGATCTTTAAGTTCTCTCTCCTCCCTTTCTCTCTCTCACTCTTGTTCTCTCTCTCATCGTTGCTCCCTCCCTCCCTCCCTCCCTCCCTCCCTCCCTCCCTCCCTCCCTCCCTCCCTCCCTCTCTCTCTCTCACAGATGTCAACGACCCGGACATGGCAGACTAGAGACATGGTCTCAGAGCACCTGAGAACCAGCCAGTGTTTCAGCTGGACACACGTGACCCCAGAGCACTCTGGCTGGCTGGGCTGCCTAGTCATGAGCCAGGCTATACCCTAGATGTGTCAGTTGCGAAGTACAGTACTGTAGGTCTAGTTTGCATAGTTTGATTAGAAATCCAACCAATTGCAGTTTTTGTGTGCCATACCACCAACCAATGGCATTATACATTATCAGTATACACTCATAGCTGCATTTTAACCAAAGAAGATAATTCGGTCACATGCAGGAATCAAACCCACAGCCTTGGAGGTGCGAGCAGCACTCTCCAACCGGCCGAGGCATCCGAGACACCCACAATGCAATGGGGCTGACAGGTCCACTCAAGAGGGCTGGCTCTAATGGGATTGGACAAGCTCTGTCTCAGACAGATAACTGATTGGACGGCCTGGGCAGCTGAGCCTGGGGAAGCACTCAATACTGAAGAAGATGCTAATTAGTCTGACTTCAATCATCATCAGTCTGAGAGAGAGAGAGAAAGAGAGAGAGGGAGAGAGATAGAGAGAGAGAGGGAGAGAGAGGGGTAGAGAGATAGAGAAGGAAGAAAGAGAGAGGGGAGAAAGAGACAGGGAGAGAGGGAGAGAGGAGAGAGTGGGAGAGGGAGAGAAGGACAGAGAAAGAGGGAGAGAGAGATGGAGAAAGGGTGAGAGAGAAATAGAGAGGGAGAGAGAGTGAGAGAGAGAGTGAAAGAGAGAGTGAGAGAGAGTGAAAGAGAGGGAGAGAGAGAGAGAAAATAGACATTAAGGGCCAGACAGATAGAGGAAGACAGGGATGAGGACAGACAGAGGTAGAGAGCTTAGTAAAGATATGCAATTTGTGTGATTTACTGCTTTGGTAAAATCAAATTATTATGAGCTTATGCAAGAGAAGCTCTTTTTGAATTTCAATTTGACTTTGACAGAGAGGTGAACAGCGCACTTCTCAAATATTGGCTATTAAATCACACTACTCATCCACATGGAACCCCCAGAAGACTTCCCTACCTCTCCCTCCATCTCTCCCTCCATCTCTCCCTCTCTCCCTCCATCTCTCTCTCTCTCTCTCTGTCTCTCTCTGTCTGCATCCTCCTTCCCTCTATCTCTCTCTCACCCTGCATATCTATAGTGTGGATTGCAGCATGCTTTCTCATGGAGAGTCTATTAGGGAAGAGCTCTCAGTCAATACAGAGCTCTCAGCAATTACCCTGATAAACACCAGTGGAGTTGAGGCACTAGCAGCTCCAAGCAACTCACTGGCCGCTCTTTAATTAAAGCAAATCTTAATTAAGATGCTATCAAGGAAAAATAAGAAAACATTGCTGATAGCAACTCTGATGAAAGACACACACAGAGACAAACTTAAAGAGATACACATGCATGCACACACCAGACACACACACACTCACCAGACACACGCGCACGCACGCAAGCAGACACACACATGCACACATGCATACACAAACACAGGCATGCACACAAACACACACCCACCCACACACAAAATAATTATTATACACGTGGACACACAAAGGAGGACACACTTTGAGATCTAGTGTGTGTGTACAGTGTGCATGTGTGTGTGTGTGTGTGTGTCTGGTGAGTGTGTGTGTGTCTGGTGTGTATGTGCGCGAGTGTCTGGTGTGTGTTTGTGTGTGCGTATGTGTGTGTGTGTGTGTGTGTGTGTGTCAGTGTGGGAGCTCAGTCAGGGCTGACAGAGCAAAACAGAAATCCTAGACAAGAGAGATAAATCAATACAAGGAGAGTCAAAGAGTACTGTACGTGTAAGGTGTGCGTGTATGTGTGTGTGCATGCCTTTCTCTCTCTCCCTCCATCCTTTCTCTCCCTCCATCCTTCTCTCTCCCTTCTTCTCTCTCCTTCCATCCTTCTCTCTCTCCATCCTTCTCACTCCCTCCTTCTCTCTCCCTCCATCCTTCTCTCTCCCTCCTTCTCTCTCTCCATCCTTCTCTCTCCCTCCTTCTCTCTCTCTCCATCCTTCTCTCCCTCCTTCTCTCTCCCTCCATCCTTCTCTCTCCCTCCTTCTCTCTCCCTCCATCCTTCTCTCTCCCTCCTTCTCTCTCTCTCCAACCTTCTCTCTCCCTCCTTCTCTCTCTCTCCATCCTTCTCTCTCCCTCCTTCTCTCTCCCTCCATCCTTCTCTCCCTCCTTCTCTCTCCCTCCATCCTTCTCTCTCCCTCCTTCTCTCTCTCCATCCTTCTCTCTCCCTCCTTCTCTCTCTCTCCATCCTTCTCTCTCCCTCCCTCCCTCCCTACAGTCACTGAGTGGAACATGAGAGCCTTAGCCTAAACAGCAGCGCTTCTCTCCTGGTGTAGCAAAGACAAGAAAAACAATCTTCAAATCACATTTAAAGCTGCATGGGATCACTTTTCTGATAAACATTCAGCGTTTTCTGCTAATAGTTTATGAATTGGCCTTTGCAAGACCCAAAAAATAATTTTCTTGAGTGTTTACATGAGACTGCATGAGACACTGTGAATTTATTATTTCATAATTTCAGTGTACTGGCTTGTACACTGTACTGCTGGTATACTGCTAGTAAACAGCTAGTGCAGCTGCATCGTGCAGCTCTTATCACGACCAGATGTGCCGTCAAAGTGCAGAGTTATCTCATGCAGTTTTAAAGGAGTAAATGTCGGTCACACTTCCTAGGTTTCTGTATGCTATTTGTACAAGAGGACAGTGGAGAAACAGGAGGAAAGTATTATGTCTCTTGTTGAGTTTTGGAGAAGTAGGTGTGTTAAAGGTATTACATAGCAATGTTCACTTTTTTGAGTTGTACGTGCTATTTGCACAAGAGGACATTGAAGAAACAATAAAATGATTAAATATATCAGTTTTGTAGCTTTGGAGAAACTGGAATCTTGAAATGTTCATTCCATTTTCACTCAATTTGAAAATGCCCCCGGTTCGTGACGTTTTTCCATTTCTTGACGTCACACTTAAGTGTGAAAAACATGCCCCCACTCCCCTACACCCGCCCCCAACAGAAATCTGTCTGGCTCGCACACCTGTATGTATATATATATATATATATATATATATATATATATATAGGCTATATATATATATATATATATACCGAAGGTGGCGCCAAAGACAATGAAACTGAAATCCTTGAGATTGCCACTTTATTTGTATATATATAAGAGTTAATTTGCAAAAACAGATATGTGCATTTTGATACATTTTGATAAATCATTTTTTCAATCAAATGTCAACATTAAATATCAATTAAATTACAGTTAGATGGTTTTGATTACGTAAAGAAGAGTCTTCTTTATTTAATCAAAACAATCCAACTGTAATTTAATTGATATTTAATGTTGACATTTGATTGAAAAAATGATTCATCAAAATGTATCAAAATGCACATATCTGTTTTTGCAAATGAATATATATATATATTTAAAGCACAATTGTTTTATTGTTGTCTTAAGACAACTGGCAAGTGTGACATTCAGCCACCATCTTACTGCGTAAAGACAGCAGTCATCAGAAGGAGAGGGAAAGAGAGGCACAGGGGAAGAGAAAGAGGGAGAATGAGAGGAGAGGGAGAGAGGGAGAGAGGGAGAGAGGAGAGGGAGAGAGGGAGAGAGGGAGAGAGGGAGAGAGGGAGAGAGGGAGACAGAGAGGAGAGGGAGAGAGAGAAAGAGAGGGAGAGAGGGAGAGAGAGAGAGAAAAAGAGGAGAAGGAGAGGGGGAGAGAGAAAGAGCCTCAGTATATAAACTGTACTAGCAGAGTCATCCTCTTCTCCTGAGCTTAAATCAGTTTCTTATTTCTCACTGTGGAGAGCGAGCAGGGGACAAAGAGAGAGAGAGAGAGAGAGAGAAAGAGAGGAGAGGGAGAGAGGGAGAGAGAGAGAAAGAGCCTCAGTGTATAAACTGAATTAGCAGAGTTATCCTCCTCTCCTGAGCTTAAATCAGTTTCTTATTTCTCACTGTGGAGAGCGAGCAGGGGACAGAGAGAGAGAGAGAGAGAAAGAGAGAGAGAGGGCGAGAGAGAGAGGCTCTGACTGATCAACCTCAGTGTATTAACTGAACTAGTGGAGTTATCTGCGTCCTCTCCTGAGCCCACATCACTTTCTTATTTCTTGCCGTGGAGAGACAGCAGAGAGACGGAGAAAGACAAATCAATGAAAGAAAGCAGTTGGGATGCTACAGTACAAGTAGCGTATGGATGAAGGAGGAGGAGGAGAGGAGAAGGGTTGAGGAGGAGAGGGGAGGAGGAGGAGAAGGGTTGAGGATGAGAGGGGAGGAGGAGGAGAGGAAAAGGGTTGAGGAGGAGAGGGGAGGAGGAGGAGAGGAGAAGGGTTGAGGATGAGAGGGGAGGAGGAGGAGAGGAGAAGGGTTGAGGAGGAGAGGGGCGGGGAGGAGGAGGAGAGGAGAAGGGTTGAGGAGGAGAGCGGAGGAGGTGGAGAGGAGAAGGGTTGAGGATGAGAGGGGAGGAGGAGGAGAGGAGAAGGGTTGAGGAGGAGAGGGGCGGGGAGGAGGAGGAGAGGAGAAGGGTTGAGGAGGAGAGGGGAGGAGGTGGAGAGGAGAAGGGGGTTGAGGAGGAGAGGGGCGAGAATGGCGGGATTGTGGAGGAGGGGAGGGGGGTTGTGGAGGAGAGGGGCGGGGTTGTGGAGGAGAGGAGCAGCGTTGTGGAGGAGAGGGGAAGGGTTGAGGAGAAGAGGGGCGAGGTTGAGGAGAAGAGGGGCGAGGTTGAGGAGAAGAGGGGTGGAGCTGAGGAGAAGAGGGGTGAGGTTGAGGAGGAGAGGGGCGGGGTTGAGGAGGAGAGGGGTGGAGCTGTGGAGGGGTGTGAAACGTTGGTGTGCACAACTATGAAAATAATGTTGCCAGGGAAGGAAAATACAAATGACTTCAGTGCTCAGAGCAATTAGCTGAACAAACAGAAACTCAGACCCAATCGAAAAGCACATTAAGCCGATAGACAGGTTTTTATTCACACATGCACACACACACACACACACACACACACACACACACACACACACACACACACACACACACACACAGCTAATGTCCAAACAAAATGCTGATCAGCGATTTCTGGCAGAGTTGTACAGTAGTATTCCCCATATTGCAGTGCAATTACTGTGTGTGTAAACAGACAAACGCTGGTCCACCGAACACCAGCCATCCCACCATTAATCACACAGGTAAATATCAGCACAGAGATGACCTCCACCAATATACTGTATCTCCACGCCTCATTTGAGTGACAATGTAAACACACAGCTAGAGCCATATCTCAGCTAACTAACTCACACAGCTAGAGCCATAACCCAGCTAACTCACACAGCTAGAGCCATGTCCCTGCTAACTCACACAGCTAGAGCCATGTCCCTGCTAACTCACACAGCTAGAGCCATGTCCCTGCTAACTCACACAGCTAGAGCCATGTCCCTGCTAACTCACACAGCTAGAGCCATGTCCCTGCTAACTCACACAGCTAGAGCCATAACCCAGCTAACTCACACAGCTAGGGCCATACTCCTGCTAACTCGCCGGCAGGTCGACTTGACTAAACTGAGTGAGAATAATTGGGGTTCGGGAGGAAAAAACACCACAACGCCGTCATCAAACAGGATGCACCCGGCCATGCCTCGCCACCCCGCTCAACTAGATGCACCTGTGACCGCCGTGCCCGTGAGGTAGATCCCTGCCTATCATTCACAATATATAAAGGTGCCTAACACACCTGTTCTCTCTCTCATTCCTCTGCATTCATGACCCTCCCTCCATCCCCATCTCCTCCTCTGCTCTCCAGCACCTCTATCTCCTATCTAGTCATTTAGCTGATGCTTTTATCCAAAGAGACGTAATAATTGCATTTAACGTAAGTAGTCAGTGTACTACTACTCACCAGAACTCACATCTCAGAACCCTCCTTCCTAACAAGTGACTAAGAGCATAATCTAGTGCTGAATCCTAAGTGCATGAGTAGCAAAATATGAATACAAACACAAGGTGCTTTAAGAGGGATAATCCTGGCAGAACTTCTTGAAGAGGTGAGTTTTGAGCATTCAAAGAAAATAGTAGTAGTAGTAGTAGTAATAGTAGTACAAACTTTACGGACGCGACCAACTATTAAGCGTGTTATCATGTACTGGTATAGTCTACTTAGAAGAATATGAGAGGAAGTTATTGAATGGCTCAAGTGTGTGCATTGTGTGTGTGTGTGTGTGTTTGTATGTGTGTGTGTGTGTGTGTGTGTGTGTGTGTGTGTGTGTGCGTGTGTGTGTGTGTGTTTGTGTGTGTGTGTGTGTGTGCGTCAAGGTTATAGTAGTTTTGCTTTTGTCATTAGTTTTTATTTTTATATCGTTTTAACTTTTTGTTTTCAATTTCAGTTTAGTTTTGATTAGTTTTAAAGCAGGTTTGCTAGTTTAGTTTATTTTTTATTTTTTTGAAAATGCTTAGTTTTAGTTTAGTTTTTATTAGTTTTCTTTTTTTTTTCTTCTGCGCTTGCCTCATGAGACTATCCTGATCTCGCGAGCTCACGTTGTTTCACTTCGTGTGAAACAAACCATCTGGCGCACGTCAGGTTACTTCTGCGCCGGGGCACAGCTAAGAAAAAATGGAGGATAGATTTCATATCCACCCAAAATATTAGGCTTATGTATGAAATGAAAAAGACTAAAACTAAGGACATTTTCTCAATAATTTTAGTTTATTTTAGTAAGTTTTGTAAACACACAATACAGTTTTAGTTAGTTATCGTTTTTTTGTAAAGTCTAGTTTTTATTTTTATTTCAGTTAACTAAAATGTTTTTTCACACCTAGTTTTAGTTTTTTAGTTAGTTTTCGTTAACTATAATAACCTTGGTGTGCGTACATGTGTGCATATCTGCGTGTTTATGTGCATCCACATGAGTGTGTGTGTGTGAGCGTGGATGAGTCATGGCTAAATAAATCCGGTCAGCCGTGAAGTTGACTATAGTAGCGGGGGATGGGAGGAATGAAAATAAAAAGTCTGCAGCTTTCTGGGGCGAGGACCCCGAACGTAACACACACAAACGAACCAATCAGAAACCGGGGCCTGCCCCATCAGCACGCCGTACGACAGCCACTTAGCCAATCAATGGGCGGGCTTACTGGCGCTAAATCAAGTGTGATTACAGCGGCGGACGGATGAGCCGGTGTCAGGAAATCACTGTCACATGTGTCTGACAATTTGCATGCTGGGACGCAATCATGACCAGGAGGCGTCCACCAGGGTCTGGGACAACAAACGTTAATGGAGACATGCCTGTCTGTGTGTGTGTGTGTGTGACAGAAAAGAGGGAGAGGGACAGACAGAGATGAAAACAGAGAAAGAGAGAGCCAAGGAGATGGAGTGTGTCTCAGTGCCATCGTTCTACTCCTCTAATGAGCATGTCACACTGTCTGTGTGTGTGTGTGTGTGTGTGTGTGTGTGTGTGTGTGTGCCGCACCACAACAGATTACCATTAATTAACCATTAAGCCGGATCTTCCTGGAGTGTGAATTACACAGTGATAAGGTCAGGATGGATATAAGTGTGTCTGTTTATGTTTGATTGTGTGTGTGTGTGTTGGTGTGCGCGTGTTTGTGTGTGTGTGGTCAAATGAAACGGTATAAGGACAGCATTAAAGCCAACATCAAAAACTGCCACATAGACCTTAACACCTGGGAGGACACAGATACCAATAGAGCAACCTGGAGCAAACTTGTCTGTAAAGGTGCTGCACTATAATAATGATCTCCACCGTGCTGCAGAAGACAAGCGCAGACTCACAAGAAAGAGTTTCCACCAAGAAGATCCAAACTAAACCCAGGACCACCACACTCACCCCTGCCTACACTACACCAAACTAAACCACCACCCTCACCCCTGAACACACTACACCAAACTAAACCACCACCCTCACCCCTGAACACACTACACCAAACTAAACCACCACCCTCACCCCTGAACACACTACACCAAACTAAACCACCTCCTTCACCCCTGAACACACTACACCAAACTAAACCACCTCCTTCACCCCTGAACACACTACACCAAACTAAACCACCTCCTTCATCCCTGAACACACTACACCAAACTAAACCACCTCCTTCACCCCTGAACACGCCATTTTCATGGCTCAGTGTTTCCGCTGGTAAAGTTTTGCCGTGGCGCACTGATACAAAAATCAATGATACAAATAAGGCTATATATAAATGTGACAGCGGCTGGTGATTTGGTCCGCAACTCGGCAAACCCCGAAATGCGCTAGGGGGCAAAATAAATAAAAAAAAGTATTTTTTCGTTTTTTTTTTTTTTTTGTATTAACAAAGTTGAAGTTGTGAAGAACCCACTTACTATAACAGACAAAAGTTTTAGGTTCATGAAATACGTATAATTAGTCTGCAAACAAAGCTCGTTTTTAGCTGATTTCGAGTCGGGTTTGGGGGCGGGCAGATCGATTAGCATGATTTGGTTTCATTGGCTATTGCTTCCGGGTTCTCCGCCCCCCCACCCTTCCCCAACACGCCGGCTTTGTTTACATTCAGTCCCAAGTTTGACCATGGATGCTACAGCTTTTGCTAAAGAGAAGACGGGGATGGCATCCAGGACATGGAAAGAGTTTTAAGAGCAGCTAAAACTCCAGCAGAGCAGGACTCGTTCGTACACAGCGTTTTATTCTTGATGACCTGTGATACAGAGATGACTGTATCAGCAAAGCAAGTTGCTACCAAGCGAAAGGTGCGTCGAACGACGTACCAGATTCACACAAATGTTGTCTGCCGCCAAGCATTCTGCTTTGCTTTGGGGTAAGCTATCTTTATACTATCTGTGCTGTTTACATTGCATTAACGTTAGTCGTTTAGCAGTAGCTCCTTTCTAAACAAGTGACTAAGTCTAGCTAGCATAACAAAGGCACTAGCACTAACTAACAAAGGCTAGCTAGCTAACGTTAGCTAACATGCTAGTTAGCTGAGCTGTCCCTTCGTTCCTAAACTAGCCAGCTACCTAGCACAGGGACATGGCTATAGCTAGTGAGCTATCCCTTTGTTCCTAAACTAGCCAGCAAGGCAGCTAATATCTAGCCAGCTGTCTAGCACAGGGACATTGCTAGCTAGTGAGCAAGCCCTTTGTTCCTAAACTAGCTAGCGAGGCAGCTAATATCCAGCCAGCTGCCTAGCACAGGGACATGGCTAGCTAGTGAGCTAGCCCTTTGTTCCTAAACTAGCCAGCGAGGCAGCTAATATCTAGCTAGGTAGCTATATTATAGAGAGAAACAGAATGAGAGAGCATGAGAGGTATGGTAGTCTGACACCTTTGATTTTTGTTTTGGTTACAGGATGAGCAAAAACAAGCTCCAGGCCTGTGAGGATTTGCAGCTCTCCCTTGGCCCCTCCATACCAGCCAGCAAGAAGATCACTATGCACTACAGCTTTGATTTTGCACAACAGGTGAGAATACGTTCATCCTATGATGAGTGTGTTGTGATGTGGTAGGGTTAGGGTGACAGGTGTGTTTTTGATTTTCAATGCATCTCATCTTTTCCTTTTCTTCCTATTTTTTCCTTTGTCCAAGGTCCACTTCCTTTCTGACCTTCTTCAGCCAGGACCCATGTACTTTTTGACTCCGCGCACGTGTGGCATTTTTGGTGTCTGCTGTGAGGGGATGCCGAAGCAGCAATGCAGTCATCAACTACGTGCATCATTTCTTCAACAACTATGGAGTTGGAGAAACACACGTGGACCTACATTGTGACAACTGCCGTGGACAAAACAAGAACAATTTTGTGCTGTGGACTGTGCTTGGCGGACCATGCACAAGCTTCACCTGAAACCCTACTTCCGGGCACTCCCACAGATTACGAGTTACCAGCACTTCAGGTAATTATCATGCATTAGCTAGTCTATTTAATAAACACATTCTGGTACTATTTTATCTATATGGAGTGCCAGTACTGTGGGCAATAGTTTAATGTACTTTCTTCCTTCTATTCTATTGCAGTGTTGATGCTGAGAGACCTGGCATGGTTGTGGCCAGAGAACACTGTGATGCACCGGCAGTCGAGTTTAAGCTGCTGCGCAAGCCTGATGTCCTGCCCCCCAGAGAAGGTCTTCTTGTGCAAGCACCACCCGGACTGGACATGGCCAGACAGACGTATCTCTTTGACAAGATCAGAGAGTTCTGCTCTGATGAGGGACGAGACGTCACATGTCCCCCGCCAAACTCCACAGCAGCTCAGAACAAGACTGTCCGCTTGTAGATTCACTGCAGATCATCAGGACGGACAGCACTGCAGGAGAAAGGCCACAGTCTTTTCCTGTTTGTATACTGAAGCGTTGCTTGTTCTCTTGCACAGACTTGCCCACACTTGCACAGACTGCATTGTCAGAATATTGAATACTGAGCTGAGTACTGTTGTTATTACCTTGAGTATTGAGCTGGGGACTGTTATTACTTTGTTGTACACTTGATCACAATGAACACTATGCACCTTGTCTATAAAACAGACAACTGACTGTACACTTTAACACTTAGACTGTTGCCTTTTTTTGTACACCTTACTTCTTATGCTTTTACTTTATATCATGTATGTGACAATAAAGAACGCTACATTTAAACTTCATCTTATATTGTGTTTTTGAATGCAGTTGAGAGCAAGATTAATACTGACTCAAAGAGTGTGGGGTCATCAGTGAGAGAGCACCCCACTTGGCAGCCACTCTCAGTTAATACCCCAAGTTGACAGCCACTCTGACAGATAATGACAGATCGTCCAGTGGGGGAGTGGCTGGGGGTGGGGTTACCAGGCTATTGTTGACGCCCATTACCTGGCAGTCAGAGGTGTGAAAATGTTGGAGAACTTTGGAGGAGGATTTCTCAGCTAAGTTGATTTGGCAGTACTAGCATTCAAATAAGCATATCTTCTTCAACTATGTTCAGATTTCAATGTATGAGACCTCATTTGAAAGCTTACAATCTGCACTTTCATAATCTGTAAAAACTGAAAAATGAACTTTGCCTAGTTGAGGACCAAATTACCAGCGGCGGTCACAAATAAAACTTTCTAAATATTTCTGCCAAAATGCGCTTTCAAAACCACTGTCGCACCCACATTAGGACTACAGTAGGACCCCACTCATCCGAACTTCAGAGATCCGAACCTCCCGGTCTGCCGGACAGGCTTAAAAAACGTTTTTTGATTTTTTTTGCCTGCTATCTGGTTACTGGTGGGATTTTCATTACAGTACTGTACCCTACTGTGAATAAAAACAGAACTGTATGTAGACCTACATGTTGCCTGTAGGCTGTAGCCTACTGTCACGTTTCATTTCTTTGTTACTCTAATGTCGAGCGCAAAACGCAAACGAGTCTGCTGCGCGAGAGCTGCATTGGTAGCCAGAAAGCGCGTCAGCAACCTGAAGCAGAGGAGCATCGAGTCATTTTTCGTTCCCAGTTAATGGACTTCAGGAACACAGACGTGTTGTGAGCATGTAGATTACTAGACCTACTGTATTTGTTAAATAATAGCCTACAGCCTAGGCCACGTTAGCCTACATCGGTTGTTTTAGAGACTTTCTTTTAGGCTACAATAGCCTAAGACACGACAACTTGTCTGTCATTTCATTTATTTATTTATTGATTATCATTTGCTCTAATTGTTCTAATGTTGGGTTGTTTTTAGGCTATACCATGTTGTTCTGCGAATACAGTAGCCTATCGATGCAGCGTAAGCTTCATTTGAGAATAAAGTACTGTATTTGATCAAAGCACGCACTCAAGTGGAAATTTGGTTATTTTATTATAGGCTACTGTAGGTCTATTATAGGCTAGGCTCTATGAGTTTAGTTGGCTATTTGATTGCAATTTTGATGCATTTTCACAAGTAATTAAGGGTATTTATTGGTCGATTATGAGTCTATATGAAACAAGTATACCACTTATTGAATTTGGTGCATTTTAACATAAGTTTCAGTTATCCGGACATTTCAGAGATACGAACGACCTGCGGTCCCGTTGGGTTCGGATGAGTGGTGTCCTACTGTATTTATTTTCAATAAAGAGCCTATAGGCCGCGCGCTCTGTGCCGCTCCATGCTGCTCCTTGCTGAGGTGATCGGAAGACGCGTGAAGGGATTTTTTCTTCAGTGAGCGGCATGAGGTTACAACGAAAGATAGGTAGGCTATTGACGCTCAAATATTACCATAGTGTTAACCAGTGTTTGAATTGGGCCAAACACTAGTGCTGGCACCTAGGCCTACTCCTCAAAATGCCTAGCCTACTGTCTAAAATACATTTATGTTAGTAATCTAAGTGCCGTTATAGCTACAGTTAGATGTGCCGACAGCTCCTGCCCATCTCAAGCACGTTGGTAAAAGCCTTTGGTTTTAATATATCAATACAATTTTCCAGATGGGCATACAACGATTTTTGAAGAGGAAGAGAGAGGAGAATGATGAGACCAGTCAGGTAGGCTAGGTTATTGCCGGCTAGCCATGATTCACACCGGGGGATTAAAGAACAAGGCAAGCTACCTGTAGTAGGCTAACAGTTTTGCTTGCTCAGGGACCAGTAAACTCTGTTCGGCCAAGAGGAATGCCTCATGCAGTTGTCTGATCGGACAAGTAAAAAATGAATATGATAAATTGGCCTTTTGTTGCTAACGTTACGTAACGTTATCTGAAAATACAGTTTAAGCAAAGCGGAGCCTGCTCCATTTGAGCTACGCGCTGCTGTCTGTCAGTCAGCCAGCCCTTCAAACGAGCGTTGTCAAGGAGACATACAGCACAAGCGCGAGTAGGTTCTCCAACTTTCGTGCGAGTCACCCTACTAACACAGTGGGTTGCAGCAACGTTGCACATAAGTTGTACTTAGGTAAGTTGCAACGTTACCATCAGGCGATGTTGTGACAACGTCCATCTAAGGTCGAAAATAACTTTACCCTCCTAAGTCTAATTAGACTTTTCTGCAACGTTGCAGAAACATTTGCAATATGGGTCCCTGCAACGTCATTAAATAAACGTTGCAGTGACGTTGGATTAAAGTCCTATTAGGCTAGCATTAGGATTCGGGCTATCCCGTGACGTCACTGCTTGCTGGTTCAGTTAAAGTAGGCAGGATTCTTTGCCAAACTGCTCCTGTCTTTTTTAATTTTTTTAAATTTTCGCTTATATCCTTCATATTGTACTGTATGTTGAGTTTAATAACGCATCTTAGAAATGTTATTGATTGTATATTTCCCTGTTTGTTATAAATTGAATGCTTTTTCATTAATTAAAAAAAAGTCTAACTTTTCGGTGTCGACCAAGATATCATTTTTCAAAAGACGTGTCGAGAAATCCCATTCATTCTCTCGGCATTGTGGAACGCTTCCACTAGGGGGCGATGAGATCACTTTCCCTCCCTATAGATGGGTTCGCCGCCTACGTCACAGCAGAGCGAGCACGGAGCCTCTCGGTAAAAAGGAACGAGCGAACGAGGAACGAACTCGCTAGCTACTCGTTTCATGTAGCTAATTATGCCTCAAAGCTGCTGTGCTGTGAACTGTACAAACAGAAAAGGACAAGATGACGGCCTCAGATTCTTCAGCATCCCCTCGAGATGTCCCCCTTTTCAGAGGAACCACCGAAAGCTGTGGTTTAAAGCCATAAAGAGAGCAGATTGGGGACCAACAAACAGTGTGGTGCGCACTTCTTCTCTGGTAAGTTATAGCTAACGTCACCTCGGGGTTTTTTTCCTCATCAAATTACATTGATTTGACTGTTGGTTTAGCTATTTATTTGTTTACTTACCGGTAATAATTTAAGTAAACAGAAGTAACTCATAACCTGCACGCTAAACTAAGTTCAGGAATTGGAAGCCTAATGATAGCTAGCTAACGTTAGCTAATGCTAGCTAGCACGCTACCACGCTACCACGCAATCTAAAATGGCCGCTGGACTGAGGGAAATGTGAATTGTTTGTTTGTTTGACTCTGCTGAATTTGACTCACGTTGGGAGCTCGCTCGTGTCAGGCTTTCTAAGGACATCACGAATCTTAGGCTAATTTTACATAGGCAACAGTGAAGGCGAAGCCAAGATAATGCTTTATATATTTTCATTTGTCTGGAAAGTGGGAGACAGAACAATGCCACCCACGAGGTAAGCGGGTTACCATAACGTTAGCTCGAAACAAAGATGGAGGCAGCTTTGTTTGCCACATTAGTAGTATCGGTGTGTATTGTTGGAGTTCGAGTCAAAAACAGGCGTTGCTGTTAAAACTGCGAGTAGTAACGCGTGATTCACGGGCCTTATACATTTATTCTGTGCACTGCAGTGGCTAATGCCTAAACTAGCTTCATGTTTCCCACACTGATGATTGATGATTGACCGCCATTGACCGCATCTGTCCTGGGCCGGCAGAGAATCAAAAAAAAAGAATAGAATAGTGGCGTGTCACTAATTACTTATCGGCTGTAATGACTTGTTGAATTGTTTTAGTCGCTTCTTCCCCTCTGCCTACTTTCCCATAGGGTCCTTGTGTGTTTATAAACTTAATATTTTTTTGTTTATTGGGCAGACTATTGCAGTGTGGAGTTTCTGGGGGAGGACACTGTCGGTTGTCCCAGTATCCTGGCTCTCCAAAAATGATGGGGTAAGAACATGTTTGTGTGTTTGGTGTGCTACTTTTCAATTGTACAGGGAAGCGGCTACTAATGGTTTCACTCACAGTTGCAGATGTGTTCCTGGCCAATGAATGAGTCAGCCAACGGATAAAGAGCTGTGTGGAACCTAACCCTGGCTGGGCGCTCCACAGAGTCCGGGTTTTCCCAAAGTCCACAACTGGTACTGTTTGCATTTTAAGCTATTAAAAAATACTGATGGGGGTGGGGGGAAGATCATGACTCATTATTCTGAGGAAAAAAGGATGGCTGAAATGTATTGATTATGGTACTTTATGCACACAGATCATTACGAAGGTGCCAGGCTCATGGCAAAAGTCTTTGAGCAGCAGTCGTCAATGGACGAGTGCCAAGACGTTCGAAAGAGACGGCGCAACACACGCTATCACTCCAGTGACGAAGGTAATATACTAAAGTGCATTCAACAGTCCCAAAAGAGTAGTACTTTTGAAATCGAGTAATCTGAGCTAATTTACTGATATTCCACTACATATTCCAAGCCCCGGGCAGCCATTGGTCCCCACTATGCAGGCCAAAGACCAGGTGCCGGAGTTGAAAGGCCTCTGCCAGCGGTCCAGTACAATCCACGTGTGCTGTACAATGCAGGTATGCATGTTTGTGTTGAAATGAAATGTCTATGCCTACTGCACACTGATAGTTGGACTATTTTTTATTTATTTTGAATACCATTTTACTCATCTTGCAGATTTTCCAAGCTTGTCCCATCTGGGCGAGCGGGGCCCAGGCCCCATTTATAGCACCCCAGCCAGATCATACAGCACCCAGCCAGACCAGGTAAGAGTGGCATGTACTGCTGTGGTGTCTACCTGTCTTGTCTTTATTTAGTTTCCCTCCAAATGCCAGAAGCCAAAGCCAACACCATAAAGTTTCCTGCTAATCCCATTCAGTTAGCTCTGTGATTGGCTTTTTTAGATTGAATACCATTTACTCATCTTGCAGATTTTCCGAGCTCATCCCCTGTGAGCGGGACTACTTCATGTTGCATGCAGGGATATATTTTGAGTTTCATTTAGTTTTATGTCAATGTACTTATAGCCACATCTGTGTTTATCTAGATTTCCAGAGGTCTGTACATCAGCAGTTCTCAGAGATGCGGGAGCAACTCCGTGAGCTTGCACGGACTGTGAGGGAACTGGCCCAGAGCACGCGGCCTGTGGAGTCTGGAGCCCAGGGAGAAGTGCTGGATGTACTGAACCCTGCCCAAACGGACGAGGAGCTGCAGGTCTGTGAGGCCAGGTTGAAGGACCGGGAACATCAGAGGAAGATGGTGAGTGTCTGCAGGGCGGAACTTTGTCTTATTTTTGCAGTGCAGGGAAGGGTACAGTAAATGACTCTTTGTTTTGCAGACACAATACCTAGGTGCCATTGGTGGCAGAGACTTGGCGGACACAGTCCGGCGGGTGCTGTCAGCTGTAGCCACACATGCGGTGTGGAGCGCCTACAGTGTGCACGGGAAGAAGGGGAAGAAGCCACTGAAGAGTTTGACACTCTTCAATGTTCTAACATGTAAGAAATGGTTCATATTTTGAATATTTTTTAATACATCGTCTTTGTTCCATGACCGATGTGAATTGAAACCATTACCTTTCTTGATAACTTAAAGGTGCAGTGATGGTCTCCATGCCAAAGGCTACGATGGCGGAGGTGGCCGCCCAGCTGCAGGAGACATTGAAACATGCCCCTGCTAAATGCAGAAGGGTAAGTGATGTCTTTTTTTTTGGTTTCTCCTACCCAGTGTGACTGCATGGTTCCAAAGATTGTGTACCACTTTTTTGTGCATGTATGTGCGTTGTGTATTTACGGCCATTTCATTGTGTCTTTAGGTATCTGCAGAAGTCCGCCTGAGCACAGCCCATCCAAGCACAGTCCATCTGAGCACTCCCCAGCATTCTGATGAGGAAGACTTCCCTTCCTAGCTGCCCCCCAGCCCATCTGAGCACAGCCCCCCCCCCCAGCCCATCTGACGCCCACCCGCAGCCCATCTGAGCACAGCCCCCCCCCAGCCCATCTGAGCACAGCCCCCCCCCCAGCCCATCTGAGCACAGCCCCCCCCCCCAGCCCATCTGAGCACAGCCCCCCCCCCCAGCCCATCTGAGCACAGCCCCCCCCCCCAGCCCATCTGAGCACAGCCCCCCCCCCCCAGCCCATCTGAGCACAGCCCCCCCCCCAGCCCATCTGAGCACAGCCCCCCCCCCAGCCCATCTGACGCCCACCCCCAGCCTATCTGAGCACAGCCTGCCATTTTTTTTGTAAATAACTGTTTTTGTATTTTTTTTTTTTATCCTTTTTGTTTTTAAACTTGTTTATCATGTTGCAGGCCAGACATTGTGTACTTTTTTAATAAAATAAATTGTTCTTGACTGAATGGTGTTGTGTCATAACTTTTGTACCATAATTTTGCTTGCTGCATTGACTATGACATTAATAGGCTCTTTGCACAAGCTCCACTACTTCCTGACACTCTACAGGCGTATTTCTTTCCTGTCCTATACTAGTGGATGGAAGTGATTGATCAGGTGTGCTGCACACCGGATTCATCGCTATTGCTATCCAATAGTATAGGACGGTAAAGAAATATGCCTGTAGTTTCAGGAAGTAGTGGAGCTTGTGCAAAGAGCTGATTTGTTTTGTAATGCAAATTATAAATGTAGCCAACGGAAGTGTAGACCACGTTGCAGCAACGTAACAAAGTAATATATAAACGTGTATACAACGTTGCAGCAATATACATCGAAATCATCGCGGAAATCACAACGTTGTGTACACATTGCAGGCACGTTGCAGACACGTTGGACCTGCACGTTGCAGCAACTTGTGTGCAGATACCGCGTTTGCGTTGCATGCACGTTTAACTTGACGTTGAGTGGACCATACAAAAGTCTAAATTGCACGTTTCTGCAACATTGCTGCAACCTGATTGTGTTAGTAGGGCAGGCGCAGCGCTGCCTGATGGATTGTGCAACGGTCTTTTTGGCTGGCTGAACTAACACTAGCTTCTTCCAGCCACCTAAAAAGTGCCAATCAAAATAACAGAAAACAGCAGCTGTTACCATTATAACAGCTGCTGTTATAATGGTAACCTACAATACATCTGATTAAAATATGTCTAGAAACCATATCATTTATTAAATGCCTGTGTGGTTACTGTTTTATCCCGTCCAGTTTCATGTAATTAATTACATTTTAAGCTCTAGGACTTTACCAGCCTTACGAGATAAGTAAGGCCATCTTTATAGGCCTACTTATAGGAAGGGGACAGGAGAGAAGAACAAGGGAGGAAGAAGGGTGGTCTCCGATCCCCCGCTTTGGTTTCGAAATCGGACTCTTTTTTTCACACACCACCACAGCAAGAGATCAGTTCCACAGGAAACACTGCATAGCTATAATAAGCCGTTGTTGCTTGTCAGCCAGCTTGGCCAGTTAAGTTAGCTAAAGTTATACGTAAGTTACTTATGCTAGTGCTAGTAGGCTAAAAATCAGTCGCAAGCCATCAAACGTTCTGATTCAAAACTCATTTGTTGATTTAATCGTATCCAATGTCTAATTTCATAAAGTTTGCTAGTTAACCCTCATGGCTGAGAGACATTTACCTCATCCAAATGCAATCGTCCTCAAACTCACAGCGGGACAAAGGGTCAATAAGCTCCACAAGTGAAAGTGAAGTGAAGTTGGTGGTGATTGGCCAATATTCAAACACTGTCAAAACGAGCTACCCTCATCCCTCGCACCTCTACTTCTTGGCCCCCTCGTCTAGACTTAAGTCTCTTTTCTTTCGAATTACAAAACCATCCATTATGAACGACTGGCTAACGTACGAGCACACTCACATCAGCGCGACTCGTCTGGCGAGGCGAGCTGTTAGGCTCGTAGGCGTAGTAACCAGACCAGACCCCACCACGTGCATGTAAATCGCAGGGTACCTGTAGCACGAGCACGCAACCATGGGACCTGATTATGAAAAGAGAATGGCTGATTATGAACTTTTACTTTTTTATTTTATTTTAAAATAAAAAATATACCAAAATGTTTGAGGGGGCTTAACCGGGGCTAAACAGATTTGTGACGGGGCTATAGCCCCATCTAGCCCCGGTGTAGCACCGTCCCTGCCCACACAACACCAAACTAAACACCCACCTTCACCCCTGAACACACTACACCAAACTAAACCACCACCTTCACCCCTGAACACACTACACCAAACTAAACCACCACCCTCACCCCTGAACACACTACACCAAACTAAACCACGACCTTCACCCCTGAACACACTACACCAAACTAAACCACCACCTTCACCCCTGAACACACTACACCAAACTAAACCACCACCTTCACCCCTGAACACACTACACCAAACTAAACCACCACACTCACCCCAGGATCCAGGATCAGCCTCTTGCTCTCCTGAAGGAGGACAGTCATATTCGACACTAAGTGACCGCTGATGATGAAGATGATGATGATAGTGTGTGTGTGTGTGTTTGTTTCTGTGTGTTTGTGTGTGAGATTAGGACACAGAAGTGTCTCTCCATACAACTCTCACCTCCATCCCACTGAAGAAGCCCACATCCCCCAGTCTAAACACACACACCCACGCACACACTCACACACACACACACACACACACACACACACACACACACACACACACACACACACACACACGTACACACACACGTACACACACACACACACACACACACACACACATAGAGCCGTGAAGCTCTGGGTCGTCTGATGTGTCTGTCTAAGTGCACTCTCTCCTCTCACTACAAAGGGCGGCCAGGCACTCGGCAGCACCAATAAAATACCAGAAATACAGAGACAAGTGGAGGCAGCAGTGGCAAGGACCGTCCTCCCAGCCCTCAATAAAGAGAACAGCCTGGTAATAGACTGACAGAGAGAGAGAGAGAGAGAGAGAGAGAGAGAGACAGCGACACAGAGAGAGGAAGGGAGGGAGACCGAGAGAGTGGCAGAGAGAGAGAGACCGAGGGAGGGACGAAGA
>NC_140242.1:13178702-13183702 GCF_949987555.1 Borostomias antarcticus
CTCTGCCACTCTATCTCTTTCTGTCTTTCTCCTCTCCCTTTCTCTACCGCTACTCTTCATCTCTTCTCTATTTTTCCATCCTACCACCTCTCTCTCCTCTGTCTCTCCTCTCCCTCTCTTCTATCCCTCTGTCCTCTCTTCTATCTCTCTCCCCTCTCTCTCTTTTCTGTCTTCAAGCAGAATAACAGGATAAGAGAGAGCGTAGGGGAAGGGATGGTCATACTGATCTCTCTATGGAACGGCTATGGCAGCTCCGGACATAAACACCAGTACCTATCGCAAACAGGCAACTGACCGGCCATCAGACTAGCCTGGTAAACCAGATTCATCTGGAACATTTCCACGATAGACTCTGGACTTTAAGCCACCCAGAGCAATTTGAGTTTTCCCAAAAATCAGTCAGGAGACTGCATTTTAACTGCTGTTCCGCCCCCTGTCCCTGATTGGTTCCCATAGATGATGAAGCGAAATACAGGAGTACGCTAGTCGAAGAACCGCAATCAGCTCCAGAAGCAATGAGCGGTAACGTTAACGTTAGAAGAATACAGGTTTAACCCCCTTACCCTAACCCCAGCCATACAAATTTAACATAGCACAAAGAGTTTAACACAGCATACAAGTTATTGCAGAAATAAACCCAATAACAACAATTAAAGAAGAAGAAGAGTATGCACTATTGGACTTTCTCAGCTGAAAATACATTTTTGCCGTTCTTCTGACTGGATTTGGCAAAAGTTTGATTTATGTTTTGTTACGCTACGATTGGCTGAAGGAGTTGGTCTGTCAAGGCTGATTGGATGAAGGAATTGGTCTGTCAAGGCTGATTGGCTGAAGGAGTTTGTCTGTCAAGGCAAGTACATTTACCACTTCTGAGTTCCTTAGTTTCTTTCATAATAAAATCAATATTATCAGAGAGGAGATGAGCCTTTCTCTACCTACTGAGACTGCTGACTCCTTTGCTTTTCGTTCACTCAGTATGGTGAAGAGTCTTCACTGAAGACTACCGCTGTTCTCTCCCAGTTTGAGTCTCCTTGGATGTCCTCTCTGGTCTGGTGCTTTCTAATAAGTTAAGGAACGTCTACCCATGGGCGATTTTATAGGGGGGGCGGGGGGGGGGAAGTGTCCCCCCTGATTGGCCAGCCCAACTGCTCAAATTCTTTAAAAAAAAAAAATATATATATATTTTTTTTTTTTTTTTTTTAATAATTAACACAATTATTAAATACATAATTGTGGTTTGTAGCAGTTTGTGTTAGGTCATCATTCATTTAAAAATTGTATTTATTACTTAAACTAGGCTACCTTTATAGAAATATATATTCATAATCCACCAATGGCACAACTCGTCTGTCGACCTAAACTATTTCCGGTTTGATCTGTTACCGCAGAAAAATGAGATCTGACTGTACTGCTCAGTGCTCAACAAGCTACAACTAGAGAACGAGAACATTTGACCACATCACTCCAGGCCTTAAGTCTCTTCACTGGCTTCCTATTCAAGCCAGATCAGACATCCTTCCTATTCAAGCCAGATCAGACATTCTTCGTTCACAAGATGCTGGCTATCTCATTGTCCCTAGAATCCACAAAAAATCAGCTGTCAGGAGGGCCTTTTCCTACTGTGCTCCCTACCTTTGGAACCAGCTGCCCGTACAGGTGGAGACGCTAGGTCTGTTGACATGTTTAAACCAGGCTGAAAACATCTATTTTCCAATTAGTATGCCCTACCCTAGCCCGTCTGAGTTCTGATTTCTTATTTTTGATGTTAAGATCCTTATTTATTTATTTATTTTTTAGCTTGCACACTGATGTATGCATGCCTTTTGTTTATTGTAGTATAATTGTATTGCAAAGTGTATTGGGACACTGGTGTGATTTTGCACTCAAAAATGAAATACACTAAACTAACGACTCCCGCCCCCTCAAATCGCTCTGGCCAGCTGAAAGTCCAGATTCTATTGTGAAAATGTCACAAAAAATGGTGAGGAGTCTGGTTTACCAGGCTACCATCAGACTGCCATAGCATGAGCTAAAACACTTACATTTCATTATATTGAACTACTGTTACAATGTTACAGTACCTTTCCAGAACACTGACTAGACATGTATGAAAGGGTTGTAAAAGGGTTGTATGAAAGGGTTGTAAATGTAAAATGGGAGTGGGGTTTAACCAAGCATACTGTAGAAAAACCCTCAATTTACATGTAAAGGACTTTTCACAGCCAACAGTCATACGTACTCTAAACCTGGTGGTCGTACACACACAGAAATCACCTGGGGGTTAGTGTCGCAAACACACACACACACACACACACACACACACACGTGCGCGCTGTCCACCACTAAGCACATGCTGGAGGTTGGTCTTCGCCAACAAGACGGTCATCCATGCAAACGCTGGAACCAACACACCGTGTCCTAGGAGCCATTCACACACAAGCAAATTCCAGAAGTTTACATTCCAAAAAAGTTACAGTTGAAAACAACCGCATTTCTAGGGAGCAGGGGAGGACGCTGATGCTGAGTGTTTGGTACGTTGCCAGGAGATGTGAGGGAGCCAGTTCTGCTCGTTAGTGTGGGCGTCCCAGGTGATAGCAGCAGCTACGCTATTGTATGCCGTCCTCTACCCATCATTAATGACATCCACTCCAGCCTACTTCACACACACTCACCCAGATACTCCCCCCGGTCCCAGTGTGAGGAGCAACCAGCTGTGTGTGTGTGTGTGTGTGTGTGTGTGTGTGTGTGTGTGAGATGAGCAGCTCCTTTGTACTTCGATTGAAGCATCTCTCTCCCTCCCTCTCTCTCTCTCTCTCTCTCTCTCCCTCTCTCTCTCTTTCCCTCTCTCTCCCTCTCTCTCTCCTTTTCTCTCTCTCTCCCTCTCCCTCTCCATCTCTCTCTCCCCCCATCTCTCTCCCTCTCTCTCCCTCTCTCTCTCCCTCTCTCTCCCTTTCTCTCTCCCTCTCTCTCCCTCTCTCTCCTTTTCAGTCTCTCATTTTTCTCTCTCATTCCCTCCGACTGATGGCATTAGAGACTTTACTGGACTCAGGCTTATTCTGCCTTAAATTAAAGGAATTATACATGAAAACCTCTTGGAAATATATAAATAAGTCAGAAATAAGGTTCATTAATTGAACGACAAGTGCATGGTAATGATCACAAGCAGCCGGGCGGCTACAGAAACAGCACAGTGTGGAGGCGACATGGATAGTGTGTGGGGTTGTGTGAGTGTGTGTGTGTGTGTGTGTGTGTGTGCGCACACATGACATCCACATCAGATGCACTTCACATCAATAGTGTCCAAGGGGAGGTCAAGTATAAATGCGTGTCACGTCAGTGAAACACGATGTACCGTGGTTCCCAGCTGAGTTCAGCTCTCTCTCTCTCTCTCTCTCTCTGTCCCTCTCTCTCTCTCTCTTTCTGTTCCCCTCTCTTTCTCTGACCCTCTCTCTCTCTCGCTCTCTCTTTCTCTCTCTCTCTCTCTCTCTCTCTCTGATCTCCTCTCTCTCTTTCCCTCTCTCACCCCCTCTCTCCCACCCTCTCTCTCTCTCTCTCTCTCTCTCTCTCTCTCTCTCTCTCCCTCTGTCATCCTCTCCCTGGCCTGAGGGACTGCCTGCTGAGCTGTCCAGATCGGATGCCGAGCAGAACAGGCGGAGCTGATCGATGGGCAGTGTGGATCCATAGCTGGGGGTCATGGGGGGTCATGGGTCTGCCCTCCCCCGCAGGCAACGTAGCTGTGAAGCTGAACTGGGCAGACGACACCGTGATTGAGGAAGTGATTGATGCCAGCGCCCATTGGGGAGTGCATGTGTGTGTGTGTGTGTGTGTGTGGGGGGGGGGGGGGCATTTGTGTGTGTGTGTGTGTGAGAGAGAGAGAGAGAGATAGAGAGAGAGAGAAAGAGCAGGAGAGCGAGAGAGGTCAAAATGAAAGTACAGGATACGTCTTGTTTTTTCACCTCAACACACACACACACACACACACACGCGTGTGCACGCACACACACACGCGCACGCA
Organism: Borostomias antarcticus; assembly: GCF_949987555.1. Classification (NCBI taxonomy): domain Eukaryota; kingdom Metazoa; phylum Chordata; class Actinopteri; order Stomiiformes; family Stomiidae; genus Borostomias; species Borostomias antarcticus. The sequence goes on from NC_140242.1 coordinate 13,182,718, forward strand.
CACACGGCCGTCTGTCCCTCACCTGGGGTCTTTCTGGATGGAGTCTATGGACGGGGAGCGAGCCAGCGTTCCCTCCGGGGGCAGGGCGGGGCTTGACTCAGCGGAGGGGCAGTACTGCAGCGTGCGGTAGGGGTCCCCGGCGAAGGCGTCCGCCGCGTATGGCGCCCCGGGGCCTATCGTGGCGTAGCTGTTGGCCCCGCCTCCACGCCCGTAGCCCCCGCTCGCCACGCCGTGGCTTCCCGTCCGCTGCAAGGGGGCGGAGTCAACGCCGGGGGAGGACGGGGCTATGGGGAGAGAGGAGGGACAAAGGAGAGAGCTGAGGACCTGGTTGTACACCCTCTGATCCAGGACTGAGGGAGCAGGCAGGAGGAGGAGGAAAAGGAGGTGGAGGAGGAGAGAGAGAGAGAAAACAGGAGGAGGAGGTGGATGAGGAAGAGGAGGAGGAGAAAGAGAGAGAAGGAGGAGGAAAGAGAGAGGAGGAGGTGAGAAAGAAAACAGGAGGAGGAGGAGGTGGAGGTGGAGAAGGAGGTGGAGGAGAATGAGGTGGAGGAAGAGCAGGAGGAGAAGAGAGACAGAAAACCTTTTTTTATAGATCTTATTTGTATTGTTTTATCTTCTTTCTTATTTTTCCTGCTTTTTGTTCATTTCATGTCCATTTTTATGTGAAGCACTCCGAGCATGTATCTTTTCTGTTTTAAAGCACTTTGAGCTGCATTTATTTGTATGAAAGGTGTATTAAGTGTATAATTATTATTATTATTATTATTATTATTATTATTATTATTGTAGTGATCCCGACCACCAGTCAGGAACGAGTCGGACTGTCAAGTGCACCAATGGCTGGCACATTAGGACCAAGAGTCAGACATGAGAGACGAGAGGCCTACGGGGACAGATCCGGCCCAAGCACCTGGGACAGGCCGGAAAGATAGTAATAAATATTATAAGTGGATCCCTCTAAAAAACGCATGGATGGATGAATAAT
>NC_140242.1:13188702-13193702 GCF_949987555.1 Borostomias antarcticus
CAACACCAGCAGAACACTACCGTGAGCAGCTGCAGGACCCTGCTGGAGGTAGACTACCCGCTGTAGGTCAGTTAGGAGGTATGTTTCTGCTAGAGGCCTGCGAAACACCTGTTTTCAGGAGATGGATCTAGGCTGTCCAACGGTGACGAATGGATTCCGATTCCTGACACTGACAGATGGAGGGTCTGTCACTGACTGAGCAGAGAAAAACGTACCTTCCTCAGTATACAGCAGCCGTAGTTTCTACTTACTAAATCACCTCGCCAATAGCCTACACTCGGGAGGGTGGTGTGTGTGTGTGCGTGTGTGTGTCTGTGTGTGTTTATGTGTGAAGTGGAAACAATGGTGTTGTCCAAATGCAGTAACATCCCTGGCTGCCCACCCTATCAAAGCAGTCTAAAATGGAATGAAGAGAGAGAGAGACAGAGAGAGAGAGAGAGAGAAAGAGAGAGAGAGAGAGAGAGAGAGAGAGAGAGAGAGAGAGAGAGAGATGTACAGTGTTACGCCATGCCAATAAAGCCAGAGAGATAGACATATGCATGTGTCATTCATGCATGTTCAGTATGATGAATATTTGCCAGCTCTCAAGCATGGGAGTTCTACACTACACCACCTGTCACCGTGGTAACCCAAGTCCCGCCTGTGAGTCCCTCATTCCTGGCGACGCCCAGCGATGCCCGCAGGCTCTAGAGGGCCACACCGTGAGGGACTGACCGAAAGTACCTAACTATGTCCTCCAGACTGTAGGGGTCATATGTGGCCGCCACTGGAGGTTTGGTCCTGAAGTCTGCAGTCCTCAAAATGCACTAGAGGGCAATTTTTTTTTTCTTTTTTTACTGCATTCCTTTTTTTCATATTACGAAAATTGAAGTTGCAAAGAACCAACTCAATATAACAAACAGTTTTAGGATCACTATATATAGTCATATTTTGTTGTTGTCAAAAGTCCATGTCCTGTGAGAAGTGTGAACAGCTTTGAATCTTTATATTGACGTTTTTTATTAGGAAATACCCCTTGAGATGTCCTATCTCGTTTTCGAGGGGGTCCTTGACGACAGTAAACAGTATAAAGTATACAACACACTCAGTGGTTCGAATCCCAGCTCCGACTGTCCACATGTCGAAGTGTCCTTGAGCAAGACACCTAACCCCAAATTGCTCCCAATGAGCAGGTTAGCACCTTGCATGGCAGCTACCGCCATTGGTGTGTGAATGTGTGTGTGAATGTGTAAATAAGAGGCCATTGTAAAGCGCTTTGAGTGCCGCTAAGGTGGAAAAGCGCTATATGTGCTGCGCTAAGTGCAGTCCATTTACCATTTACCATAACAGTGAATGTCAGACACACATAAAACAAGACACAACAAAAACAACAATCAAAGAGGATTTGAGGTCAAGCATAATGATGTATCTTTTGGGTATAGTTGAGGGGTTAGAGACAGTGATGGTATAACACATTTCATAGCGTACATCTTTGAAGCCCTTTTTCTCTGCTTAGTGATTTAATGTTGCCAACATTCACAGAAGCATATCTTCAAATATTTGCAGATTTCAATGCATGGAACATCATTTGAAAGTTTACAATTTACACTTTCATGATCTGTAAAAAACTGAAAAATGACCTTGCCCTGTACAACAGGACCAAACCTCCAGTGGGGGTCACAGGATGCAGTGACCATCAGGTATGGAACCCGGGTCTCGTTCCTGCATTAGACGGTTTGGCGGTGGCGTCATCCAACTGATGATGATGATGGTGATGATGATGATGGTGATGATGATGGTAATGATGATGATGATGGTGATGATGATGATGATGGTGATGATGATGATGGTGATGATGACCAAATCTGTTTACGAACTAATTAGACCAGGTCTTGATTGGAAGACAGCCTGCGTCAAATGGCTGCTAACTATGTGAAGCAGCATCTGTTGGAACCCTTTACAGTTCTTATTGACAGAAGCTAACAAAGCTATTGCATGCTAACAGGACGTGAGGAGGGTGTCCCTACAACAATGTTGTTGTCTCAAGCATCTTTTCATCTGCCTGGATCAAAATCATCATTGATTCCTTCGCTATTCAGATACAATTCAACAGGGGTTACTATCTGGAAGGATATTCTTATCAGCTCATCTGCAGTAGCTTTAAACAAAAGACACTCAAACTGCAGTGTATTAGGCCATGCGTGCATGTTGGAATTATGCCTGTGTGTGTGCATGTAGGTATAGGTGAGCTAGTATTTAAAAAACCTGAAATGCACATTCACAAGAAAAAACTAAAGTTTTCACCAGGGGGATTTGCTGACTATGATAGTCTGGGCACTTTCAGAAAAAAATGAATGCATTCTCATACTTCAGAACATAACAAAACGTCACATGCTCAAGTCTGCATAATTGATGAGCATAATTTACTTGATAGAGTTAGAATTGCTTTCAACAATGGAGAAATAGAGCAGAGCAGAACATTCAGTGATTGAGAATTAAGAGTTAGCTCTTCTGTTTGATTGAGAATTAAGAGTTAGCTTTTCTGTTTGATTGAGAATTAAGAGTGATTGAGAATTAAGAGTTAGCTCTTCTGTTTGATTGAGAATTAAGAGTGATTGAGAATTAAGAGTTAGCTCTTCTGTTTGAGAATGAAGAATGATTGAGAATTAAGAGCTCCACTGTTTGAGAGTTACAGTAAGAGTTACCTCTTCTGTTTGATTGAAAACCAAATACAGAAGACAGAGAGACATAATGAAGGAGATGGAGAGAGACAGAGAGAGAGAGAAAGAGAGAAAAGAAGAGAGAAAGAGAGAAAGAAGGAGAGAGAGAAAGGCAGAGGAGATAGGAGGTATATAGTCAGAGAGCGGGAGAGAGAGAGAGAGAGAGAGAGAGAGGGAGAGAAAAGAAGAGAGAGCGGCAGGGGAGACGGAGGTCTATAGAAAGAGAGAGGGAGGGAGAGTAGGGTGTAAACATTGTCAGGATATTTTGATATAGTTACTCTATGTCTCTCTAGCAAGGAGATGCCTTGACTCTCTCCCCTACCGCAATAAGACTTAGGGGAGTGTGTGTGTCTGTGTGTGTGTGTGTGTGTGTGTGTGTGTATGTGTGTGTGTGTGTGTGTATGTGTGTGTTTGCATATGTGGCGCTGTGACCATGCAGGATTAATAGCTTGAAATAGGCCACATTAACCTGCCGTACTCTGGGGCGCTGACCTGGTTTCATCCAGGAAGGAACGACAGTAGCACTACAAACACACACACACACACACACACTCAAGCATAAGAAGGACATCAGTGGGAAAGAGAGACCGTAGGGAGGGCAGAGAGAGGTGAGCTACCAGGATGGAGAGGAGTGATGAGGGAGAGAGAGAGGAGTGATGAGGGAGAGAGAGAGGAGTGATGAGGGAGAGAGAGAGGAGTGATGAGGGAGAGAGAGAGGAGTGATGAGGGAGAGAGAGAGAAAGAGAGAGAGAGGAGTGATGAGGGAGAGAGAGAGGAGTGATGAGGGAGAGAGAGAAGTGATGAGGGAGAGAGAGAGAAGTGATGAGGGAGAGAGAGAGGAGTGATGAGGGAGTCTGTCTGTCTGTCTGTCTGTCTGTCTGTCTGTCTGTCTTTATGGCTGTTTGCCTGTCTGTCTGTCTGTCTGTCTGTCTGTCTGTCTGTCTGTCTGTCTGTCTGTCTGTCTGCCTGCCTTTCTGTCTGTCTGTCTGCCTGCCTGCCTGCCTGTCTGCCTGCCTGCCTGCCTGCCTGCCTGCCTGTCTGTCTGTCTGTCTGTCTGTCTGTCTGTCTGTCTGTCTGTCTGTCTGTCTGTCTGTCTTCCTCTCCTCACATTCTCCTCTCGACCTGCTCACCAGTAGTAACACAATACAGCAGATTGCAAATGACCGTTTGGACGGCCCGGGGCCCGGTCGCCCAGCCATTGCAAAGAGCTGACAGACATTAATTACACTGATACATACCCAGGCTCGTTTAACACTGAGGTGGCCGCCGGGTCCCCGGGGAGAAGGACTATGACATAACAAATGACCAACCTGGCCACGTGTCACCCAGCACAATCCCCGTCTATTCATTAAGACTTGTCTGTTCTCTATCTCAGGTCCCCATCAGGCATTCACCAGCCCTGCGGTGGCTGTTCACACGAGTGTCAAACACCCTGCCTACACCCCGGAGCGTTAATCCAGGCCATAATTCTGGAATCGATCACTTAATGCCGACTAAGAGGTGTGTTTCTGCTCTTAAGTCTCGTCCCGGGAATGGAACACAAACAAGGCTCACTCTTCGCTTTCACAGTGACGGCGTCCTGCATCGATCTCCAATGTTAACGGCGGTACGTTTGTGCGCTTATCAGTAAAGGTTAAAATGGCAGTGTGTAACTTCCGAGCTATGAGCCTGCTGTGAGGAGATTAGGAACTAACAGTGAAGGGTGAATTTCCTGCTTCACCCTCACGGTTTGAGGGTTCGGGTTCCCCCCTCACACTCCCATAAGGCCATAGGAGGATGTGACCGGTAGGGAATCTGGACACACGCATGCTTTGGACAAGGTGTGGACTGGCCTGTGGGAGGAGGCACCCTCAGATCCAAGTTGTTGTTGTTGTTGTTGTTGTTTTCATGCTCTGGTGTAGAATCTACCTACAGTTGTTATACTCTGGTTAAATAAAGGGTGAATAAATTAAAAAAGACATGAAACGTGTTTATTTGCACTGCAATGTACACTGTACATATGGATATCTGTATATTTTGATCTATTGTTCTATTTGTATTCTAATGTCTTTGTGCTCTCTGCTGCTGGCCCTGGGGGATTAATACATGTTTACTAAATTCTACTACACCGAATTATAATCATTATTATAATTACTAGTTCTGATACCCGTTGGAGCACTATGGACACCAATTAAATACTGTACCTCTGCTATTACTCCAGCTTAGCCCAACCAATTAACTTATCTGCTAGTCTTGATACCCCTTTCAGCAATCAGTAATTGTCCATTTAGTCCATTATATGCCCCCCCTGCCCCCCCCCCC
>NC_140242.1:13198702-13238702 GCF_949987555.1 Borostomias antarcticus
TAGCTTGCCAACTCAACTAATAATGTTAGCGCTAACTAGTATGGTTAGAACTAGCTGTGGCTAACTAATTCTACTAATGGATAGAAAAGCATTTTGGAACTCACCATTCAGTGATCGATTAAAATAAATTATTTGGAGATGGCAGGGCTTCTACTGTATTTCTGCATCCTCTGAGAATTGAGTATCTGAAGGCTCAAACATATACGGCTGGACTTTTAGTTGCTGTGCATATTGCGTTGCTAGTTTTGATGAGATTGTTTGTCATTGGCGGATCAAAATGTCAATCAAATCCTGATCTGACGCGCCCACACATTCCTGAGAAATGGTCTAGAGAGCAAAATGAGCCGTTTTTGAACACTTTTTTTGAAGGGTTCTGAACATTTATTTTAACTGAGATTTTTGTGGATGCTTAAAGAGACACTAACATTTGATATCATATATGCATTTTTACTATTTCAAACCAAGTTTCCAGAGGCTTTAAGGACTCCCCCTCTCCCTCCCATGGCCTGTTCCCCCAGCCCTCCCCCGGAGTCACAGACGGCTCTGATGAAGCTGATGAAGTCGTCCTTTGAGAAGGAGAGACGGGAGCTGAGCAACAGATGGAGAGAGAGACATGTCCTCCTCCCATGACACCTCTCACAATCAGACAAAGACAACATAAAAAGAGAAGAATGAAGTCTCCGACATAACTTCAGGCGAGGCACGAACTTAATGACGCTAACCACTAGCTGACTGTCAGCTGTCATAGCATTGGTTCAGCTCGCTAGAGTGCATGTATTTAAGCTGTCAAAACATGTCATTGTTTGCGCTTGCCATTACTGCTGGTTGTGTATCTGCATGCTCGCCCCACCTCCTCCCCTGCTCCACCTGCGTATGTTGGTCATCTCTGTTGTCGTCGTTGCTCTCTGTTCCAGGGGTATTGCTGCATTCTTCCGGTATTCCACTATGCGTCGGCTAGTGGAAGCCAGGGTAGACACTAGCTGGTCTCTGTGGCTCTCCGTGGTGACCGTGGGCCGAAACATCTCCGGATGACCATCCAGCGGTCCCTCCAGTCACCATGGAGGCAGAGACACTAGGCTGCATCTCCTTCGGACTCCACGAAGCGTCGGCCCCTCCCCCTGCTAACACGCTTTCCACATCGGTGGAAGACAGGGGGCCCCCAGAACAAAGCACACCGCCAAAATTCATATGCTATGTATTTATATTTGCATGCTAACAATGGGTCAATTTTGACAAAAGTCATCTCGACTGAAATGAAATTCTAATGACAAGCCCGGATCCCTTCCTCATTTTGTGTTCTACTCTTAACTTTCTGTGTATATGAGTGTGTTTGTGCGTGTGTGTGTGCGTGTGTGTGTCTGTGCACCTAAAAGGAAACTAGCTAAATATTACAACAAAGATATATTAGAGTAAAAATAATGCAACCAGCAGCTGTGTAATTATTTTCCTCTTTTAAACCACATGGGTATTTACCTAATTCAGTAAAAGAACCAATTTAAGTTTGTTCTCACTTTTAAATTTGTTCTCAATGTCAAAGATGAATCAAGCGTGAATCAAGTAAAGATGTTATGAAAACACCTTGAGTATATATATATATATGTACACTGGTCAAAGCTAGTTATAGCAGTGTAGCTATGGGTCAAAGCAACAATGACCTCCTCATCCAAGAGTCTTGGACGATGCCCACACCAGCACGAACCACCACCAGCACAAAATATCCCACCGAAGAGATACAAATCCTACCTGCCATCGGTCAGTCTGAAGAGATACAAATCCTACCTGCCATCGGTCAGTCTGAAGAGATACATATCTTACCTGCCATCGGTCAGTCTTCACCTGGAGGCGCAAGCGCCTGGACACATTGTAACGCACCGATGTCCCAAAAATCATGTGCAGCTGTCGTTGTGCTGCTTTCTAACTGTAACTTTGACAACGCCTTTGTCGCTCCGTCTCTGGAAACGCTCGTCCTATCAGCTAGGGGCCCGCCCCCTCCTCAGGTCACCCTCCAACTCATCATGACTCCACTGGGGGGGAGGGGGCTGATTACAACCTTCAGGAGGACGCGGCGTTCAGTACTGCCACTCAACAACCACTCTGTTCAGCCCACAGCACTTTCATTACCTCAGAACACGAGGAGGACAGGCAGACACAGCCCTCTCTTCACGGTGATGGGAGTCTTATTGGAATCAATAAGGGAGTCGCAGAGAGTGGGCGAGAGACATTGTGTATGACACACTGTGGCATCCCCCCAGGGCCCATCCGGAGTGAGGCTGCCACAGGGCCATGCCGCGCACAAACCCAAAAAGGCTCCCGCCGTGCGCAAATCTTTTTTTTCAGAACCCAGGACAGCGGCCACCAGGTGGAATGGGCCGGGTGGAGACGGCGATTCAGAAAGGGCCCGATCAACACCATGGACAGCATATTCAGCACCATGGACAGCATATTCAGCACCATGGACAGCGCGTTCAGCACCATGGACAGCGCGCTCAGCACCATGGACAGCAAAAGCCAGGTGATCGAGGGGATCAACAGGCCGTTTGTGGTTGCCCGGGCAACGCTACTCACCGGCGTCGCTCAATCCCCTGATGACTCGCGGGCTGAGAAAACACCGGCTGAACGAAATCAGCTAACGAGCCACGCCGCCTCAAAAAGGCCAGCAGGAGAGACAGTAGTCAGTCCTTGGACTCAGTGAGTAAAGAAGCGTGTGCTGCTGCTTGACTCATGTTGAGTTTTTCCGCTTCACTAATTCTCGTTTTCTTCGCTGGTTCCAGGAGTAGCTGTCGTGTTCCGGCCCTGGTCCTGAGCCCCTCCGGCACGAGAACACCGATTTTTGGTCGTCTCCCCGAGAGATCCTTACGTTGAACATTTTTGTCTTTTTTGGTTGTTTGAATAAACGCACCAAGGCGCTAACTAGCCTCCTGCCTGGTCTGAATTACTGTGCTCCACCTGAAGTGCCCTATCTGGATTTACAACACCCATACACACAGACACACACACACACACACACACACACACACACACAAACACACACACACACACCAATACACACAAACACACAAACACCCATACACACAAACACCCATACACACAAACACCATACACACAAACACACACACACTTCTAAGCGGGAGAGAAGACTACGTGTAAACAGTCATTAGCCTTATTTCCACTGTCGTGCCGAACCGATACCGTGCTCAAACCGCGCCGCTCCGGACCCGTGGGAACGGTTACAGTGTCTGTTTCCACTTCTCGGGCTGTTGCGTTCCACGGAATGTTGTTATTGTCGGTTGCCATGGTAGTTTGTTTTGTCTCTTCACATTTCTACTAAAACGCCGGTTCTGCTTCACTCAGTACGGTTAGACAACCGTGCCATGGGAACGGTTCTGCGAACGGTTTTGAGCCTAACCGGTCCCATGTGGAAACACCGTCGGAACGGTTACCCTGCGTGCTCAGAACGGTTCGGCACGACAGTGGAAATAAGGCTATTGACAAGAGTGCTCCTGAATGACAAGAGTGCTCCTGAATGACAAGAGTGCTCCTGAATGACAAGAGTGCTCCTGAATGACAACAGTGCTCCTGAATGACAAGAGTGCTCCTGAATGACAAGAGTGCTCCTGAATGAAACGTCTATGCAGCTATGTGGCGACTGGCAGGACTGTGTGTGTGCGTGTGGGTGTGTTTGAGTGTGCGTGTGGGTGTGTTTGAGTGTGCGTGCGGGTGTGTTTGCGTGCGGGTGTGTTTGCGTGTGCTTGCAGGTGTGATTGAGTGTGCGTGCATTTGTGTTTGCGTGTGCATGCGGGTGTGTTTGAGTGTGCGTGCGGGTGTGTTTGCGTGTGCGTGCAAGTGTGTTTGCGTGTGGGTGTGTTTGAGTTTGCGTGTGGGTGTGTTTGCGTGTGCGTGCGGGTGTGTTTGTGTGGGTGTGTTTGCGGGTGTGTTTGTGTGGGTGTGTTTGAGTGTGCGTGCAGGTGTGTTTGCGTGTGGGTGTGTTTGAGTGTGCGTGCAGGTGTGTTTGCGCGTGCGTGCGGGTGTGTTTGCGTTTGTGGCGGGTGTGTTTGCGTGCGTGTGCGGGTGTGTTTGCGTGTGTGTTTGCATGTGCGTGCGGGTGTGTTTGAGTGTGCGTGCATGTGTGTTTGCGTGTGCGTGCGGGTGTGTTTCAGTGTGCGTGCGGGTGTGTTTGCGTGTGCGTGCGAGTGTGTTTGCGTGCGGGTGTGTTTGCGTGCGGGTGTGTTTGAGTGTGCGTGCGGGTGTGTTTGAGTGTGCGTGCGGGTGTGTTTGCGTGTGCGTGCGGGTGTGTTTGCGGGTGTGTGCGGGTGTGTTTGCGTGCGCACGGCCCTCACCTGCCAGACTGCCAGGTCTTTGCAGGGTGGCGCTGGCGTAGAGCTCATGGGAGATCTTGTACTGGTCGGAGGCGTGGTGGGCCGCCAGGCGCTTGGGAGAGAGCGTGGCATAGCTCCCTATGCCTGAACTCATCTACCACGGAGAGAAGCACAGCAGAACAACATCACAACAACATCAACAACAACAACTTCACACTGTCACAGACAGCAGCACTGTAGAACTCACACAGCGTCTGTGTCATAGTTCTGCTGCACCGTGTGATTTAGATTTATACGAAAATGTTAACGTCCGTAAGGAGGCAATTTGTTGTACAGCACACATACAGTATACACATACAATCACAAACAAATCAACAGTAATCCATTACACAGTAGCAGCCATCAAAAATATAATCACAGTTCAGTTCATCCAAAGTGCAGGTCACCATAAATTACAATATCATGTGCACATCAATAGTATCCTGTAGATAAAATACCCTAATCCATAATCCATCCATTCCTCATCGCCTAGTCTACGTATTCCCAGATTCCTAATAGCTCCCACGTCAGGTTCTGTAGATTGATGATGATGTATGGTGATATACTCTGCTTTGTTTGGGAAAAAATACATACATGAATAAATCTGGAATTATCCGTCAATCACACACCTGGTGTAGCGGGGAGGCCGAGGCGCTGGCCCCGCCCCCGGTGGCCGTGGAGCTAGGCGGAGACGCCACCCTCAGCGGGGACCCCGCTCCCCCGGCCGTCGGCACGGCAACGCTGGTGCTGCAACGGTGACAGAAGCGTGTTGTAGTACAGCTGGCAGTCACTAAATGCGATGTGAGCAATAGTGTAATAATAAAAAAAAAAAGAAGACGTATATTATCCATGCTTTTCTCTGCCGGACTGAATATTGCCCATTAACACATTTGAGCCAGGACTAAATGTTATTTAAAGGTCACAGCTAAATCCTGACACACTGCCCAAGGACAAGTATGTATGTATAGATAGACAGACAGACAGACAGACAGACAGACAGACAGACAGACAGACAGATAGATAGATAGATAGATAGATAGATAGATAGATAGATAGATAGATAGATAGATAGATAGATAGATAGATAGATAGATAGATAGATAGATAGATAGATGGGGGAAATACATGTTCAGTCTATACCTGTAGGACTTTGCCAAGCGGTTAGCGGGCGACTGTTTGTTGGGCGAGGATGAGGAGGAGGAGGAAGGCAGGCGCTGGGCGGTGGCATAGCCGGGTGTGTCCGCAGAGGAGCCCAGGCGCTGGAGCTTGCTGGGGGAACCTCCGGACCCCCCTCCTCCAGACAGGGGAGAGCTCACCCTCTGAGCGGGCAGCGTGGAGCTGGAGTAGTAGATACCTGGAGGGATGGGGAGGTGGGGAGGTCAGACCACGGTCAGTCAGCCATTCAGGACTGTCACCTGACGTGTGCTCTCAGCCAGCTCTGAACTGTCACCCGACATGTCCTCTCTTAGACCGTGGTCACGCACTGTAGCACCTGTTGTTGTTGTAGAAAAGACGGCTGAACAAGCCTTTCTGTTGCCATAGCAACGCTACCAAGACAAAAGTTGAATTGAAGAAAAACCAATAAAAAATATAGCCGCAAGCGGCAATGATCGGGGTCCAAGCACTTTGCGAAGAGGTGTCGAAAATAGGATTTGGAGAAGGAGCAGAAGACCAGTGAAGCAAAGGTACAGATGACTTGATTGAAACGAATGAATTTGTCTAGCCCAATAAATTGTAAAATAAAATCATTTTTTAAGTTGACCACATGTGGAAGTGTCCTTGAGCAAGACACTGAACCCCAAATTTGTCCTTATGAGCAGGCTGGCAGTTTGCATGGCAGCTGGCTGCCATTGGTGTGAGAGGCCATTGGAAAGTACTTTGGATAACAGTGCAGTCCATTTAACATTTGCTAAATTATTTCATAGTAAAATAGGTTAGAAGTAAAAAGTGGGGGGGACAAAAACACAATTTTGAAAAGTGGAAATATTCATCCTTACAACTACCCATGGAGAAGTGGCAACCTGGAGATTTGAACCGTTAACCTCTGAATCCCCAGAGAAGGTGATTTACCACTGCGCCACAACAGGGTTTCTATAGCACAACTTGAGGCAATGATATTACATGTGCAAAACCTTTAAAACAAGCATTCACAACAGATGAACAGAAACAGGAGGGTGCATCTACTCAAGGGGATGTAGCAACCTGGGGATTTAAACCGTTAACCTCTGAATCTCCAGAGAAGATTACCACTGCGCCACCAAGCAGGCTTTTCACATAGCACAAATTGAGGCAATAATATTAATGTGCAGAACTGGGTTCTTTTTCTTTTTAAAATTTAAATCATTATAACAGTCAAAAAAAAAATCACACATCATCCTGGTTTCGAGTTTGTTGTCAAATATTTTGGTGAAATTTATTAAAAGATTAGATGAAATAGAAAATGTTGTGCATACAGTAGAAATTACAGCAATATACTGAACATTGCTGAGTATTCATTGTTTGACCGATCTGAACGCCGTTTTAAACACTTGATATGTAGTATCCAAAGAATGTTGTTCTGGTTTGTGGTAACATATGAATGAAGACTTTTGTAGATGTAGACATTGACTGATTTTGCATATTCTGAAAAATATAGAGTGACAGACTTCTGACTTGAGGTTGCATGAGGCAAACTTTTGTCACAGTTCATTGGAGGGGCTGAAAAAAATTCAGCTCAGTAGGATGCACGGGTGATTTTTTAAAGATTTTTTTAAGTTTGGAATGTGAAATATAGATTTGTTGTAAAAAGCAATGCCCACTTTATTCAATCATTACCAAAGTGTATGCATCAACTGAGTAATGATCCTAGATCATGCGTGATAAATTTGGTATGAATCTATGTAGCAGATTATGAGATATAAACTTTTTGCATTTGTGGGGGCCCCTAGTGGCAGAACATCCCAAAACTGCGTACCAAAGCTTGGACCTAGCGTCCAAAGACATGCACCAAGTTTGGTTACCATCGGTTTAGCCATTTTTGATTTATGAGCATTTATGTAAAATTGAACTTAATGACACAGGTTTAAAGATGCGTCATTTCGAAATGGATCAAAGCATCAACATTTATTTGGTAACTTTAGATCAGCGAAGTCGGTAGATGATCCTGCTAAATTTTCGGGACGATTGGCCCGAATAGTTTTTTGAGAAAATTGAAGAAAAGTCCCAAAATGTTAAATTTTTAGTGCGGAAGACCATTGGACTAAAAATGCAGATCAATTGATGGATTAGAATTCTGTAAGGAGTTTGATTGTACGCCAAGCTGTTCTTGAGATAATTTTGAAAACGTAAACATGATGTTACAGCGCCACGTTGAAGTCAATGAGTGCCATTTTATGTGCCTGAGTAGTGGGTGGGATGTGCAACCCACATGCACATTTTTGTGAGTTTTGAGCATAAAGTTTTTGCTGCACAAACGCATTTAGGGGAGAAAAATAAGAAAGAAAGAAAGAAAGAAAGAAAGAAAGACAGAAAGAAAGAAAGAAAGAAAGAAAGAAAGAAAGAAAGAAAGAAAGAAAGAAAGAAAGAAAGAAAGAAAGAAAGAAAGAAAGAAAGAAAGAAAGAAAGAAAGAAAAAACGAAAGAAAGAAAGAACTTGAACAAAAGCAATAGGGGTCCACAGGGCCGGACTGGGTGAATATTTCCTGCCGGGAAATGTTGCCCCCAGTCAGGCCACGAGCCGAGCCGACGCGGTGAGATGGAACACCTTCAGTTTCGTTTTGTTGACGGGGGAGGGGGTGCTGCGCGACTTGTTGACGTGGGGGGAGGGGGGGGGGGGGCGGGGGGGGGGGTGCTGTGCGACTTGTTGACAGGAGGGGGGTGCTGCGTGACTTGTTGACGGGGGGGGTGGGGGGGGGATGCTACGCGATTTTTTGACGGGGGGCAGCTATTCACTATGCTCCCGATGGCCAGTCCGCCCCTGGGGGTCCAGCCGCAGCAGCGGCTGCTTAGACCCCTAAATACATCACTCCGCCAAAAACGCTTGACCCAGCTTCTTTTTGGGGGGCAGAGCGAAGCATTTTAGTTCAACAGCTACTTTATTTGAATCGCCTTGCAGCCGCTCCACACCTGTCGGACTTTGTATGACAGTATTTATAAGTCCTACAACACCGGCGGTTTAGGATGGCGCCTCAGTTACAAGCCCCTGTGCCACCCAACAACATTTTATACAGTATGGAGCCGTGTGACGCCGGCGTCACCGTGATTACAGCCTCCTCTCTCTCTCTCTTACTCTCTCTCTCTAGCTAGCACGGCAGGGCTGTGAGAGAAAGAGCCTCCAGCACCCCCTACCTGTCCCTCCGCCCACTGCACCCGCACCTGGACCCATCTGCTGCTGCTGGGCGGCCCTGCTGGAGGTCACCTGTCAGGAGGGGGGGGTGGGGCATAGGTATATGGAGGGAGAGAAATAGAGAGAGATAGAGAGACAGAGAGAGAGGGAGGCAGGGAGAGAAGGAGAGAGGGAGAGATAGAGAGAGAAGGAGAAAGAAAAGAAAGGGAGAGGGTGTGTGAGAGGGATGGAGAGAGAGAAAGATAGAGATAGGGAGTGAGAGAGGCACAGAGAGTGTGAAAAAGAAAGGGGGGCACACATATAGATATATAGAGAGAGACAGTGAGAGAGAGAGACAGAGTGAGAGATAAAGAGAGAGAGACAGAGAGAGGGAGGGAGAAAGTGAGAGAGAGAGAGAGAGAGAGAGAGAGAGAGAGAGAGAGAGAGAGGGAGAGACAGGGAGAGAGAGGGGGAGAAGTGAAAAAGAAAGGAACGGGGGAGAGAGAAGAACAACAGTGATGTCAGAGAGGAATGAGAATACGACATCTTAAGACATACAGGCTATACCAAAATGGAGGCTCAACAGTGCTGTATGGAGCACGACAGACAGAAGAAGATTCCACCCATATCTTTCTCAGTTGAAGCCGTCACATTCTCCGACTCTGGACATGCAGCAGTGAACAGAGGCCACAAACAAACACAGCCCACAGTGTTCTCTGTTAATATGTGACTCTGACTCTGCCCAGAGAGAAGGAGCCCTAGAATATGCTCACACTCACACACACACACACACACAAGTATGTACACTTTTTTTTTTACAGATTATGAAAGTGTAAGTTGTAAGCTTTCAGATGGTGTAATGAAATCTACAATTGAAATCTACAATTACAATGAGCCTTTATTTCCAGGGCTGCTGATTCGCACAGGGCTAGGACAAATGATTAATCAGACAAAGCATGATAGAGGCTATTTTAAAACCTGCAGTCATTATTGGGCTAAGGAGGCGATTTCAAGCCAAAACCTACATTCAGCAGAGTCTGAGTTGGCCAGTTGTATGAGTGCTGGAAGTTAGGGCTGTGTGTGTGTGTGTGTGTGTGTGTGTGTGTGTGTGTGTGTGTGTGTGTGTGTGTGTGTGTGTGTGTGTGCGTATGTGTGTGTGCGTGCGCGCGTTTGTGTGTCTCTGCGTTGACTACATTAAATTCACATTACAGTCATTTAGCATACGATTTTATCCAAAGAAATAATTGCATTTAACGTAGGTAATCAATGTAATACTACTCGCCAGAACACACAAGTGCCTCTCCTTTCTAAACAACCAACTAAGAACATAATCTAGTGCTGAAGCCAAAGTGCATGTGTAGCAAAGTGTCAATACAATAGGTGCTTAAGAAGGAGGATCCTGGAAGTACTCCTAGAAGAGCTGAGTTTTGAGCCTCCAGCGAAAAATGGGCAGCGACTCTGCTGTCCTGACATCAGTGGGCAATTCATTCCACCTCTGTGGGGCCAGGGACAGAGAAGAGCCATGATCATGTCGAGGGACCACTGGGGCCTCGGAGTGATGGGGCAACCAGATGCCCCGAGGTAGCAGAGCGTAGCGGTCGGGAGGGGCAGTAGGGTTTGACCATGGCCTGGAGATAGGAGGGGGCTGTTCCTTTCATTGCCCTGTAGGCTAGTACCAGAGTTTTAAACTGGATGCGAGCTGCTACAGGGAGCCCGTGTAGAGAACGGAGAAGGGAAATTGTGTGAGATAACTTGGGGTGGTTGAACACAGTCAGTGAGGAAAGGGCAAATCATCCTGATGTTGTTGAGCAGGAATCTGCAAGAGCGTGTAACGGATGTGATATGTGCGAGGAACGACAGTTGGTCGTCCAGGGTCACACCCAGATTCCTCGCTGGCCAAGGTGGGATCACCACTGTGTCGTCAATGGTGATGGCCAGGTCACAGCATTAGCAGCCCTTCCCCAAGAGGAACTCAGTCCTGTCCAAGCGGAGCTTGAGGTGTGTTGCTATCCGAGCACTCCGAGATGTCAGGTAGGCACCCAGCTATGTGTGTCTCCACTTGTCTGTCAGAAGGGGGAAATTACAGGACCAGCTGGGTGTCATCTGCATAGCAGTGATAGGAGAAGCCATGTAAGCAAATGACAGAAGCCAGAGAAAAAAAAAAAAGGAGAGGACCCAGGACAGACCCTTGTGGAACCCCCGCAGTCATACTTACTCTCCATATTACCTGTTAAGAGCAACTCGTCGGGTGGGATGCAAACAGGGAGAGTGCAGAGCTAGTGACATCTACTGTTTCAAGAGGTGCTATACTTCTGCATTAGTATTCCCTGATATAAATACCAAGCATGCTATAGGAGCAGCAGGTTATATAAAGATACACAGCTGACTCTGAGACAGACAGGTGGATGGACAAACAAAGACAGACAGACAGACAGACTAATTGCCAGACAAACAGACAGACTGATTGCCAGCCAGACAGGCAGACAGACAGACAGTGGCAGACTGTGGCAAGAGGAGCAGAAGAAAAACGCCACGAATCTCCGCGAAGTAAACCGCATCCCCATCCCCAGGGCTGGATTAACATGATGTAGGGCCCAGGGCTTTGACCAGGTTAAGGCCCCAACCCCACTACCCACCACCCCACCACCGCTAACATGCAATTTCATTAACATGGTAGTAAAGCGCAAGCATGTCTGTCATGTCTACATTATACACCACACACACAGACATGTCACAGGTACGTTGATGTATTGAGTATTGAGTGGTCCAGATCAGGAGAAGATACAAGATTTGTCAGGAGAGATATGATCATGCACAAAAAGAAGGAACCCACGTGGAAGTAAGCTGTAATTTCATTAATTTTTTTATAAATTCCTTAAAATGGACGATTTCCTCGGCAAAGTAATCTTGCAGGTCACCTGGGTACTTAATTTGTAGGCTGATTGCTTTAGAACGAATTTGGTTTTCTGGGAGGGGTTGGATATTGTTGAGAAATCCAAAACGCTTATCAATTTCCTGTTATGATTGATATCTTCTGTCTAATTAGTCTATCTACTATTACTGTGTACACATTCACAGAAAACGTTTCTTTTGCAGACATATTTTGTTGACCATCAGGCCCCGGCGGTTCATCAGCCTGCCTTGTGCAGCGCCGCTCGGCAACGTAGTCTCTAAGCGATTTGACTAAGCTCACAGCAGCTGACAGGTCCAGAGCAACTTCCTGAAGATGTGTGCTTACATTTTGAGAACTCGCATATGAGCGCAGTCTCCAACCGCTTCATTATCTGACAGAGTGCAGAAGCCTCGTTGCGCGCTGACAGATTTTGACTATCGTCTTCACTTATGCCTTGGAGTGACTGGAGGACATTTTCGTTTCGCAATCTAACATTACCTAGTCTAGCTAGCTAACTAGTTAACGTTAGCAACCAGCATCTGCTTGGCAATTTATCAAATCATTATAGTACTAACACCCATTGCACTACACAAATCCTAATTTTCTTTACATAGCCTATATAGCTTATTTACAATATAAATTACCAAGATCTGGCAGCTGTGGGTCCGACTCCAAGGGTATTGCTGAACCTTCTCCTGTTTGCTGCTGCTGAGGTGGGGTAGGATCACTGGCGTTTGTGAAATACCCCGTTCATTTGGGGATCTTTGTAAGAAGTGCAGCTTCTCTAGCTTCCTTTTGTTTGACTTTTTTTACATTTTTGACTGCCACTTAGTGACATGGCTGATTGTTGATAGATACAGAGAGAGAGTAGAAATATTGCCTTTAATTGTGCACGAACACGTCAACCACATTGACAGAATACAGCTCAGATCATCAGATCACGCGCCCAACCGACCTACGTAAGTATGTAATCGGCCAGCCTAAAATGTAATTGGCAGAAACAAATCAAGCCCCCCCCCCCCCCCCCGTTCACACACACAGGCAGTAAGTTGACTGGAGGAAAAACGTTTAAAAAAAAAAACATGAGTGCCGCTTGCGCAAGACCCATCGGCGGACCCCCTGGAGCTCTGGGCCCAGGGCTTCAGCCCCGTGAGCCCGTGCATTAATCAGGCCTTGCCCATCCCCCCCGTCCCCCCCGGGTTCGCCCAGGGTGACATATACGCTAGAAACGCTACTGCAGACAGACAAACAGACAAACAGACAGACAGACAGACAGACAGACAGACAGACAGACAGACAGACAGACAGAAAGATAGACTGATTGACAAACAAGAGAGACTATGTCCGTCGGCCTGTCTGGCTGGCTGGTAATCTGTCTGTCTGTCTGTCTGTTTTCAGGGCCAGGGCAGCAGTAGGAAGCATTCAGCCTCTCAGTCCTACACTCACAGTGGATGGCACTGTGCCTGTGCTTCAGGTGCTACAGTACATAGCCATGGATTATTTAAAGAGAGGCCCTCATACTGTTCAAAACCACTCTGCAATCGAGTGCCTCCGCGATGCAGTGTATTATGTAAAGCCGCCAGGTAGCAGCTAGCCCTGCTTGGAGCCTCTCCCCTCGATCACTGAGACCAGGCACAAAAAACATCACAGACAAACAAATCCTTGGCAGAAATTAAGAGGAGGATGGGAGGAAGGAATGAGAACGTGGCTGGGTGCTCATGTCCAGGTTGATGAGAGAAGCCAAGGAGGACTGGCTTCAGAGGAGAGTAGCTGTTCTGGTCGTTTTTAACGTGTTCCTTCTGCTTTGAACAGAGGGATTCCTGCGTTTCAGAAATGAGTTTTGTGGCGGAGGGGGTGAATGTATTTGCAGAGCGCTTAATATCCTCTCACTGACTCACTCAAACACAAACACGAAACACAAACACAAAACACACAGAGAGAGTGTACAGCAGGTATATTTTACGTCTTCCCAAATAAAGACATTATTTATGAAGAGACTAAGAGACAGAAAGTGTGTGTGTGTATGTGTGTGTACAGTATGTGTGTGTGTGCGTGCGTGTTTGTGTGTGTGTCTGTGTGTGTGCACTGGAAGTAAATGTATGGATGTATAAACACCTCTGCAAGCCCCATAACTGATTTAAACAACCTCCCCTGGCCTTTAACGTTTAAATGACGGTTCAGAAATAGATCCTCTCTATTTAATTCAGAACCATACACCACATACAAAACAGCACATGGGCCCTGAATGATGGCAGTTCTTTTTCGTTGTGTGGGTTCGTTGTTACGTCCTCTCCCCCCAGGCCCACAGTCCTGGATGACATGGTCTGCGTCAGTATTTATACGTTGTTCCTCGGTGCCACACTCGCACGCCGTACAGGATGCCAGGCCCCATCTGTGCATTGATGAGCGGAAGTGGCGTTAAGCTTTACCCACGCCGGTCTAGGTAAGTGAATCCCGGTAGGGGAAGGACTGGCGGCCGGGATGAAATCCCGGAGACTGAAGGTGTTTGCCTTTCCAATCCACATGCCAGAGGTAGTCCAACCATCCTGCCTCGCTGATGTTAAGATCTCTGCATTGCTGCAGGAGATCCCATGCGGCAGGCACAAAAGGGTGTCTCGGCTTGAGACGCTGGGGAGGCTCCGCTGTTGCAGTGAGCCTGTCGTGGAGCAGATGGTTTGGCTCCACGGCCCGGCAGGTGAGACGTGCTGTGGTTCCTGTGCAGCGGAGGCCAGCGGGCTGGATGCCTGCAAGGATGGGAAGGTTGTCCACAGCAGTGGGAGGCAGGCATCCTGTCACGATGCGCAAGGCTTCGTTGATAGGCAGATTGATGAGGCGCATGTGAGCGCTGCGACACCACACCGGTGTGCAGTATTCACTGGTTGAGTAGACCAGGGCTAGGGCTGCCGTGCGCACTGTTTTTGCACCGGCGCCCCAGCCTGATCGGACCACTCGCCTCTTCAACGCCACACGAGCTGTTATCTTCTTGTGCAGTGAATCGAGGTGTCGGCGGAATGTGAGCGGCCTGTCCAGTGTCACACCGAGATAGGTTGGTTCAGCACAGTATGGCAGGAGTATTCCGTCGGTGTATATTCAGAGCTCACGTTTGGCTTCCTTGTTGTTAAGGTGGAAGGCCGTCAACACCATATTTGCCTCTGTGAGCTTCAATCTCCATTTCCGGAGGTATACTGCTAGTGTCTGCATGTCCTGGTTCAAGGTCTCCTCCATGGCCTGTCAGTCTCCAGCGGTGTACAACAGCGCAAGGTCGTCTGCATAGGCATACTTCCTGGAGACTGTGTTCGGCAGGTCGTAGGTGTAGATGTTATAGAGGAGGGGGGCCAGGATAGATCCCTGGGGGACACCGTTCTTAAGGCATCGCAACCTGCTTCGCTGTCTTCTACCAGTGGTGAGGGTAAAGCTGCGGTTTCGGACAAGCTCCATGATCATACTGACCATGTGCCTGTCCGACAGCAGGCGGAGAAGCTTGCAGGTGCCATACAGTGTCGTAGGCAGCCATCAGGTCTCTAAAAATGGCTTCGGCCTTCTTTTTGTAAAGCTGTCCTCGATGTCCTGAGTCGTCAGAGTGACTTGATCTACGGTCGATCTCTCACGTCGAAACCCGGCCTGCTCCTTTGGGAGCAGCGTGTCGATGATTGGTTCGACGCGGGCATAGATAAGGCGCTCGCGTTTCTTGAAGGAAATACATAACAGAGAAATGGAGCGGTCCCTTTCAGCCTTGTTCGGCTTAGGGATCGCGACAACTAGTGCTCTTCTCCAGATTTTGGGGATCTTGAGTTGAGGACCAGCGAGAACATTTTGTGGCGTCAACGCATTCCACTGGCGACCCGACATACAGATGTGAGAACATAAGAATGTTACTTGACCCGCGGTATTCTAACAGGCGCTTTACAGCATTCCGCACCACCGCTCGCATGCCCATAGGGGCGCAGTAATACTACTCATTGACCCATTGCTGTAGCTCATCTCGCACATTAGATGAGCCTACCTTGTTCTCAAACTCCTTGTTCTCTGTCTGGTTGTAATTTAATTATTACGAACAAAGCCTATCTACCTATAGTTTCTATCTCTGTAACTGTCGCCGGGTCTATATCTGTTAACTCATGTGTCGGGACAAGTAGAAGTTTAATACATTAGGCTAACTGAGTGTTCTCATATGGAACATGGCATCAGGACGAGTAAGATGGCTAACGGAGCTGACCAGAGATGTGTTTGAAATGGTTCATTCACTCCCTATTCCCTATGCAGTGTTACTCATAGTGAACTACATAGGGAATGATTTAACAGTTTTGGGACACTACATGGAATGTCATTGCATAGGATATTCATGACGCAAACAAGCAGACGCGCCGATCACTGATGGCAGCAGGTTGAAATATCAGGTAGTATTCAGGTTCCATGTTTAGTTGAATGATAAATCCCATATAAATGTTTGGAATTCTAATGATGTGCAAGTGTGATTTTGTCAACTTTAGTGCTGTCTGCTAATAGCAGGCTGTGAAGCTGCACGATAAGACCGTGATAGCAAGTTAGCTCACGACAGCAGCTTCCATAATATTAACGGTAGCTGTCGGTGGCTAAAAAGCAGATAGCTAACTTTACAACAATGATTCCTGTAGCTATTTTGATTTTGATGCTATTAGTTCAACTTCTGTTTCTCGGGCAGGAACGGAGACGAGCTCGCATTAGCAGCAAAGCAGCTACAGGAATGATCTTAACATTAGCTAACTGCTTTAGCCACTGATAGCTACCGTCTTCTTCACTTCTCCTTCGGTAAAACATGACACCGTTGTATTGTGGTATTGTGGAGTGCTTAGGCAGAAGCAGGAAGAGAAACCCGTCATGGGACCTTAAATCAGAAAAAATATGGAATGGTAGTGAACGGCGTGAGAAGCTATTGTAAGCTAGACTGCAACGTAAACAAACACAGGGGACAGACGTCAGGGGTCAGCTAGCTAGCTAACTACTGTACCAGTTAGCTAACAACTATGAACTCAAACTCCTTGTTCTCTGTCTGGTTGTAATTTTAATTATTACGAACAAAGCCTATCTATCTATAGTAGGCCTATCTATCTCTGTAACTGTCGTCGGGTCGGGTAGAGGTTTAATACAGTAGGCTAACTAGCTAGCTAGCAGAGTGTTCTCATGGAACATGGCATCAGGACGAGTAAGCTAGCTAACGGGGCTGACTAGAGATGTGTTTGAAATGGTTCACTCAGTCCCTATTCCCTAAGTAGTGTTACCCATATAGTGAACTACATAGGGAATAATTGCTTCGGATATTCATGGAATGTACACACCAGTTAGCTAGCAACTACATGGACACAGGCTGATCTACTATACGGAATTGGACCGAGGAGTGTTCTCATATGGAACTAGGCTAACACAGTTGTTTCAAGACCAGCAGTAACGTTTGTGGTTTAATTTGTGTCCTTCGCTTGGCTATTCTTGTTGGGATGAATTGACCAGCTGTTTAAAATCGCCAGACGAGATGCCCGCTTCTATGACTGGATCTATACAGCAAACAAGCATAACAGTGCGTCATGAAGACCGACGACTTGCTACATTAGGCTACCTCCTGGAATACCCCACTTAAGGTCTTTCATATTGAAATTCTCTTGATGGTCTGGGGAGTTGCGAGTTGCGAGACATGTTAAGGGAGTGCATCAGTCGTGATCCTTGACAGTAGGCTACCAGCCTGCGCTGCGCTCAGCACAAAGTTGGATGAATGTATGGACTTATTGGAATCCTGGAAAATGTTGATTGCGCTCTAAAATCATGAAAGCATAAATGTAAAAATGCAGCAACAGAAGTAGTCTAGGTGAGATGGTGGTTTAAATGAATGGCAACATGTAGGAAAGCATCAATTGAGACTGGTGATAATGCTGATAATCTACAGTAGGGCCTACCTCTGGCTGAGTTCATGGTTACAACCATTCATCTCTTACACATGGGCCTATACAATACTTGCACAATACTTTGGACGTTAAATCCATCCATCTATCAATCAAACTAGTGAATTCAATCCAACACCTGTGGAATGGCCAGTCATGGCAAAGCACCCGCTAACGTAGGCTACCCCCCTCCCCACGATCCAGGGCTAGGAAACCGGTCCATCCAGTTTATTTGAATATAAAATAATTTGTAGGGGGGGTTTACAATAGTCTAGTCCAGGTTCGCTGGCGAGTTGCGAGCTAGTCAGATATGGCGCATGCATGTGTGGACATTGTATGGCAATTCTGTAAAACTTAAAGAATAAAAGTAGGCTACGTTCAACATTCATTGGAGTGGTCCAGTTGGATAGGCTAGTCTAATCTAAATAAATTGAGTACCTGTATTTTCAGTGTTGGTAGCGTATGCCACAGACAGACAGGGAGGAAATGTATTCGTTTCATTGTTTCATTGTTTGTGCTCTGTATGCACAAGATAGTTAATGTCCGGATATAATTGGCAGTAGGGCGGGAAAAAACCCTATCAAAGGCCAAGATTAGAAGGGATTTGAAGATGTAATTGGTCATTTTAATTGGGCCTACTTTATCTTTTGATGCCTATTTGAACGGACTGCATCGATCAATGCAATGACTCTTTCCATGTTTTTCAGTTTTACCCTTTTCATCAATAAAACATCATTTTTACAACCATGTCTCATTGATTGGGAAGGCATTTAGAGCTGCCGGTCTATTAGCCTACTTATTCGGACTCAGAGGATGACATAACTGTTTATTGAGAAACAATTGATAGGCAGGCTGGGCTATATAAAGAAATACCACAATGCATGTAGTCTAGATATATTACATTATGGTTATACACTTCATGGTAGACTGCCCTCTCGCTCGCTATAAGCAGGCTACATTGTGGCTGTTTTGTTCATCGCAGAAGCCTATAGCCTAGGCTACACATAAAAATAATAATATATATATATATATATATATATATATATAGAAGGAATCAGAATATGTGGAAATTTAATTTTAGCCTATTTTAATAGAATTCAAATTGTGCTTAGAGGGATTTATTTTCAACAGACATTATGACCTGAGCATCTATAGATCATGCCAACACTAGCCTAACTGATGAAGTCGTGGCCTTCAACTTTGCATGATTTGCATTTGCATTGTTTTTAATGTTACTAAAAGCAACAAATGATTTATATGTGTCTGTAGGCCTATGACGCCTTTCTCATATTTTTTAGAATAAAGCCTAGGCCGCACTTTAACAAAAATATAGCCAACACTTCACAAAAAGAGAAGAATCGATGAAACGGCTACAAGAACAGCATTTTGGCCAAGGTTCCAAATAAAACAGTAGTCTACTGTACAGATGCAGCATAGAACGTAGATACATAATACTTATCTAATTAATAATTATCTAAGTTAATAGGCCTATGAGAACGCAACGCTTTATACGGTAGCCTAGGTCTATGCGTCTTGTGATTGTACTGTAGCCTAGGCTACAACTTAAGGCTAATTAGGCCATATTGAATTCATTTTATAGCCTACTAGGCTACTCATTATTATCGAATTATCTAGTTGATATATGAATAAAACAATAAGCCGTTTTAATGGCTATGGGCTACTAGTTGTAGCTATACACAAGTAACTCGTGACGAGTTGATGCGCTCTGCTCTTACGCACGGTTGAGGCGGCAGCTCAAATACACTTCGCGCATATCCTCTGCACCTTGGCAGTGCAACTGCCACAGACAGCTATGGTGCACTTCATGCATTGGTAGACAGTTCTGTTCTTGCTGCAGCCTGTCTTCACCATGCAGGTATTTTTTGGGGGGTATTCTTCTGTGGACACTGCGAGGGGCGCCGCCGGTGGCTGTTTGGACGCCAGAGCGCGCAGCTCCTCAGCCAACTGGAGGATGTCGTGTCTGGGGAGGCTCTGCGTCTCTCCACCAGTCCCCAGTGTTTACATTTTGAATTTACATCCAAACACCTTAAACCTTTGTCCTCTCACTCCTTTTGTAATTCATCACCTCCCCCAAATCCCTTTGTCCCTCTTAGAAACTACCGCCTTTTTCTCATGTCACATGCCTGTACTCTTGGCCACGCCTGCCATTTCACATGACATACAATGGAGTAGCCAATCACATCCTGGAAGCACTGTACCTTTGTTTTGATTGCATATAAGCCACAGCAATACCCATAAACGGGACTTCGCTGACGAAACCACCTTTGTTGCGTTTTTCAGGAAGTCCTTGCGCTCGTATTGTTTTTCACAATAAACCAGACTTAACCTTTTGAACGTATCTTGGTAAATCTTTTGACTAGATCAGTTTAAAATACTATCACAGTTGGCGACGCGGATGGTAATGGGAGAACTGCCTGCGTGTTGCTTCGGGATTCCAGTGGATGAACTGATCGGCAGACGTGTCGGTCCATTATAGTGGGCGTTGGAAAATCAATTTTCTCTCTTGCGCCAGAGCGCACGCCGAGATTATTTCCTCAGTTCTTCCACTGGATTCTTGAGGCTCACAGGTACGTTTAAACGAACCCTCTTATGGTTCTGAGTTGTATTTGCCTTGATTTGGTTCAGTTTGTATTGGTCTGGATTGTTGAAAACAGAAACCCCAGCGTGGGTATTTAGTAAGTAACTATCTAAGGATTTTGTGAACAGCAATAGATATTTATATCGTATTGTCCTTCGTCCTTGTATGTTTTCCTACCGAGGGTAGGGCGCGCATTGTTGATGTTTCGTTTCAGAACGATACCAACTAGCTTAAGCCTCATTGTTGATGTTTCGTTTCAGAACGATACCAACTAGCTTAAGCCCCGTTTGTTGATGTTTCGTGTTAGCACGATTGCCAACTAGCTTCGAAGTGATTGTTGATGTTTCGTTGAAGAACGATTACCAACAAATGTAGCTACGGGAGTGATTGGTGTTTCCAATCCGCGTTTCTGGGAGAAACGTTTTCCCCTTTGATCCCGGGTGGTTTGGTAAACCTAACGAGCGTTAGCTTTGACCAAGTGGCTGTACAGTGTTTGGTGGACCTAAACTAGGTTTAGCCTTGACCAAGTTGCTGGTGCAGCCGGGCATGCTTGTTGTAACGTGGGCCTTTGTTTCGTCTTATGTGTCTTATGTGTTCTCTGTTTGAGCTTCGGCTCTGTCTTGTATTGTTTGTTACGCGCGCCATGGATCCAGGTAAAGTATTGTAAGTATTTTTGTACACTTTTTAGACTGTTAAAATTCGTAACTGCTAGATTCCAGTAGGCTAGCTGGTTGTCTAGGAGACGCAGAAAAACAACTCTCCCGGTGATCCGCCATTGAGCCAGAGAACAAAGAACTTCCTGACTGGGTGAGTACTAAGCGGGTTAATGTGTCTTTGTTTCTTTCGAAATTGTATTCTTTCCCGCCGTGAGTTAACTATAAGGTTTCCTTTCATTGCTGTTTTGGGGTTTTAGGCTGCGTCGTGTTTATTAGGGATTTTCGCAGTATAGCCTTTATTAAACTGAATTCCCCGCGCTGCCAAAGACAACATCCGGGTCATACATGCAACATTTTGGGAGCACCACTAGGTGTCCCTGTAACACCGGCTACTAACATATGGCTAGAGGATGTAACAGGATTCTACTGCTAAACTTGTCTAGCCTGATGAGATTGTTGCGCTGAAGCATTATTCTGCGAGCGTTTGTTGGCAGATTTCGTTATGCGCTAAAGCATTTTCGATTCCTTACATCCCCATCTGACATTTTAGTGTTAAATTCTAAGATTCGGGCTCAGCTAGAGGTGGTTGAGATGATTAGGTTAAGGGAAAAGCCTGTTAATTCTATAGACTGGTCTGCTTTTAAGATTTGGGAGAGAGTAGCACGAGAGAGGTTTTTTAGGTCAGGAAGGAAAGATAAGGAGGTTCAGCAGACAGTCTCTCCGCCATTTCCCCAGCAGAATAACTCTGATTTAAAATTAGATTTCCCCCCCCCCCTCGACTCGTTGCTCCGTGCTCACACCAAACCAGGCTGTTCTTTCCCCTCTTCATGCTCCCGCCATTAGCCACGCCCCTTCTCTCATTTCGCCCCTTTCTACGAGGTATAAGGAAGAATTGGCTAGAGCCATATCTGAGGCTAAGTTTAATTTGGAACAACTGCAAATGGCTAGAGATAGTCTGGAGGGACCGCAAATACAAGCGCCTCTGATACGCTGCCCAAACCCTGTTCCTCGCCCTTCACAAATAAATGTGACCGCCGCTGGTAATTTGGTCCTCAACTAGGCTTTTTCATTTTTCAGTTTTTTACAGATTATGAAAGTGCAGATTGTAAGCTTTCAAATGAGGTCTCATACATTGAATTCTGAACATATTTGAAGAAGATATGCTTATTTGAATGCTAGTACTGCCAAATCAACTTAGCTGAGAAATCTCCCTCCAAAGTTCTCCAACTTTTCCACACCTCTGACTGCCAGGTAATGGGCGTGAACAATAGCCTGGTAACCGCACCCCCAGCCACTCCCCCACTGGACAATCTGTCATTATCTGTCAGAGTGGCTGTCAACTTGGGGTATTACCTGAGAGTGGCTGCCAAGTGAGGTGCTCTCTCACTATTGACCCCACACTGAGTCAGTATTAATCTTGTGTTGTGAATGCAGTTAAGAACAATATAAGATGAAGTTCAAATTTAACGTTCTTTATTGTCACATACATAATATAAAGTACAAGCATAAGTAGTTAAGTGTACAAAAAAAGGCAACTGTCTAAGTGTTAAAGTGTACAGTCAGTTGTCTGTTTTATAGACAAGGTGCATAGTGTTCATTGTGATCAAGTGTACAACAAAGTAATAACAGTCCCCAGCTCAATACTCAAGGTAATAACAACAGTACTCAACTCAGTATTCAATATTCTAACAATGCAGTCTGTGCACGTGTGGGCAAGTCTGTGCAAGAGAACAAGCAACGCTTCAGTATACAAACAGGAAAACAGGAAAGGCTGTGGCCTTTCTCCTGCAGTGCTGTCCGTCCTGATGATCTGCAGTGAATCTACAAGCGGACAGTCTTGTTCTGAGCTGCTGTGGAGTTTGGCGGGGGACATGTGACGTCTCGTCCCTCATCAGAACAGAACTCTCTGATCTTGTCAAAGAGATACGTCTGTCTGGCCATGTCCAGTCCGGGTGGGGCTTGCACAAGAAGACCTTCTCTCGGGGGCCGGTGCATCACGGTGTTCTCTGGCCACAACCATGCCAGGTCTCTCAGTATCAAAACTGCAATAGAATAGAAGGAAGAAAGTACATTAAACTATTGCCCACAGTACTGGCACTCCATATAGATAAAATAGTACCAGAATGTGTGGATTAAATAGACTAGATAATGCATGATAGGATGAACGTATTCTCACCTGTTGTGCAAAATCAGAGCTGTAGTGCAGTGATCTTCTTGCAGGCTGGTATGGAGGGGCCAAGGGAGAGCTGCAAATCCTCACCTTTTTGCTCATCCTGTAACCAAAACAAAAAACAAAGGTGTCAGACTACCATACCTCTCATGCTCTCTCATTCTGTTTCTCTCAGCTACCTAGCTAGATATTAGCTGCCTTGCTGGCTAGTTTAGGAACAAAGGGATAGCTCACTAGCTATAGCCATGTCCCTGTGCTAGGTAGCTGGCTAGTTTAGGAACAAAGGGCTAGCTCAGCTAACTAGCATGTTGGCTAACGTTAGCTAGCTAGCCTTTGTTAGTTAGTGCTAGTGCCTTATGCTAGCTAGACTTAGTCACTTGTTTAGAAAGGAGCTACTGCTAAACGACTAACGTTAATGTAATGTAAACAGCACAGATAGTATAAAGATCAGCTTACCCCAAAGCAAAGCAGAATGCTTGGCGGTGGTGTGAATCTGGTACGTCGTTCGCGTTCGCTTTGTAGCAACTTGCTTTGTTGATACAGTCATCTCTGCATCACAGGTCATCAAGAATAAACTCCGTGTACGAACGAGTCCTGCTCTGCTGGAGTTTTAGCTGCTCTTAAAACTCTTTCCATGTCCTGGATGCCATCCCCGTCTTCTCTTTAGCAAAAGCTGTAGCATCCATGGTTAAACTTGGGACTGAATGCCGGCGTGTTGTTTGGGAAAGGTGGGGGCGGAGAACCCGGAAGCAATAGCCGGAAGCAATAGCCAATGAAACCAAATCATGCTAATCGATCTGCCCGCCCCCAAGCCCAGCTCGAAATCAGCTAAAAACGAGCTTAGTTTGCAGACTAATTAAACGTATTTCGTGAACCTAAAACTGTTGTCTGTTATAGTAAGTAGGTACTTCACAACTTCAACTTTGGTAATACACAAAAAAACAAAAAACGAAAAAAAACGTTTTTTTATGTATTTTGCCCCCTAGCGCATTTCGGGGTTTGCCGAGTTGCGGACCAAATCACCAGCCGCTGTCACAAATTATGCAGCTGGTTATGCGGCCTGGACTCCAGAGATTACGGTTTATAGACCCTGGCGCTCTGATGAACTGCGTAATATAGCTAAAACCTTGCCCGATCCAACCAAAGACATGAACGAGTTCGAGAATCTTTTTAACAGTTTAGTTCGAATGTATGAGCCTCACGCCGAGGAAATCGCCATGATCATGCGACAAGTACTTGGGTTAAAATGGATCGAAGTAAAAGACCCGTTTGATATAACGTTGCCTTTTTCTCATGTCGATTTTACTGCACAAAACGCTGCGCTGTTGAACAGAATCAAAACTCGATTCCCTAAAAAGATGGATTGGGACCGTATCACATATTGTAAACAAAATTCCGATGAGCAGTTCGAGAAATTTTGGGAAAGACTGGAATCAGTCTTCGCGTCACACAGTGGCATGGACAAAGCGAACGCCGATTATAAAAAGATTTTGAAACAACAGTTAATGAATAACTCTCTCTCCTCTTTGTCTGACCGAGTGAGGATGATATGCCACACCTGGGAATCAACTTCTCTCGGCGAAGTTGTTGATCATTTCCGGTATTCCGAACGCCTCCGACATTACATTGAACAACGGAATTTGAAAAAAGTCAAGGATGGTGCCGCTAGACTTCAGGCTGCTCAATTGAGACAATTAGACATTCAAAATAAAGGTGCAGGTCTGAAACAAAAACGGGGACGACGACAAAGGGAGAATAGGCAACGTAGCAGTAGGTCTAAGCATGTTCACAGGTACAGACAGAGTGGGAAAGATGAGGCATGTTTTCATTGTGGTCAATATGGTCACTGGATTGAACAGTGTCACAGTTACCGCAAGCTGAATGAAAAGGAAGAACCTCAGATTTGGGGTCAAGCGCCATCTGCTGGAGTTCCCTTGAACAACCCACAAGGTAGATTTTAACTAGCCAAAATAGACCCATTTTTTTTAAGGTAAATAAACAGGACAAGACATATGTAGCTGAAGACATAAGGTTTGTGCATAATAGTGGGGGGAATAGATAATGTTTGCCAGTGTCTTAATCTGAATGCAGCATCTCATAACCCAATTATATATTTTTAAATGGTTATGTTAAATATCTCATGTTTATAGTTTGAGGCACATTCATCGGGCCTGAGTGTTTTTTTCTGAGTATTTTTTTACAGACAACTGTCGTTCCGGGAGTGATGGGTGAATGCTGAACCAGGAGACGGGCACAGGACCGGAGGTGGAGATGGAGGTTACCGGCCTGTTTCCCTACAGATGGGCGATCTGGGGTTCGTGAGATGCAAGGCCAACGCCATGTCACCGACTCACTGTGAGCGACAGATAAGTATGAAACAGGGAAGAGACCATTTTGTCCGAAGCGGTGCCCAATACTCTGTCCTCAAATGACAGAAGAGGGAGGTTTTAGATATACAAATTTTTAGCTATACAAATGAAGCTTTGATGGATTTTTTGATTAGTTAATTGTAAATGAAGCCACTTCATTTTAGTGTCATTTTCTTTGCCCCATCTCTATTTTTATCCTGACTTCAGGAAATTTTTGCTTTCACCCTTAGGGGGTGTTGTTTTGTTGAGACGAGAATGTGGTTATTTTATTTTATTTTCATAAAATCGCGAGAGAAATTCTAGAGCCAAATCCAATTGCCTTGATCATGACTGGGGACTGGGCGTGTTGAAGTCATTCTAACACTGCCCCTGATGTCACTGTAGGCTACTGCAGACTGGCTCTAAATGACACTTGAACAGACACCCTGTTTAAGTTTTCCTGACTGAATAACAACATTTTTTCCCCAAAGCAGGAGCTTGCGCTTAACCATGTTTCTGAGTATCTCCAACAGACTGCAGATAACCGTTCCTGACCAAAGAGGGGAACAGGGAGACCAGAGACAGAGGACTCTCCTTTTGCTCTTCTGTTTTGTCTCTGTTGTCTCTCTCATCTGTGGATCCACAGACGGAGCACTTCATCAGCCTGTACTGGGGGAGCAGGAGCGCCGAGGTGGCCCTCCAGCAGCACGACCCGGGCCGGCCCTACGTGGAGCAGTACCGTGTGGACCGGGTTCAGTTCAAGAGCCTGTACGTGCTGCTGGCGCCCTGGCTGCGCACCTTCACCCTGCTGGACCAGGACAGGGACTCCCTCCTCACCTTCCGAGAGCTCGCTGGCTGACCGCTCTATGTAGACCTGCCCAATGGGGAGACAAGAGACTACCAGGAGCAGATGAGCAGCCTGAGAACAGGCCAGAAAACATGGAAGAGAAGTAGATGTTGCGGGAGGAACCAGTTGTCATGGAATTTAACACATAGTCTCAAGACTATTCAGATTCATATCTTTTCTTTCAATACCTATTCATCCAGTCCCCTGCCTAAACACCTCAACCTTTTGTTTCTCTCTCTCTTTTGTAATTGTAAACACCTCGCTCTTCCTCCTCTCTTTGTTTAAGTCAGAAGGGCCACACCTTATGTCCTTCCTGCCCTGGCTCAGACCTTTTGTTTTCTTTGTCCATATTCAAAGTGATATTCACATGGATGTCTTCAACAGAGTGAGGACCGCCATTCCTGAGGCTAAGGAGGGGTTCCTGCATCACATCTCTCCTGGGGATTGGGTCCTGGTCCGCGACCACAGACGAAGGAGCTGGAACTCGCCGAGGTGGCTCGGGCCGTACCAGGTTCTACTCACCACGCAGACAGCGATCTGAGAGGACTTCGTGGATCCATGCAAGCCATTGCCGACGGGTCCAAGCAGCAGAGGACGGTCCACCAGGGGATCGCCAACACCAGGAGATCAAGGATGCAGCTGAACCAGAGGCCAAAGCCATGGGCTGCCACAACTGTCCTCTCCTCTGACGAGGAATCGGAGGAAAAATGACCTTGCTGGTCACCTCTTTCTCATGATCGTTATGATGGCAACATGGAGAAACTCCACAGCCATGACCTCACAAGATGCACCACACACGCACACACACCTGCACACACTGCAACTAACATTGAACATAACTGATTCAAACAACGCGACATTGAAGTTGCGATCTAGAAGAGAAGACGCCTTGCATTCCCCAGTGACATTCTATTGCCCAAAAGAGAAGTGTCACCTAAATGACTGTTGGATATACACTGTGAACAAGAGTGACCTTGACAGTCACCGCCACACTCTCCTCTCCTCTGATGAGCAATCGGAGACTGACCTTGCCGGTCACCTCCTTCTTGTGGTTGTGGTATGACAACATGGACAATCTCAACAGCAATGACTGCACCTCTAATCGCACACACTGGAACCTACATTAAACATTCAGAGACGCACACATGGAAGCTATGTTCCATAGGACATCACATGCGATTATTCACAAGAGTGAATGAACTTTAAATAATCTGAAAAATATCATATTTTTTTACAAGAGTTACAATGGTTGAAACATGAGTTGATAAATAAGTTTGGGTTTTTCCTCTCAATTGACCAAGAGGTTTTTTGCCCTTCTTACACTGGTAACCATTTTATCTTTTTTGCCTTGTTAAATCAAGTTTTTTGGTGAATGGTTGTCCACTCTTAGACTATAAATAGTATATAATCATGTCATCTTTTTTATCTTGTTTCCTGTCAAATTTCTGAAACAAGGGGTTTTGGTGCGTGATTTTGCACGTGGAAAGAAAATAATAAAAAAAAAAAATTTTTTTTTTTTTTTTTTTGCTCCACCTAGTGGAGAGATTATTTCCTTTCCACATGTATAGCATAGCTGACTGTTTACACTGTGTTTGGATTTTATATTTTATTTTTGTGTACCTGTTCAGGCACAAATGGGGGATTGTTCAGGAATTTACATCCAAACACCTTTGTCCTCTCACTCCTTTTGTAATTCATCACCTCCCCCAAATCCCTTTGTCCCTCTTAGAAACTACCGCCTTTTTCTCATGTCACATGCCTGTACTCTTGGCCACGCCTGCCATTTCACATGACGTACAATGGAGTAGCCAATCACATCCTGGAAGCACTGTACCTTTGTTTTGATTGCATATAAGCCACAGCAATACCCATAAACGGGACTTCGCTGACGAAACCACCTTTGTTGCGTTTTTCAGGAAGTCCTTGCGCTCGTATTGTTTTTCACAATAAACCAGACTTAACCTTTTGAACGTATCTTGGTAAATCTTTTGACTAGATCAGTTTAAAATACTATCACACCAGCAAGTCCAAGCTCCCCCAATGAATAATACTTACTGTATTTATAATAGCCTACATAGCGCAAAACTGTGCATATAATAGGCTGTAGCCAGCGCGAAACTGCGCATTCCCTATAGCCGTTCATTGAACGGCTGGCGGCCGGTATAAATAAATAAAAACATACACAATATTTTGTTATTTGAATGATCTTGAATAAAAATATATTCAGATCATTCAAATAACAAAATATTGTGTATGTTTTTTTAATTTATAATTTAACAATAGGGGGTGCAACAGAACACAATTTTAGGGAAAGTCATTGACAGGCGGACTTCAATGTTTTATTAAAATATAGTTATGTGCAAATGAAAATCGACAATCGTCCAATGGACGTCTTTGGCAGTTCTAGTGTTAAGACCTTACCCCGATTTTGGAAATCAGATAAAGGCGTTCAGATTTCAATAATGGCATTATTACAATTATTGGTTGATCGGTGTATAGTGTGCATGTGAACACACTCACTGTCAAACCTGCCGCTATGTATGCACAAGATAGTTAATGTCCGGACATGATTGGCAATGAGTGATCTTTACTCATGGTGACTATGTCAATTTTGTATGGATCCACAAGTCGATCAAGCTTATTTTTTCTTTGTATCGTGCTGAAGCCATATAGCCTACTGCGCTCAGACTTGGCTACATAAGCTGGTGCCCCGTCTTCAAATTTACTAGAAATTTACTGGAGTAGCCTACCAGTTGAATGCGTTCCAGAAACAAAACGCAAAACCCTCACGTTCACCACATCTTTACTAACAAATATATTTACAATACTGTTATTTTGCGCATTTGACTTAACAGCCACCACGTCTTGACCCGACGTCAGTTACCGAGATAGATAGGCTACTGTAGGCCTAGATATAGGTGTTCGTAATAATTAAGGGGAGACACGGTAGGTGAAAACATCGTTTTTCAACGCCCTGGTCAAATTTGAGATTTTGTGCTAGTTTGCTTCCATAACATGTCTTCTTTCATACTAGTGGAAATAAAACATCAAAAATACGCATTTAGATGTTTATTTTACTTCATTTAGTCTGTTTGCGTCTGTAGATTCTTCCTTAAATCACCAAAAGTTACAATTTTTTCGCAACGAACCAGACCGCGGCCGTCTTTTGGATCCGCTCATGTGAGCTATCATTGGAAAGATCTGGCTCTCGTGCGCAATGCTATCGCAACTAAACCTGATAGTTTCATTTGTATCAGCAATCAATCGTGGAAATACAAAGGCGGGTTTGATGCTAAGCGTGAAATCTCATTGGCTGTTGTTGATTTCTGAGAACGTGATTGGTTCAGCACGTCATGTGGCACGTTTACCCTTCCAATCCAAACAATGCCGTCTGTAAAGCGTTATAAACGTAATAAGCAACAACGACAACAGTGTTTGCCCGCAAGGTTGAACAGAAAACAAGAGAAACTAAATGGAAAGGTTTACATTTATGAGATATAAAGTGCCTATTCGCGCAAGTTGTCATTTGCCGGTGCTAGCATGTCCAGTGAGCAGCAGGGAGATGAGGCTAGCGTTAGCATGTCCAGTGAGCAGCAGAGATGCGGCGCGTTTGAATGAGCTGATAACTGGGTTGATTTGTCCTAATTGCGCAGGGACTGGTCTTAAAATTAACATAGATCCTCAGAATAGTGGGTTCTGTAGTACTTTGCTCTTAGAGTGCAGTCTTTGTGAGAAATGGCTATCGCTAAAGTGTCTACACATCGACTCGGCTTCATGATACAAATAGGAATGATGTTGCATTTGATGTCAATGTGAGGATGGTCCTCTTAGCGCACGAGTTAGGGTTGGGGTATGCAGCTCTCCAAAAGATTAGTAAAGTGTTGGATCCCAGGGCTTCATCTGAAAACGTATCAGAAACATGACAAGAGGGTGACAGGTAGGCTATTGAAACGTGTTCCCTCTCTCTCTCTCTCTCTCTCTCTCTCTCTCTAGCCAATATCAGAAGCCTATACATATGCACAGTAGTCTCCCTCTCTCTACCTGTGGCATTTCTACATGCATCCATAAACTGACCAAATAAACTGTTTTAATTTCAGTTGCTGAAATAGAGAGAGGTCTGGAGTCCTTGCACAGAAGCAGAGAGCAGATTAGGCAGGCATATGCAGATGTGGACCCAGAGGTAGGTAAGCTGACTGCCAATAAATGCAAAATGTTACAAAATTATTACAGTTATTGAGAATTATTACAATAATTCTCAATAACCAGCATTCAGTGGACAACATGAAGGCGGCAATATGGGGAAGTCTGCTTCACTGATGACAACCCCATGCGCACCAGGAACATATTGTGGTTTTAGGAAAGTTTTGTGGACTGCAGCTGAGTGGGTTCTACAGACCAGCTGCTTAGAACAGTTTTGTGAACTCCAGCTGAGTGGGTTCTACAAACTAGCTGCCTAGAACAGTTTTGTGGATAGCTAGTGTGGTGCCATCTGAGGAGTGACTCTGTAGACCTATGACGGCGTAGCTTGATGTCTCCTATGGTGTTGCTTTTGACGATGGTTATATCACTTGTTTGTTTGGCAATCTATATTTAGCTTCTATTGGTGTTTACCCTGCATTGTTTACCACATCTTGTCCTGTGTATTTATGAATCAGCTTACTCTTCATGTTCATTCATTCATTCATTCATTCATTCATGTTTTCTCCATGTAAAACGCTTAAAAAAACACAAAAAGCTAGATAATCTGTTTTCTCATGCATGTCCTCGTCAAATGTGTCTATCTTTGTCCATGATCTGTTTAACAAAATAATACAAGCTTTCTAAAAGGGAATGTTCTCTTCCCTACTAACATTGTCTCGTCTCTAGTCTCGTCTTACTAACACCCCACTCGTGGGCTGTACCTTGACGTGTGAGTGGGCTTCCAACTAAACAGGTCTTGCTTCTCTATACAAAATGTCTACTCCTGGATTATTTTGAATCCACAACATGCTGTTATTCAGTTTTCAGTTTCTATGTGTTTTCAGATGTTGTGGAATGTTGTTACTAATGATGTGATTGGATATTGTATTTGTAAATATTGGTTTACAATGCAAATGTATGGTTTTTTACAATACAAATTTTCAAAGCCCGTTTTCTCAAAACAAAAAAAGGAAGTTATTTCTCATCTTAGGGACATCAAAACCACCACTTGAGTAGCACCTACATACACCTAACTTTCCAGTTTTGTTCCAATCCATATTCTGAAGGGTTTGGCCAAGGGGGATTTTTTAAATGTCATTCATAGCCTGATTTATATAACAGTTTATCCCTAAAACATGGTGAAAATTTGTCTTTTTATGACTGTTGACAGTATTTTATGATTTCTGAAGCGAAAAAAAGATATATCAAAAATCCCCCTTGAACAAAGTTTTGAATAGGGATATGTGAACAAAATGAAACAAGAATTTTGAATCTCGCTTGAACCAGTTTAAAAAATTGATGTCCCGAAATTATGCAAATAAGCACATATTTAGCGCATATAATGCCTAATTTGCATATTTATCCATACGATTTCAGAAAACTTGTAATACAAAAAAGATGCTCCTTAATGTACCTAACAAACTGGGGGAGTTTGATGGTGATACCTATTAAGCATTTTTTTTTCCTATTCACCTGGGGTGTCTCCCCTTAAATTACATCCAGATGGAGAAAACGTGTTTGAGAACAAGGTAATAATAACAATTAAACGTTATTTGTATAGCACCTTTCATACAGATAAATTCAGCTCAAAGTGCTTTACAACAGAGCATTTAAATTAAAGAATGTGAAATTTAATGATGCTTCATTCATAGACTATAGGAGAAAAACACTGAGCCCAGCCTGCTAAATCTACTCAAAGACGCCACCTGGCGGTGGTGCATCACTAAAATGAAATAACACCCGTCATAAATCCCACGAGATTTCCAACGGGATTTCCCTGCCAAATACCGCGAAGGTGAAATGCTGCAGCATGTGACATTTCTAACTTCCCACATCTGTACGCCACTGGCGAGGCATTCATGCGCCATCGGCGCCATCTACTTGCCATTGGCGCTTTTGTCTTTTGTGGCATGCGTCGGTCAGAGTGGCTTGTGCCAGCCACCAGTGGCGTCTGTGGCGTATATAGTGGAATGCGTCAGACGCCAGTGGCCTTCAGTGGCATGTGTCAACCGCCAGTGGCGTGTACAGTGCCATGCGTCGTACTGTTGTGGCGACCGGCTGGTGTGTGTAAGCAAGGACACATGACGCGAATGGATGGATGGATGGATGGATAGATAGACAGACAGACGAATAGATCGCTCTCTTTTACACATTAGTATTTTAATTTCCTACATATATATATTTTTTTTAATTCTTGTCTTGCATAAATCTATTTATATAGTCTGTGCTGTTGAATATGTGAGCGGAGGTTTAGCTCACCTGGTTGATCCTTCGCTTATCACGTGGGCGATCGGGGTTCAAATCTCAAAAAAAAAATTCTCAGCTTAATAACATAACTAATAATACACTTGAAGTTTACACAACGTGTTTGTTCTGGCACTGACAAGAGCTGCCTAACCCAATTATTTCAAGCCTTATATGCCTGCAAAGTGCAATTTTTCGGCTTTCCAGCGATACCAGGCCTGTCTCATGCGAGCGTTCCTTGTGTTTTGTTGCGTTTTATTTAGCGAAGCACGTTGACTTGTCACAAAACTGAGTGGGCTACCAAAATGTTAAAATTATTGTTATGTAGGAAATTAAAATACTAATGTGTAAGAGAGAGCGATCTAGTCGTCTGTCTATCTATCCATCCATCCATTCGCGTCATGTGTCCAGTACGATGCATGCCACTTTACACGCCACTGACGCATTCCACTATATACGCCACAGACGCCACTATATATGCCACAGACGCCACTGGCGGTTGGCACATGCCACTGTAAATGCCACTAAGGCCACTGGCGTCTGACGCATGCCACTTTACACGCCACTGGCGGTTGACACATGCCACTGAAGGCAACTGGCGTCTGACGCATTCCACTATATACGCCACAGACGCCACTATGGCTGGCACATGCCACTCTGACCGACGCATGCCACAAAAGACAAAAGCGCCAATGGCAACTAGATGGCGCCGATGGCGCATGAATGCCTCGCCAGTGGCGTATGTCGGGTCGCCAGTGGAATGCGTCAACGCCACAAAATGTTCTCGCGCCAATGGCAACTAGATGACGCCGATGGCGCATGAATGCCTCGCCAGTGGTGTATGTCTGGTCGCCAGTGGAATGCGTCCACGCCACAAAATGTTCTCGCGCCTGTTGCTTGAGTTGGCGCAAGCAGGAAGAGAGGAACGCTCTTAGCCAGGACGCCAAGGCAGGCGCGGCATGGAGTATAAGCTCTGGGCAAATAGAATCAGGCTGGCTTTACATGCTGGAGGACAGCAGCGAACTCCTCCGGTGTAAATTCACCGGAGATGTTACCACCACTAGGTGTTGTGGCCTCCAGAGGTCAGACACGTATTTTGCCACGACATGTAACGATTTGCGGTCTTTACCATCGTATGTCACACTTTTCACAAATTGGGATGCAATTTTGTTTGAAGAGATGGGGCAGTGATGGGGGGAGTGTCTAGACCTACCAGTGAGGTTGTTAAGGATGCTCCTTGCCTTGTGGCTGGAGTGTGATAAGTCGAAGGAGTTAATGACCTCCTCCCATCACCCTTGTCTCCTTTGGCTGAGTCTTGACACCAGGGCTGAAGAAAGCCTGTCTGACTCGGCTCCAGTGGGGGCCTGGAGGAAGACACAGCAGAGACCCTTGCACTCCGCATCCCAACACGGTTTGTAGCTGTTGCAACGTCCGCGTGGGATGGATTTTTAGAAAGCTTTCACCAGTTTGCCACAGAGTTCCTGGTACGCCTCGTCCATGTTGTTGGTGGTAGGTGGTGGAAGGCACCTTGTGGATCTATGGGTAAGGAGGCGGTAGCGTTTCCAGTTGGCCTTTTGGAAGTTCCATCTCTTCACCCGCTCACTCAGGATGAGGTCCACGAGTTTAGGCATGGTTATCAGCGATGGTCAATGTTGGAACCATGGGAACTTTCCTAGCATGCGTCTATCAGGGAGCCGGTTATCAATGCAGACGCTTGCGAATGCCAAGTCAGGATTTGTCCCAGTTTTTCAGCGACCTGAGACAAAGTTCGCTGCGCTCTTGGGATCATACAATAGGGCCAGGCTGTTGTTAGCTGCCCAAGCAGCCAGGTTTTCTCCAGCCAGGTTTTCTCTGATGTATTGGTGCTGTACCCCCAATCGTCATGCTGACAATTAAAGTCACCAGCATAGAGACAGGGGTGGGGGAAGACTGGGAGATACGTTGATGTGATTAGCGAGGGTGGCGGCTTGTAAACGTTGACAATTTTAAAGCCGGCAACGTCCACGCACAACCACTCAATCTCTGAGCCAGTCGGGGATTGGTCGACGGGAGTCCAGTTCAACCTTAGATGGACGAACGTAGCAAGGCCGTGCTTCCTGCTTAGGATAGACCCAGCTAGAGCAAAATTTGGAAGAACTAGCTTATCTGCTGTAACGCAGTGGTTCTCCTGGAGGAAGATGATGAGGGCCTCAGTGGTGTGGGCCAGGTGCTCAATGACGTCGATCTTACTGGGGGTAAGCCCTTCGGTGTTCAGCTGCAGAATTCTGGGTTGGGAGCCGGCAGGGCAAGCTCCGCCAGCTGCCATCCCCGTTTGTGGCAGCCGAACATCAGCCCAGGTGGTGGCCCTCAGTTGACAGACTTTGCTTCGCTTGCAGGGGTTAATCGCAGCTACCGACAGGGGGGCACCATGAAAAGGTGTCTGCCTCGCCCCCCATCATGGCATGATTTGCAGATGGTAGCTGATAGCAGGTGTGTGTGTGTATGTGTGGGTATGTGTGTGAGAGCCTAGTTTAAGGAAATTAACATTGGGAATAAATTGCTCCTGCAGGCTACTGGTGGATAATTTGAGTTCTGGAATTGATGCCTCCTCAGTCTGCTTTCATTGTATTTACAACAATAACAATCTCCACTGATATCCTCCCATTCTATCGTCATACCTCTCTCTCCTCTCCACCCACGCCAATTAGATAGCCCTCTCTCTCTCTCTCTCCTAATGCCAGTTAGACAGCCCTACCCCCCCCCCTCTCTCTCTCCTAATGCCAGTTAGACAGCCCTACCCCCCCCCCCCCTCTCTCTCTCTCTCTGTCTCTCTCTCCTAACGCCAGTTAGACAGCCCTACCTCTCTCTACAAAATGCAGTACATCAATTTAAACTTAAATCAATCAACCTAAATCAGTCAAACAGTCACTACTCCATACCTGCCATACAGCTGTACTGGCTGTACAAAACATCAGCCCAAAAATGATGTAGTGGCTGAGAGAAAAAGAGCAGGGGATTACGCGCCAGCGAGGAGGAGAGGGACAGGGCACCTGTGTGTGTGAGAGCTATAGAGTTTGAGCTATCCTATTTCTTTCTATAACACTTTCTATTTCAGTCGACTCAGCACAGCAGGAGAAGACATCTGACTTTGTTATGACTTTAAGTACCAGCGTCGTCATCATCATCATCATCATCATCATCACCACCACCATCATCATCATCACCATCATCACCTTCATCATCATCATCATCATTATCATCATCATCATCATCACCACCATCACCATCATCACTATCATGACCTCTGGGATGGAGGGGGTGGTACCTGGTTGTAGCTGTGCACGGCCCCCCCAACTGGGCCGCTGCGTGGTGGTGGGATCACCGTGGCGATGCTATCGCTTAGGGCGAGGGTCTGGTTGCTATGGTAGCTGGCGGAGTACTGGAGCGAAGCCTCTGGGGTGGAGTTGAGCTGCAAAGAACTCTGGGAGAGGAGACTAGGTCCTAGGGAGAGAAAGAGACGAGAGATGAGATGAGAGAGAGATGAGAGAGAGAGAGAGAGGGAGAGAGAGAGAGAGATAGAGGGAGAGAGAGAGAGGGGGGGAGAGAGAGAGGGGGGGAGGGAGAGAGGGAGGGAGGGAGAGGGATAGAGAGAAGGAGAGAGAGAAGGAGAGAAAGGGAGGGAGGGAGAGAGAGGGATAGTGAGAAGGACAGAGAGAAAGAGAGAAAGGGAGGGAGGGAGGGAGAGAGAGAGCAGCGTTAAAGCAATCAGAGCAGCAGTGCAGCCCTCCGTGAGTTAGAGACGGCTGCATAATTTATCAGGAGACGTAGAAGAAGAGGAAAGAGGATGAGAGGTGGAAAACAGCGAACAGGAGGAGCGAGAGAGAGAGAGAGAGATGGGGGAGAAAAGGGAGATGTGGATGTGGTGGGGAGGGAGAGGTTGGGGAGGAGTGGCGGCAGGGGGCGGCAGGAAGGCGTGGTTAGCCAGTAGATTGCATTGTGTTGTGTGGAACGATGTCGTTCTCAGCTAGGGCATGTTTACACTCTCAGACTCCATACACACACACACACACACACACACACACACACACACACAAACACAGTGTGTTAGTACTTTCAGTCTAGAAACAACACTCCTAACACAGGGCATGATTGTTTTTCCTCAAGGCAAACCAACCACATTTCAGGGACACTCGGGTGAGAGGCAACACACACACACACACACACACAGGTAAAAGTGGCAACAATCAATATGATATAAACAGGGAGATGAAACATGCTCAATGAAGCAGATACAAGTATGTCACAAATTGTCAGGCAATTTCCAATAAGGCTTACATTACACATCAGAACTTTCACTGTGTAACTGACAGCTATAAGTAGCTATGGGATGCTGTATTCCATTATAAAAATGTAACCCCCCCCCCCCTCCCTTATAAATCATTTACTCAAGGATCCTCCGGATATGTTTGAAAAGGTTTCAAAGGCAATTTGTGCTGTGTGTAGCTCTAACCTTGGTCTAGATTCAGCGTGACAGGAATACTAGTGGTCATTGGCTGTGTTGCGATGCAGAGTCACAGTGGTCAGGCCCTCGGGGGACTGGAGTGGGCTACTTAATGGTGCTTAGCTCTATGACCTGTATTGTGGGTATCGCTTGGTGTAAATATTTAATGACGATGCTATTCTGACTTCACCTATTGGTGTCAGGAGCATCTCTGCCTCTCCCAGTCCCTCTCTCTGTCCTTCTCCCTCTCTATGTCCCTCTCTCTGTCCTTCTCCCTGTCCCTCTCCCTCTCTCTGTCCCTCTCCCTCTCTCTGTCCCTCTCTCTGTCCTTCTCCCTGTCCCTCTCTCTGTCCCTCTCCCTCTCTATGTCCCTCTCTCTGTCCTTCTCCCTCTCTCTGTCCCTCTTTCTGTCCTTCTCCCTGTCCCTCTCTCTGTCCCTCTCTCTGTCCCTCTCTCTGTCCCTCTCCCTGTCCCTCCCTCTGTCCCTCTCCCTCTCTCTGTCCCTCTCTCTGTCCCTCTCCCTGTCCCTCTCCCTCTCTCTGTCCCTCTCACTGTCCTTCTCCCTGTCCCTCTCCCTCTCTCTGTCCCTCTCCCTGTCCCTCCCCCTGTCCCTCTCCCTGTCCCTCTCCCTCTCTCTGTCCCTCTCTCTGTATCTCTGTTTACAGCCTAGATAGCTTCATTAGTCACACAATCTTCAACATACACGCACACACACATACCCCCCCCCCCCCCATTCAATGATGTTCTGAGGACCAGCCTTTCCACTGGGATTTGGAGCTTGCAATGAGTCAATCTGCCAATAGATGGTGCTGGACTGCTGGATAATGACCTCAAAACAGTGCTAGAGGCATGTCTGATTTGCTGACTTGGGACCGACTTATGAGGACCAGGTTGTTGCTAGGTGTTGCCAGGTTGTTGCAAGGTGCCAGGTTGTTGCCAGGTTGTCGCTAGCTGCAAGTGTCCTTACAAGTACCTATAAACCAACACATGCACACAAACACACACACAAGCACACACACACAC
This sequence comes from Borostomias antarcticus, assembly GCF_949987555.1. NCBI lineage: Eukaryota > Metazoa > Chordata > Actinopteri > Stomiiformes > Stomiidae > Borostomias > Borostomias antarcticus. The sequence continues at coordinate 13,236,708 of NC_140242.1, forward strand.
ACATACACACACGCACATGCACACACGCACACGCATACACACACACGCGCTATGGGGTGTGATTAGTGCCAGCACACCATACTGAAACGCTTGACTTGCGCCTACTTAAGAAGACGCGATGACATCAAACGTCTAAACGCACGTGTATAATTTCCATTGACAAACAATGGAGAGACAGACGTCTCATAGCTGTAACGTAGCCTACCTGTAACGCAGACGCTGTGCACATGTTGTTTACACGTATTGCGCATCGTGTGCGTGACGGCAACACTACAGGTTAGATGCGCCTCACATATGCGACACTAACACTACACATGACAGTTTGGTAAAATCATAGATGTACGTCCGTACGTACGTCTTGTAATGTGTGCAGAAATTGCATAGCGACGTGTCAAACGTGCCAGTGCCTTGCTAGCGCAGCAGACGTGTTAGCGGCCGCACGTGTAAGATCAGTTGCCTTTAAATCATAGCTGGTTCTAATCTCGTCCTTGCCAATTGGAAATGCATTCTCAATAAATGGAATTCGCACATGTAAAGCAGCTTGTTTTTAATAAAGCCTAATATCTGAATGACTCTTTCTTCGCAATTTAAAACAAATGTTCAGATACACGTGTTTCTTGTCAATAGAGGGCGCTGCAGCACCATCAGCACCAGTTCGAACAGCCAAAATGTAGCGATAGTGGAGATAAAACGACACATATCTAGGAAAAGTTATGCAAGGAGGGTCCTGGAATTTGATTGAGTGCAAATAAATATTCTTAATTTTTATTCAATATGGACAAATGAGCCCCGCTCGCAGCTTCTAGTGCCCGCTGACTTAACACGAGCGTGCAAACGTTACATGCATGTGCGCAAAAATGGCACGGCACTTTTTACACGTCACCCTCTGAGAATGCGAGCGACTCGTAACGCGTGCGCATATGCACGCCTATTAATCAGCTCGCCAAAGTACCTTTATACACGCAATGCAGGCGACGAAAGCACTGAGTGTTTGTTACGCTGGCACGAATCACACCCCATACACGCGCATGCACGCACACGCACAGATACACACACTCACGCACATACACACCTAGACTTAAATTTCCTTTCAAGACAGTAAGGAGAATACTCCTACAGAAGGTCTTTAGTGTAAGTGCATTTCTATAGTGTGCAAATGGTCCTTCTCCCAAAATAAGAAAATATCCTTCCACCATGGTTCTGTTTGTATGTGCTGTGGGATAACACTCTATTTCTCTTCACTGTAGCGACTCTAGAACATCCCCCTCTCCTCCTCTCCTTCAAAAAAGACTTGATCGTGATTCATCCCTCGCTTTTATGAATTATTAAACAGCACTTTGTGCTTTACAGCCTCCAAACTCATCACTCTCATCATGTTTTGTGTGTGTGTGTTTGTGTGTGTGTTTGTGTGTGCATGTGCGCGCATGCATGTGTGAGTGTGTGTATGTGTGTTTGTGTGTGTGTGTGTGTGTGTGAGGTGACAAGCAACCAAGAAGCAGGGCTTATTTCTCTTCTTTAGAGACGATACAGCCACAGTTCACACATAAAAACATTAATATTTCAGGATAGCCTCTGTCAACATAATTGTCATTACCACAAGGTCTTGAAGCTGCACCAGATGACTGTACTTTGTACTCTGACCCGTCTGAAAACTTTGGTTCATCTAAAAACATCCATATACTGTAGCTAAGTACTGTACTTCTGTATTGTGGGAGTTTCAGGCTGCTTTGATAGAAGACCTCTCTTGTCTAATGTGATGTTCTCTGACAATCTAACAGTTCTCTAATGGTCATCGCAATTCAAAATGGCTGACCTCTATCTCTATAGCCTTCAACCAAATAATCGACTTACATTTTATAGAGTTGAATGTCCTATTCTTACTCCTACGACCTTCCTTTTGTAAAAGCAATTTTACGATAGACAGACTTCGCAACCTGCAATTCAACCACAGAAGGCTGGTGTATTTTCACACGGGACCCATAGTCTGGGGTGCTT
>NC_140242.1:13243702-13256202 GCF_949987555.1 Borostomias antarcticus
CATGCTTACAACACATCTGTGTTCCTGAAGTCCATTAACTGGGAATGAAAAATGACTCGATACTCCTTTGCTTCAGGTTGCTGATGCGCTTTCTGGCTACCAAGGAATGCAGCTCTCGCACAGCAGATTCGTTTGCGTTTTGCACTCGACATTAAAGTAACAAAGAAATTAAATGTGACAGTAGGCTACAGCCTACAGGCAACATGTAGGTCTACATACAGTTCTGTTTTTATTCACAGTAGGATACAGTACGTGTTTATTATGACAGATTGAAATGCAAGTAGGCCTACAGTACTGTAATGAAAATCCCACCAGTAACCAGATAGCAGGCTAAAAAAATAGTTTTTTTAAGCCTGTTCGGTAGACCGGGAGGTTCGGATCTCTGAAGTTCGGATGAGTGGGGTCCTACTGAAATTTGCATTTGACTTATTGCTCCCGTACTTTCTAAAGACGAGACAGAGGTTGACAGCTTGTGAAGTGGGAGGGGGGTGCTATGACTGCGCGTAGCGCCACCCAAAACCATCAACGCTTCAGGCCAGGGCTGTTACAGACTGTACAAAGCCCAAAAGACATGGGTGAGGTCTCGCGTGTGTGTGTATGTGTAGGGTGTATATATGTGTGTGTATGTGTGTCTGACATAGCTCCATGTTAGTATGCTGTAGACAGACAAAGTGCATAAAAACAGACATAAAATACAGTTATAGTAGCAACAGTGTTCTGTTTCCTTCGGCTTTGGGGGGGGGGCTTATTGTACTATACAGTAGCATGTCCCTGTTTAGAACAGGTTGCAGCAGAGGGCACAGCTGATTTCTTGTGTCCGTTCTTCCTGGCTAGTGGGATCTTGAGTCAGATGGCAACAGCTGGAATGATGGATGAAGGTGGAGGGTGCGGTCAGTATCTGGGCAGCTTCTTTTTTTTTCATAGAACGATTGTATAGGCTCTGGAGTTGCAGCTCTTTGTCTCCAATGATCTTGCTAGCCTGGTTGACCACCTGATTGTTCAGCTGATTACAGCTGAGGCGCCTGACCCGTGTCCTATAGGAAATTACGCGAGGCTTCATTAAATAAAAACAAAAGCACATTAAAGCACGAACAACAAGGACAAAAAAACATAAAAAACACAGGAGGCTAGACAAAGGCTCGTCTGAAAAGATGAACCAGTGTGTGTGTGGAATCCTGGTTGACACGCAGGCAGGCTGCTAACGGTCTGGATAGATGTCTGCTTATTGTCAGGCCGGTGCCAAACACACAACGTGTGGTCAGACGCAGCGGAGATCTGCGCTCATAAATAAGTAATTATGTCTCCGTGGGGAGACGTAACTCTGAATGTGTCTCACGCTGTCACAGAAAAGCTGTTGGATTCCTCCAGCTGTCTGATCTACAGGCGTGGCTAGCTGATCACTCAGATAACTTCAGTAAAAAAGCCCAAGACAACGGCTTGGCCCCTGCCCTACACACTCCTTATTAGTTACGCCAGAGATGGAGATGTGATGTGAGTAAATAAATAAATAAATAAATAAATAAATAAATGAATAATACACTTTATTTTTATAGCACCTTTCATACAAATAAATGCAGCTCGAAGTGCTGAGAATGTGCATGCATGGAGTGCTTCACAAATAAATAAACAAAAAGCTATAAAATATGGATGGATGATAAAACTCAATAAAATATAAACATAAGTGAAGTGTAAAAATGACAATTTAATAAAATATTGTACTGGAGAGATTAAAAAAGAAAGAAGTGCATTTTGCATGACTGTAGCCCACAAGTGCAAAAGGCACTAGGTAAAAGTGAACAGATACATTTTTAGCTTCCTTTTAAACCTATTTAGCGAGCTGGCTTCCCTGATATCTTTAGGTATTGTGTTCCATAGCTTTGGGCCATAATTGACAAAGGCTGTACTCCCGATCTTCTTCTGACTGTTGCTGGAAACTTCTAGTAAACCAGCAGTGGATGATCGCAGTGTTCTTGAAGGCATATAGATGACAAGAGAGTTACAAAAATTATGAGGTGGAGGGCTGGAACCTCTAGGCCAATTAAATACATTGAAACATTATAAAAAGCCATACATTAAATGTGTCAAGATAGAGTTGGTAAAAAATAATTAGAGACAATATGGAGAGTGAGCAATAGAGAAAGAAAGGATTGGGTATCACTGATAAGATAAGATGCATGACCTACTCACTACACTCTGCACAACCTCTGCTAATATTATAATCCTTGGAGATATAAATATTCATGTGGACACCCCCTCCTGTCAGCTAACTTCCTTCAACTGCTGGATTTCCTCAATCTCCAGCAGCATGTTGATGTCCCCACACACTCTAGGGGACACACACTCGACCTGGTCATCTCAAACTCTGCCCCCATTAGAAACCTACAGGTCTACGATCTGGGTGTGTCTGACCATAAGACCATCTCAATGGAACTGCCGTTCCCCTCCCCCCACACCAGGCCTAAGCGGCAAATCATTTTCAGGAACGTAAAAAACATCAACCTTGACACCCTGACCATGGACCTCCAACATCTCTCCTCTGGCTCTGCTGACATCCTCAGTCACTGAGTCAGTGGACTTCTACAATCAGTCTCTGAGCCGCCTCCTGGACCTCCACACCTCTCTCAAATCCCGAACAGTCTCCTTCTCACGCTCAGCCCCCGGGTACACCTGCGAGCTGTGGAAGATGAAGATGGCTGGGCGTGTCCTTGAGCGGCGCAAATATGACCACATCACCCCCATCCTAAAGTCACTCCACTGGCTCCACATCTCACTCAGAGTTGAATTCAAGGTTTCCCTCCTCACCCACCAGTGCGTATACGGAAATGCCCCCCTCCCCCTGCCTCAAGGAACTCCTCACCCCTCAGACCGCCTCACACATCATCCGCTCCTCCACTGCCAACCTCCTCAAACCCCCTGGGTTCAAGCTTAACACCATGGGGATGCGAGCCTTCGGCACTGCTGCTCCCAGGCTGTGGAACGCCCTCCCTGACCACCTCAGAGCACCTCAGTCTGTGGGTACTTTCAAGAAAGACCTTAAAACCCACCTCTTCACAAAAGCTTTCTGTTGACCGTTCTCCCATGTCATCTTCATCTTTTATGTGCCATGTAATGCTTGCTTCATGTTTTTATTATTATTATTGTATTATTATTATTGTATGTTTTTATTATTGTATTACCTATTATTGTATTACCTATTATTAATGTGTTGGATGTGACTTGGTTGGTTATGGATGTATTGGATGTGTAATGGATGTGGAGCCTGGATGAATGTACTACATTTTTGTTTTTAACCTCTGTTTTATAGCACTTTGAGATTTCTCGGAATGTAAAGCGCACTACAAATAAAATGTATTATTATTATTATTATAAACTCGTCTCGCGATGCCAGACGTTCGAGATCTCTGCCTCCGAAAGTCTGAGAGACACCTCCATCGAAAATCGTCCCTAGAACAGCGCCAAAAACAGACGCTCCCAATCAGAGCCACTGCCAACGTCTCCTACAGGGTGAAAGACCTGCCTTTCCGGAAATTATGTCCTCCAAACAAACTGGAGTGGAAATTCAAAACAAAACAAAACATTAATCGCCCCATTAGGAAGGACCGCCCCAAAGACTCTCAAAAATCTCTCAAATTGTTTCCAACCGGGGCCGCTATGGAGCATGGGAGAGAGAAGTAGTGTCCTCTGACTACTCAGTGATAATGTGACTTTAATACACTTTTCATTGTGCAGCTTTTTATGTTCCTAGTCTGGGACAACTTCTAAAGAGCTTTGACAACTTTCTAGCTCATCTAATGATTCCTGGCCAGCCAATATGTCCGATACTCGCGCAAAAACAGCACTCCGCGAAAGTGGGCCGCAAAACCTCGCAATTTCCTGAGCCAGCTGCACTGAGAACAGGGGATACTAACATTGCTAGTTGTACCGTAGATGCATCGCTGCTACAGTCCATGATGGACTCTCTTAAGAGCGACATATTCGGGAAATTCGACGCCCTGTCCGTGAATCTGAGCTGTGAAGTGAAACGTCTAGATGAGAAGTGTAAGGATCTCAAGGGCAGATCCAGGAGGAGTACCATACGCGTGATGGGTGTTGAGAAGCCCTTGCTTGACCGTGCCCACCGGACCCTGTGAGAGAAGCCCAAGGAGGGGAACCCACCTCGGCCCTTTGTTATAAGGGTACATTTCTTTCACACCCGGAGCTTGATCCTGCAACGGGCTGGAGAAACCTCTCCCCTTCTATACAAAGGCATGAGGATTTCTATTTTCCCAGACTATACATCCTACGTTGCCAAGAAGCGAACTGCATTCGTCGCAGCTAAGTGCAGTCTGCACTCCTGCCCAAACGTGAAGTTTGGTCTTCTTTTCAGAATCATCATGCCGAATGGAATGTCACACAGATTTGAAGATCCTATGGTGGCCACTGATTTTGTCAATAAGCATAGTAAGTAGACTGCCTCTCCTACAGAGTGGGAATGTGAAAAAACAATTATAAGGTGGTCTTTCATTCTTCAGCTAGAGACTGTTTACACTGATGTGGACTACATTTCCCAGGTGGCTTGTCCGGTTCATGTGATCGAGTTTTTTTTTTTCTCTGTGTCTTTTTTCTTTTTTTCTCCTTTTATGCATTGGTTGATACATCTTTATACTAGTAATTGTTTCAGCTTTGGGTACAAGTGGACTATATTTTGTTCATTCTTTATGTCACTTTATCTCTCTATGCATTATTGTACTTGCTTGTGTTGGTTGCGCTGCCAGTCCATTATTCTTCCTCTTTAGCTTTAAATGGTCCAACCCAGGTTAATTCAACACCCTGATGGAATGAGCTCAAGTTTATTAGCTGGAATTTCAAGGGACTCAATTCTCCAGTGAAGCGTAGCAGGGTTATATGCCATCTTCAATATTTTGGGGCTCAAGTAATTTATCTTCAAGAAACACAATTCAAACCATCTGTTTTTTGAATTAGGAGTGGATGGATTGGTTATGCCTACTATTCATCATTCCACAGCAAGTCTAGAGGAGTTGCTATGTTGTTACATAAATCAGTTCCCTTCACATGCTCTGAGGTGGTCTCTGATCCGAACGGCAGATATCTAGTAGTTACTAGGAGGAAACAGTATATGATACCCAGTCCTACTAGTGAGTGTGTACACCCCTAACTGGGATGATGGGATTTTTTTTCAGCAGCTCTTTTCTAATCTTCCTGACATGTCCTCACACTTCCTTATCTTAGGTGGTGACTTTAATTGTTGGCTTACTCCAGGGTTTCCCAACCTGGGGTCCGGGCCCCCCTTAGGGGGGCGCCAACAATCGCAGGGGGGGTGCCAGGCCCCAGGCAATTTGAGGCCTTAATATAAGCTAGACAAAGAATCATGTTATTGACATGTCACATAGCAATTTTAACAAAATACATGATCATATCTGATGAAGGGTCAAAAAGCCTAGTATTTACAGCCCTACATAAATTCAAGAAATTAATCTGAGACTATGAATCGTGTTAACATTAATATTACTGCTACACTTGTGAAGTGCTTCATTGCACCCTAACTTACACTTGATGGAATTTGCGCTCATATGAACAGACTGGACGTTCACAGAGATTTTGCGAAGGGGGCGGGGGGGGGGGGGCGCAAATTCCATCAAGTGTAAGTTAGGGGGGCTCTGGGGAAGAACGGTTGGGAACCCCTGTCTTAGTCCTCAATCACAGATCCCTGGCACTTCTTTAATCCCACCGGTAAAGTATACTCCTTTCCTTTTTCTCCCATGTGCACCATACGTTCACTCGGATAGACTACAGACTTCCCCACTGATGGACGATGGCGACGGTGGGGGCTGGTGAGGCTGTGGCAGCTGCGGCAGTGGTCGTCTGAAGATGTAAATGAGGGAGAGCCCCCGCCACCGTGTGTACATCTGCCCCCCCCCCCCACAAGTACACGCCCGCTACCCAATGGTTGTCACAGCAGCACTGCTCTGCTTATTAAATGGCGTGATGACAGCTCGTCAGAGAAATGACAGCCTGTCAGTCTATGTGAACAAGAGAGAAAGAGAGACAAAAAGCTTTTTGTGCTTGTGTGCTGGGTGTGTTGTATCTGTGTGTGTGCCTGTGTGGTACAAAAAATTATTTGAAAATAAATTCTTATTTATGGACGGATTTCGAACATCTTTTGGATTATATTTTACTTGTGGAAATGGAACAATAAATTGTTTTGGAATGACTACAGAGCGTGAGAGGTGCGTTATTCAAACTAGCCCCTAACATTTCTGCCAGGCATGGAACAACGGATGGTCGACACAACCCCGACTGTTCACAGACAGATGACACAAACAGAGATTATAAAGAGATTACGGAAAGTAAACCAGGCTGAGTTTCCCAGAGGCATGAACGCCGTAGCTTACGATGAACGTAGCACTACGATGCCTCTGGGAAACTCAGCCCCGGTCTGTTTCTCCCCCTGTGTGTGAGTCCACTTTATTAGCAGCGTAGGCTCACACACACACACACACACACACACAAACACGCACACACACACTACTCCCAAACAAACAGACAGCATGGCTTTAGCACTCCAGTTCAGGGCGGATGAGAGTCTTGGAACCTCCTGTACTTGTTCAGATGTAGATGTTCTAGAATCACTGATCCCAGGTGGATAATCTAACCAATGATCTAGTGTGAACCAGGGGACCATTCTCAGGCTCACGCCATCTGAGGGATTTATTGGTTGGTGTGTGTGTGTGTTTGTGTGTGTGTGTGTGTGTGTGTGTGTATGTGTGTTTGTGTGTGTGTGCATGTGTGTGCACGTACACGTGTGTGTGTGTGTGTGTGTGTGTGTGTGTGTGTGTGTGTGTGTGTGTGTGTGTGTGTAAGAGAGATAGAGCGATAGAGAGAGATGGAGAAATAGAGAGAGAGAGGAGAGGGGTTATTCCCTTTGAGACCACCAAGAGACCAATTAACAACACTTCATGGCTAAGACACTTATACGCACTCACACACACACATGCACGCATGCATGCATGTACACGCACACACACACGCACAGTAATTATCTGACCATAAGAGAACAATCACCCACTGCTTTGAGTGTGTGATCAACCAAAGTCACTATTCAGTTGAGAGGATAGTAAGATCATATGAAGATAGATACTGTACACTACGACTACACACTCTCTATCACACACACACACACACACACACACACACACATGCACACACACACACACACACACACACACACACATACACACCCATACCCACACACACACAAATATACATTACACACACACACACACACACATACACAAACATACTGTACACACACAAACACACATACACACACACGCGCACACACACATACACACACAGACACAGATACACACACATACGCACACATACACACACACATACACAGACACACACACACACACACACACACATTTGACTGATGTGTGCAGTGTGATTTAGATGGACAGGGTAGAGGGGGGGGCAGGGCCGAGGTTTTAATTAACTTGCATGAGCCGTCCCACACTTCGGACGCTGTTATACATCACCATGATATACTGGAGCTGCACACTGTACAGGCCCCCAAACAACCACATACACACACACATACACACCCACACACACACATACACACACACATATGCACACACGCTTGCTTGTTCGCATGCATGCACACACACTCGCACGCATTCTCTCTCTTTCACTCCCAATTTGTTTTTCTCTCTCTTCGTCCGGTTCTCTTACCGATATTTATTCAGAACAGACGTCGTCAGCGCCGGGCTGGGGCTAGCCGTTACCAGTACCACGGCTAGATAGCCGCGGCTAACCCCTTGCTTTTGTGTCAACGTTAATCCTTTATGACGTCATTAGCAGCGAGCTAGCGACGCGCGCACAACGTCTACTCACCTCAGACTTGGCATGCGCACACAGCAGAACCCCCCCCGGAGCTCGGAGCCCAGAGTTCAATTACCGCTTCCTCTTTGGTTCCACCAACTCTGGAGGAGCAACAATTGCATAGTTGAGCACCTTGAGACATCTAGTTTTCCACCATTTTGTTTTTAGCTACAGTGTCAGTTCTGAGAGCAGCGTAGCATCGGCCTCCTGACAGCCAGGGAGAAGAAACAATCACAGAGAGAATGAACACGGATGCTCTGGAACTGGATGTGATGTCTGGTGATGGGAAATACAGAATACAGGACAACACACATACATACGTACAGTTACACACACACGCACAGTCACACACACACACACACGCACAGCCACATACACACATAGTCACACACACACACAGTCACATACACACATAGTCACACACACAAACACAAACACAAAAACACACACACAGACACACACACACACTAGAGATGCGAATATTGCGGATATATCCGCGACATCCGCAGATATCCGCATCCGCGGGTGGGTGGGCCAATAAAAATCAACATTGTGATTAATTTCGGGTGGATTGCGGGTGGATTTGTCAGTTATATTCGTATTTAATAACTACTATAATTATACAGTATATATAATATTATAACAACTTCGAGAAAGCGCAAGACCTGCCAGCAGCTCACTCAAATACCCTCGACCACTTTGTCAACCTGCGAAAGCGAGCCTATAATCTTTAAATTGTTTAAGTCAAGAAAATGTGCCTATATGAAAAGCGAATGAGCACGAATGGCTGGACATAATTTAATGTAAATACAATAACTTCATGTTTGGTGGGTTGGGTGCGGGTGCGAGTCTCTACATTTAAGAAGATAATTACGTTGTGTGGGTGGCGGGTGGATGATTGATGAGTGCACGCGGATTCGAGTGTGCTCTAACTCCATCCGCGCATCTCTAACACACACACACATGCACACTTTACCTCATGCAGGCATTGTTAGATTGAATAGACCCATAGGCCTGAAGGTACTCTGCCTCTAGAGCACATACACACACGCGCACACACCCACACGCGCACACACACACACACACACACACACACACACACTACACAACCTTTAAATCTCTTGACTCAAACTATGAAATATGTCATACAAAAAGTCAGGTTTCCCCAACAAAGCTTACACAGAGCCATGGCAGCAAGAACAATTCGCCTTATTCACCTCAGCTGCCATATTGGTCAGTCTGACGTAATGAGGGGTGCGGATGCGGAAGTGCCCGTTGACTTCAATGTTAAAAGTTCGCTATAAAAACACCACTTCAAGAACCAAAATAGTCAAAATAACAGGCTGAATACACTATCGGGGTTACAAACTCATCATTACCAGACTCCGATTGTTTTTCACTGCCGTTGTTTTCGCGTTTGGAAATACATCAGAGTGAATGCAGCTGACGGCTAACTATGGCTCATTCACCTCTATGTATTTCCAAACGCGAAAACAACGGCAGTGAAAAACAATCAGAGTCTGGTAATGATGAGTTTGTAACCCCATCAATCCATCCACCCATTACTCTATCCATCAATCCATTCCTCCATCCCTCCCTCCCTCCCTCCCTCCATCCCTCCATCCATCCATCCATCCATCCATCCATCCATCCATCCATCCATCCATCCATCCATCCATCCATCCATCCATTCATTCATTCATCCCTCCATCCATCCCTCTATCCATCCATCCATCCATCACTCCCTCCCTCCCTCCCTCCCTCCCTCCCTCCCTCCCTCCCTCCCTCCCTCCCTCCCTCCCTCCCTCCACCAAAACAACCGCTCATCCAATCTGTTTCGTCCGTCTGCTTAACCAGCCAATTAGAGTGTTGATTCCAGAAGCATCCTCAGTGCCAGGTGGAAGACTACCCTGCTAGAACCAGAGCTATCTCTACACCCTCCCAGGTTTTAAAACCCGCCGGACGGCCCCGGGCTCGTTATCTTAATATGATGAGGAGTTGGCCGCCTGTGTGACAGCTTGGCGAGCGCGTCCAGAGCTACAGTACCACCAGTCCATAATTACATCAGGCCACTCTGATTGCAGTAAACTTTTACAGGCTGTCAATTTGACCAATGACTGGTATCGATGCTGAACCCCCGCAGTCAGGGGTGGGCCGAGCCATTCGGCCAAAATAAATGATAAAAATCTCTCTCTCCTAATGATGCATTTCCAATAGAGGAGAAAGTATGATGAGAGGTGCTAACATCCTTCACTCTGTTACTTGTTTGTTGCTTGTCGCTCTCTCTCTCTCTCTCTCTCTCTCTCTCTCTCTCTCTCTCTCTCTCTCTCTCTCCGTCTCTCTCTCAATTCAATTCAATTCAATTCAATATGCTTTATTGGCATGAATGTCAGATCAGGGATGTAACAATAACCGGTATAACGATAAACCACGGTAAATTACTTTTATCGTGATGAAATTATCACTAAAACCTAAAACCGTGTTTGATTTCCGCGCCTTGAAAAATTCACTTGTAAATACTGTCAAGCATCAACCAAAGTTCGCAACAGTCTCCAAGATGCATTATTTTAGTGTTTATGCAAACAAAAAGTGCAAAGTGCTGCTAATTGTATTTGTGGTTTTCAATATAAAACTCAGAGAAATGATTTCAGTGTGTGTATCAGTAGTTTTTGAAAATGTTCAGCACATTTTATAATACCGCGATAATACTGATAACCGTGATCATTTTGCTGACTATAATCGTGATATGACATTTTCATACCGTTACATGTCTCTTATTACATGAGAAAAATTATTTATACAAGTAATCTAACAGAAGAATAGGTCATAAAATAGGTCAAGAAAGAGACAATTAAAGGAGTAGTGAAGTGAAAAATCATGTATAGCCCTGTTTTAAGGTTACTTATGATCATATACAATGGTTCAGATCAAAAAATTGACAAAACTAGCACTTTTGAGAAAGTCTGATAATTGCTCTACCACCGTTTTGGTCATACAGTACAATGGATGTGGGTGGGCACCGTGAAAAATCATTCAAAAAACATGTTAAACTCTCAATTTCAAAGATAAGAAACTCACAGAGGTGTTAGTTGGCATTCTGACATATAATTCGCCATAAAATAAGATTCTAGTTCATCTGGAAAAGGCTTTTTAAAATATTTAGCATAGAACTATTTAGTCGCAGCACATACGTGTGTAAACTTAGCCTAGCAACATAAACAATAACAATCTACAACGACCGCGTCAATACAAGTCAATGGATTTCATAAAATGATCAATAAAACCCTACAGGATTCATACTTTGCGGCGAATTTGATGTCTGAACACCAACGGAAACCAATTCCCCCCTCGGTGAGCTTCTTGTCTTGAAATCGAAAGTTTAACATGTTTTTTTGAATGATTTTTCAAGGTGCCCACCCACATCCATTGTATGACCTAAACGGTGGTAGAGCAATTATAGCCTACATTTTCTCAAAAGTGCTAGTTTTGTCAACTTTTTGATCTGAACCATTGTATATGATCGTAAGTAATCTTAAAACAGGGCTAAACATGATATTTCCCTTTATTACTCCTTTAACAAAAAATATAAATGTTCATACTATACAAAATAAAATGTAACAAATGTCACATGTAAAATAAATAAATACATAAATTAACTTTGAACTTTTAAATTAAATTTAAAATAAATAAATAATAGAAATAAAAAGCAGTAGTAATTAACAGTAAAGATTTGCATAGTAAATGATCATTAACATAGTAACAGATGTGTGAGTGTGTGCATGTGTGTGTGTATATGTGTGTGTGTGTTAATATATGTGTATGTTGTGTGTGTCTAGGTCACTCACTGTCCCTCAGGTTGTGGCATGCTGATACATATTGGGCAGCCATACTGTACGTGCCCTGTCTCCTTCTCCTAGGAGTATTTTTAATTTAGAGAGATCATTAAGCTGTTTAAAGTCTGGAATAACATAGTTGAACTTGTTAAAGTAGTTATTTCTGATTTCACTGAATTTGTTACAGTGTAGGAGGAAGTGCATCTCTGTCTCTACCTCACTGTCTCTCACTGTCTCTCCTTCTCCCTCTCTCTCTCTCTCTCTCTCTCCCTCTCTCTCTCTCTCTCTCTCTCTCTCTCTCAGTCACCGTCTGCCGAGGTTCTAACTAGTCTCAGTCACTATCCGGTGTTGCATGAAGATAAGCATGCATTTGCATATTCAATAACCCCTGCGCACACACACACACACACACACAAACACACACACGCACACACAGACACACACACACACACACGCACACACATACATACAGTACACACACTGACATTTGAATTATATACACATCTGTACCGATGCCACAGCAAGGAGAAGGCTCTCTAGCAAAAAATAACCTCTGCTCTAGGCAGCATGTGTGTGTGCGTGTGTGTGTGCCTGCAGACTTCCTCGCAAAAGAAAAATCCCTTTTGCAATATATTCTGGACTTCCAGCCGCCCAGAATGATTACAGTGGGCGGGAATACTTGCCTTGACAGACAAACTCCTTCAGCCAATCAGCGTAACAAAACGTTCAAATTCAGTCGGAAGAACGGCAAAATGCTCTTGTTCATCTTAAATTGTTGTT
>NC_140242.1:13261202-13283702 GCF_949987555.1 Borostomias antarcticus
TAGCCAACAAGTCCATGCACCTGTATGGTCAAGAGTCCCATAATGGATGTTGGAATACAGACATATCTGGCACTACTAATGTCACATCATGTGTATCAATGAAAGTAAGCTCTCTACAAACCATGGTGGAGTGAGTAAGAGGACAATAACATCTCCTAACATCTAGTGGGCAAACAAGTCCATGCACCTGTATGGTCTAAAGTCCTATAATGAATGTTGAAATACAGACATATCTAGCTCTAATAAACACCTCAAGCTCTACTCTGTGCGGATGTAGAAAGTACATGGTTTCCTGAGTAAACTTGTCTGAAACTATACTGAGACACCAAGCATAGTTTTTGATGTAAAAATCTAAATGTACGTGTCAATGGGAAAATGCATTGGAAAGGCGCCCCTTTTGTGGTGGATTCTGGTACTACTGACTGACAGACTCACTCACTCACTCACGACGTGACACCGGCCAACCTAAAGTCCCCCCCTTCAGCTGTCGCCGGGTTGGGGACAATACAATGAATCTTGAATCTCTCTTGAATCTTGAGATGAGAGGAGGAGAGCAGAGGAGAGATGAAGGGCTGCCCGCACCGGGACCTGGACATCACCATTGACGACACAATGGTCAGCCTGAGGAGACGTGCTTTCACCATGAATATGAACACATACACACACACACACACACACACACACACACACACACACACACACACATAAAAACAAAGCTCAGCAATGCAAAGCCACACGAACCATCCTATCATCATCCTATCATCATCAGACGGGCATCACCGCGGACGAGCGCCAGTTCATTTGGGCCCGAGCCAGACCTCATGTGGGTGATTAGAGAGACGATGACAGGCCCAGCTGTGCCCGCACCGCAGACCCATCGCTAACGGCGGCCACGTTCACAGACAAGCAGACACAGCACAAGATAGGCAGGTTTGACAGACACCACTTTTACTCCATTTTTATTTTATTTTATATAAATTAAAATCCAACTGGCTGTTCACCAAACTCCTAACAACACACGCATACACACACACACACACACAAACACATACACACGCATACACACGCATACACACACATACACAAACGCGCGCACACACACACACGCACACACACACACACACACACACACACACACACACACACACACACACACTCTTTCTGTGGTTGCAGTACTCCTTGAGTGGTGTGCTTTAGAGGTCTTCTCGGGTCCAAAAAGACGGACCCGAACCCGAATGGATCCGATAAATTCGTTCCGAGATCCGACTGGATCCGATCATTTGAAAAAAATATATATACCGACCCGAATTTGTCCCGAGACATTACAGACCCGATCCGATAAATGTCCGAGAGCAGGAGTAGGACAGAGACCCGAGTTCGGGTCGGGTCGGCGGATCCGACAGACTATTTAAAGTTGCTACTAAAATGCCACACTGCTAAAAACGTTTATCAGGTCGTAGTCTCCCTACAACATATGGTAGCCTCATACAATCAATCAAATAATCGATCAAAACAGAAAGACCTAACGTGAAGAACTAGTCTAGGCTATATGAAATCAATCGCTATTTATAACAGCGCCTACTTTCTTCTCCTCTTTGTTGACAATATGCATGAAGTTGGCCCAGACAGAAGAGGTGCCGGTGGGTTTGACCTCTTTATATTCATTATTCTGTAACTTTAGTTTAACATCAGACAAGCTGCTAACGGTGTCCATCTTTCTTTGTTTGCTATTTTCCCCGCTCTGTCTCAACTCGCAATCACGCATGCGTTTCTCTCGTGAGATTCAGCGCTGCGCGCCAAAAGAAAATAATGATTAAAAAAAAGAAACGATTCAGCGCTGCGCTGATCACGGATCTTCTCAGATCCACTCGGGTAATACACATAATGATAAACAGACCCGGGACCGACGGTAATAGAATGGGATCCGACCCGGACCCGACTGACCATAATAAAACGAGGAAACGTGGACCCGAACCCGTACGGGTCTCGGGTCGGGTCTCGGGTCCCTCGGGTATACCCGACCCGTGAAGACCTCTAGTGTGCTTACACAACTGTAAGCCCAGGGAACTGGAGTGAATGTCTAGAAATAAATCTCCGCTCTGACATACGCACACTCAAACACACACTCACTCACTCACACACACACACACACACACACAAACACACACACACACACACACACACACACACACACACACACACACACACACACACACACACGCACACTGTCAGAGGAGCAAAACTCTCTCTCTCTCTCTCTCTCTCTCTCTCTCTTCCTCTCTCTCTATCTTTCTCTCTCTTTATCTCACACTTGTTCGGTCTCTCTCTCTTTCTGAGTGTTCATCATTGTCTCAGTCCTGGATTACACTAATGCATTTTCACAGAAAAAGACTAGCAATTACACTACCCCGGCCAAAACGATCCTCCACCCCGGAGGCCTTGGTATACATCCGGAGCAACGTTTTGGTGCTCATAATTCTCAGCTGAATTCTAGTGTAATGGGCAGATGCGGGGGCTTTAAAAAAAAAATATATGGATAGGCCTACTGTACACTGTAACGCTGTGTTCACATTATAACAATCAAACAGGTGATTTACGAGTTTGAGCTATCGCAATTGATCTTTGTGGATACTATAGTTAATATCAATTTGGAAATAAGAATAACAGGAGTCACGCAGAACACAACACAGTGGATAATAACGTAGGATGGGTTGAACTTGATGATGAACTTGAACTGTATTCATGTTACAGGTTCCCGAAAAAAGTAGACACTTTCAACCATAATACAAAACAAGAGCAGACACTTCAAATAATAATTTTATCTTAGTCCTGCCTTCATTCAAATAAGAAAAAAGTCCAATGCACTCTTCTGGCAAAAAGTTAAAAAGCCTTTATTATGATATGCCGCTATACTGTATGTGTGGATAGGTTCCCCAGCTCAGTATTTTATGTTCCCAACCAAATAACACCTTCATCATGAATTTCCAAGCACTCCTGCCCTTTTCTTTTTGAATAATATTCCCTATTCAATCATCTAATTAAGTCAAAATGTTCCAATAGGCTATTATAGTTCTTATTATCAATTTGTTTTATGTATTTCATCCATTTCCTCACGTTATAGCTCCTATATTATGAGGAGACTTGAATATGACGAGACGTTAGAATGGGTTTATGCCAGCAATCCTGACACAGAAGCATGTGATGGTGAATAAATATTAGTGTAAATGTTTTTACCGAAATGTCCCAAAAAAGGGAAATGTGCATAAAATCTATAACAAACTAGTTATCATCCAGTCTCATGCATCTCCCTTATCAACTCCCTCATCCCCTCATGAAGACCAATAACAATAATAATAATAATAATAATAATAATAATAATAAGTAGTCTACGATCAATTGATCAGACAGTCTCGCAAGTGTTGTTTTTTTGTGTGATGAAACAACCCAACACCCAAACAGACAGACAAACAGACAAACAACCCAACAGACAGACAGACACTCCCCTCAGACACAACCTAACACCCAAACAACCCAACAGACACTCCCCTCAGACACAACCTAACACCCAAACAACCCAACAGACACTCCCCTCAGACACAACCTAACACCCAAACAACCCAACAGACACTCCTCTCAGACACAACCTAACACCCAAACAACCCAACAGACACTCCTCTCAGACACAACCTAACACCCAAACAACCCAACAGACACTCCTCTCAGACACAACCTAACACCCAAACAACCCAACAGACACTCCTCTCAGACACAACCTAACACCCAAACAACCCAACAGACACTCCTCTCAGACACAACCTAACACCCAGACAACCCAACAGACACTCCCCTCAGACACAACCTAACACCCAAACAACCCAACAGACACTCCTCTCAGACACAACCTAACACCCAAACAACCCAACAGACACTCCCCTCAGACACAACCTAACACCCAAACAGACAAACCGACAAAAAGACACGCCCCTCAGTAATTTGGGGGAGTAATATGTGAATTTCTTCTTCCCATCCAGACAGACAGTCCAAATATTCCAGTATATAGTCCTTATTATCAGTCCATTTTAAGTCCTTCATCCATCAAACTCGTAAATCACCTGTTTGATATGCTCTTAAATGGTGGTTTTTGGGCGTGTTAGGCTGTATTCCAAATACTAGGGCTCTACCCTTCCAAGGGAACATAATCTTGGCCACGCCCACCACTGCCATATTGAAGGGCGTTCCAATCCGAAGGGTGCAAAAGTGCTGCCTTCGAAGGGCCCTTCTTAACGGTCGTTTTCGAAGTGAACAACCAATGGTCAGTTTTGCTCCCTTCGCTCCCACAACTCTTTGCGACTGCGACGTCTCCGGTCAATAATTTATCAACAAATATGGTGGGCGTTGAGGCGACAGTAATTTGGCAACCTAGCTTAATAGTTTGCAGACCATGATTTGTAGCTAAATCTGTCGATGGATTTTTCTTTTTTTTTTTAGCAGATATCTTATAGTTACATCATGATTGAACTAGCCATAGGCATAGTTTTAGGTATGGACGCTATGGAAATACCAAAGCCACGGAAACACAAATTGTCCCTACCAAAAATAATACAGAGTGAAAACTGTAGTTTTTAATTACCATTCACAACTTGTGAAAGCAAGACGGTTGGGAATTAAGGCCAGCTATCCAATCAACAACGTAGGGGAGAGTGGGGTCAAGTGTAACACGGGGTCAAGTGTAACACCCCAATTTCACCCAATCAGAAACAAGCTATTGTTATGTAACTCACTCTGCACATGCTTAGTTTAAGTCCTCTGCCTGTCTGGAATAAATCAGCTCTTTTTTTTATGATCTTCAGATTTTATGACAAAAGTCTGTTTTTGAGTTTTTATTCCCATTAACCTAAAGTCATATCATTTTGATGCCTATTTTGTTAGCTAACAGCCAATATGACTATTAGAAATATTTATTGCTAGCTCCTGCTAGCACAAGGAGGTTTTGTCAGGCTGACAGCCATGGGGTCAAGTGTAACAGGCTTTCAGCTATTCACAGCTTTCAGCCTATGCCCTTATTTTTTATGAACCAAACATTATCAATGTTTTAGTAAATGGTCATTTAGACTGTATGGAGTAGCTAGGCTAAAAATCACCTCAGAAATGTGTAATAACAGTGTAATAACAAATGTATTATGTTTGATTTGGTGTTCCGCTTGATTACATGTTTACATTTCACATTTTAAATGTTTGTCTATGTTAAAAAGGATAATAAATGATTAATTAAGTTATAAAAGATGTTTATTGATGATGTTAACTTAATACCAGGAACCACTAGCTCCAACCCTGAGTGTTACTTCAGAAGAGATATCTGGGACCGAGGTTGCAAGAGCAATCAAGAGCCTTAAGAACAGCAAGGCGCCGGGACTGGAGGACGGCCAGGAGGTCGTTGTGGAGAGCCTCACCTGCTTGTTTAACCTGATCTGGCATGCAGAACATGTTCCTATCGACTGGAGACGTGGGGTCATTGTGACGCTGCCTAAGAAGGGAAACCTATGGGACTGCAACAACTGGCGGGGCATCACACTGCTGTCTATCCCTGGCAAGGTATTCTGCAGTGTGCTGCTCCAACGCCTAAAGGCTGAGGTGGATAACATCCTAAGGGAAGAGCAAGCTGGCTTCCGGAAGGGAAGGTCCTGCTCCGAAGAGATCTTCACCCTTCGCAACATCATAGAGCAGTGCCAAGAACTTCAGACACCCCTCATAATCAATTACATCGATTTCAAGAGGGCTTTCGACAGCATCCACCGGGAATCACTGTGACAGATTGTCCAGTTGTATGGCGTGCCGTCCAAGTATGTTAACATCTTCAGGGCCCTATACCAGAATTCCACTTGTCGAGTCAGAACCAGCAGGGGCACAACCGGTGACTTCAACATTGTGACTGGTGTAAGACAGGGTTGCATCCTGTCCCCCTTGCTCTTCCTTATTGTCATCGATTTTACGATGAGGAAGACCCTCGCCGGGACAAACTTCAAGTGGGGTCAGGGCAAACTGACCAATCTGGACTTCGCAGATGATCTGGCTCTGATCAGCCATACCCACATTGCACTCCAGGAAATGACCAGCAACCTCCAAGAGCATGGAGAAAAGGTTGGTCTACGGATCAGCCACGAGAAGACCAAGGCCATGATCGACGGACAGGATCAACATCACCCACCACTCACTCTAGGTGAACATGACATCGAGTATGTCGAGAACTTCATTTATCTCGGCAGTAACATCTCGGGTACAGCAGACATAGAGAAAGACGTACGAACAAGAATCGGCAAAGCTGCAGGAGTGTTCCAACGGCTCCGCAACATTTGGTCGTCCAAAGCCATCACCACGGCCACCAAGCTCCGCCTCTACATGTCAGTAGTCATTCCAACAGCGACCTACGCCTGCGAAACGTGGAAGAGGACTGCCAGCATTTCCAACAGGCTGGATGTCTTCCACCGACAATGTCTCAGAACCATCTTGAGGATCTCATGGCAAGACCACATCACCAATGAAGAGGTGATGAGAAGGGCAGGGGTGGCACTACTGTCTGACACGGTCTCTGCCAGGAGAAAAAGAATGGCTGAGCACGTACTCCGACTGCCAAAAGAGAGACCAGCGAGTGTGGCAATGGACTGGGTGCCAGAGGGCGGGAAGAGGAAAAGAGGGAGGCCAAGGAAGACGTGGAGACATACGTTTCAGGAAGACCTAAGAGAGATGGATGTCAGCTGGCACGATGCAAGAAGGGTTGCCAGGGACCGGAGCAAATGGAGGGGACTCGTCGCCCAATGTTCCAATAGGAACGGGAGGAACTAAGTCTAAGCAAGTAACTTAATACAATGTTTTAATGGTCTTATTCGTGGTTGTTTTGTAATGTGTAGACAGAGTGACACATGCACATCCATAAACCAAAAAGGGCAGGTGCCGAGCCAAAACAAGAGAATGAAAAAGAGCGGTCTCGCACACTGCTGGGCTCCATGGTTAAGGCATTTATTTTACCTGAATCAAACGTGTGACTTTTCTAGCAAAGCTCTTCATCAGACTCAATAGCAAAAGGCACCATCTTAGATATACCTGCGACACAGTCACATGACAAACAAGTGTAATCAGGTGGAATGAGGCACACCTGAGCCTATTGAGATGACAGCAAAAATAGATACACGTAACTCGTCTTCAAAGCGAGTGGATACTATCAGTAGGACATGACCTGCACAGGAAATAGAGACTGAGCACAGTACTGTGTATACAGAAGAAAATCCCTTACCTGTCAATTCACACCATTAATGGCATGTGGTACAATAGATTAACACACATCATATAGGGATACAATAATACAGTACACAACTGTACGATAATAGAGGGGAGACCCACAATAGGGTGTCACACAAACAAAATCAGGCAGATAAGCCGTCATACAGTATGATCACTGACTACTATAGAGGTGCCTCTAGTTAAGCTACATAGATAAAGGTACAATAGAAAAAAGTACAATAGGAAAAGTTTTGAGTAGCAACCGACCAAGTCAAAATACTGAATGTACATTCAGAAGGTAAGAGCGACAGAAACCCAGAGCTTGTTACAGGAAAGGACAAATGTCAGTGTCTTCATTTAGGCCCTTAGGTGACATGGTGTTCAGAGTATATATCCAATACAGTTCCCGTTGCAAGAGAAGAGCATTGATGTCACCCCCCCTCCGTGGGAGTTGGACGTGTTCAGTACCTACATACAGATGTGGGAACATAAGAATGTAACTTGCTGCAGCATTTCACGTCGCGGTATTTGGCAGGGAAATCCCGTTGGAAATCTCGTGGGATTTCAGACGGGTGTTATTTCGTTTTAGTGATGCACTACCGCCAGGTGGCGTCTTTGAGTAGATTTAGCAGGCTGGGCTCTGTTTTTCTCCTATAGTCTACGAATGAAGCATCATTAAATTTCACATTCTTTAATTTAAATGCTCTGTTGTAAAGCACTTTGAGCTGAAGGTATCTGTATGAAAGGGGCTATACAAATAACGTTTAATTGTTATTATTACCTTGTTCTCAAACACATGTTTTATCCACCTCGATGTAATTTAATTATTACGAACACCTATAATATATCTAGGCCTACAGTAGCCTATCTATCTCGGCAACTGACGTCTGGTCAAGACGTGGTGGCTGTTTGGTCAAATGCGCAAAATAACAGTATTGTAAATATATTTGTTAGTAAAGATATGGTGAACGTGAGGGTTTTGCGTTTTGTTTCTGGAACGCATTCAACTGTTAGGCTACTCGTAAACCCCGGAAGTAAATTTGAAGACAGGGCATAATGTAGCCAAGTCTGAGCGCAGTAGGCTATATGGCTTCAGCACGATACAAAGAAAAAATAAGCTTGATCGACTTGTGGATCCATACAAAATTGAAATAGTCGCCATGAGTAAAGATCACTCATTGCCAATCATATCCGGACATTAACTATCTTGTGCATAGCGGCAGGTTTGACAGTGAGACATCAACCGATAATTGTAATAATGCGATTATTGAAATGGTCTTGTGAACGCCTTTATCTGATTTCCAAAATCGGGGTAAGGTCCATAGGACGATTGTGGGTTTTCATTTGCACATAACTATATTTTAATAAAACATTGAAGTCCGCCTGTCAATGACTTTCCCTAAAATTGTGTTCTGTTGCACCCCCTATTGTTAAATTATAAATGAAAAAAACATACCCAATATGTTGTTATTTGAATGATCTTGAATATATATATTCAAGATCATTCAAATAACAAAATATTGTGTATGTTTTTATTTATTTATACCGGCCGCCAGCTGTTCAATGAACAGCTATAGGGAATGCGCAGTTTCGCGCTGGCTACAGCCTATTATATGAACAGTTTCGCGCTATGTAGGCTATTATAAATAGGCCTAAGTATTATTCATTGGGAATAGCTTGGACTCGCTGGGGACTGGTGGAGAGACACAGAGCCTCCCCAGACGCGACATCTCCAGTTGGCTGTGTATTTGAGCTGCCGCCTCAACCGTGCGTAAGAGCAGAGCGCATCATATAGCTACAACTAGT
Organism: Borostomias antarcticus; assembly: GCF_949987555.1. Taxonomy (NCBI): domain Eukaryota; kingdom Metazoa; phylum Chordata; class Actinopteri; order Stomiiformes; family Stomiidae; genus Borostomias; species Borostomias antarcticus. The sequence goes on from NC_140242.1 coordinate 13,270,284, forward strand.
AGCCCATAGCCATTAAAACGGCTTATTGTTTTATTCATATATCAACTAGATAATTCGATAATAATGAGTAGCCTAGTAGGCTATAAAATGAATTCAATAGGGCAAGCCTTAAGTTGTAGCCTAGGCTACAGTACAATCACAAGACGCATAGGCCTAGCCTATCGTAAAAAGCGTTGCGTTCTCATAGGCCTATATTAACTTAGATAATTATTAATTATGCTCAGGTCATAATGTCCGTTGAAAATAATTCCCTCTAAGCAGAATTTGAATTGTATTAAAATAGGAAATGATTCCTTCTAGGTCTATATAAAAAAAAACATTTTTCTAATGTGTAGCCTATAGGCGATGAACACAGCCACAATGTAGCCTGCTTAGCGAGCGAGAGGGCAGTCTACCATAAAGTGTATAACCATAATGTAATATATCTAGACTACATGCATTGTGGTATTTCTTTATATAGCCAATTGTTTCTCAATAAACAGTTATGTCATCCTCTGAGTCCGAATGTAGGCTAATAGACCGGCAGCTCTAAATGCCTTCCCAATCAATGAGACATGGTTGTAAAAATGATGTTTTATTGATGAAAAGGGTAAAACTGAAGAGTCATTGCATTGATCGATGCAGTCCGCTACCAGCAAACACTGAAAATACAGGTCCTCCAGCGAACCTGGACTAGACTATTGTAACCCCCCCCCCCCCAAATTCTTTTATATTCAAATAAACTGGAGGAACCGGTTTCCTAGCTGGATCGTGGGAGGGGGGTAGCCTGCGTTAGCGGGTGCTTTGCCATGACCGGCCATTGAATTTATGTGTTGCCATTCATTTAAACCACCATCTCATCTAGACTACTTCTGTTGCTGCATTTTTACATTTATGCTTTCATGATTTTAGAGCGCAATAAACATTTTTGCAGGATTCCAAAAAGTCCATCCATTCATCCAACTTTGTTCTGAGCGCAGCGCAGGCTGGTAGCCTACTGTCAAGGCTCACGACTGATGCACTCCCTTAACACGTCTCTTCCCAGGCCATCAAGATAATTTCAATATGAAAGACCTTGGGATTCCAGGAGACAAGGCCGTTTCAGACGGGGAGCGACATTCCGCCTGCGTTCTCGCTCGGAGCGGGGGACGCACGCGTCCTGCGCGCAGCGGGGCAAGCTGACTACAATTCAGCTCTTGTCGCGGGCGGGCGTGTGCAGCATAGTTCCATATGAGAACACTCCTCGGTCCAATTCCGTATAGTAGATCAGCCTGTGTAGCCTACTTTCAACGAATGTATTATTAGACATAATATCATAATAATATATAAAGCCTTCAACGACCTCCTGCTGCCTGCCTGATGGTCTCAGGGCTAAAGAGACCGCGCGATCATTCCTCTAGCTGCTTTGCTGCTAATGCGAGTTCGTCTCCGTTCCTGCCCGAGAAACAGAAGTTGAACTTATAGCATCAAAATAGCTACAGGAATCAACGTTGTAAAGTTAGCTATCTGCTTTTTAGCCACCGACAGCTACCGTTAATATTATGGAAGCTGCTGTCGTGAGCTAACGTGCTATCACGGTCTCATCGTGCAGCTTCACAGCCTGCTATTAGCAGACAGCATTAAGTTGACAAAATCACACTTGCACATCATTAGAATTCCAACCATTTATATGGGATTTATCATTCAACTAAACATGGAACCTGAATACTACCTGATATTTCAACCTGCTGCCATCAGTGATCGGCGCGTCTGCTTGTTTGAGTCATGAATATCTTACACAGTTACATTCCATGTGTCCCAAAACTGTTAAATCATTCCCCATGTAGTTCACTATGAGTCGCACTCAATACATCCATGGTAATAGGGAGGGAGTGAGTGAACCATTTCAAACACATCTCTGGTCATCTCCGTTAGCCATCTTACTCGTCCTGATGCCATGTTCCATATGAGAACACTCAGCCTAATGTATTAAACTTCTACTTGTCCCGACAGTTAACAGATATAGACCCGGCGACAGTTACAGAGATAGAAACTATAAATAGATAGGCTTTGTTCGTAATAATTAAATTACAACCAGACAGACAACAAGGAGTTTGAGAACGGTAGGCTAATCTAATGTGCGAGCCAGCAATGGGTCAATGAGTGGTATTACTGCGCCCCTATGGGCAGGCGAGCGGTGGTGCGGAATGACGTAAAGCGCCTGTTAGAATACCGCGGGTCAAGTTACATTCTTATGTTCCCACATCTGTAACTCAGTGATACGACCGTGTGTTTGAAGAGACTAAAGTGTGAGGCAACCGGGCTCTTAGGGTCATGATTCCTGATAGTACTCCTATGATCCTAGTTTTGAGGGGTCTAGATGTTTTCCCTATATATGCAAGGTGGCCTATTCTAAGGTGCTGTAATGTTGTCATAACAGTTGTCTTTAGCTAGTAATAGATCAGTTTTGGTATAACTGTTGCAAACTCCTAGGTTTGAGCAATGACTAGCTAGGTTCACTTGCCCACTGAATTGCATATTAGGCTAAACAAACCAGACGTAGACGCCTGGTTTGTTTATGCAATTTAGTTCAATAGTCCAAGTCCAGCGTAATTATGTTCATATTTCATATGCTACACAGAATAGGCTGTAGGCTACACGGAAAAGAGTGTTTCATGTCTGCAAGTAGTTTGATATTGTCAATCATTTCCCTTTTATGATGGTGAGTGGAGGGCAAAATGCCACCAGAAAAAAATAAGACAAAAATGAACATTAGAATTTTTGGGGGTCAAAGCAGCAGAAAGGCGGGATCAGGAGAGGCAGGAGATGCATCAGGGTTACAGGTGAGATTATAGTCTGACTCAACAGATGTAGGTAAATAAACCTTGTCATTCGTTGTCACATTGCCCAATCAGTGGCGACGGATATTAATCTGATTCGGCCACCACCCAGATTCAATCCAGACTACGTGAAACAACAACAACCCAGTGTGTCCCTACCAAATCTCAAATCAAACCTACGTCCCTGGAACTAGCTATCAGTATTTTTTAATTATATGTGTGGTAATTATTAAGTTTGACGAATTTACAAGCTAGCTAACTAGCATTATCCCAACTTGGCAGCTGCTGGTCAGCGATGAAAGACGGAACTCCAGCCCAGCTGATACTGTAACACTCGGTGCCTCAGTCGGCTGTGGTCCTTGACAGTACCAGCCTACATTATGTCTGAATACAATCCAACGACTATTTCCTAATAAAGAATCCCTGCAGTGCACAAGCAGCTCCCCCAAAGATAATAATGAGAAGCACAAACTGGCAAGTGGAAAAGTTCAAGCATAGTTGTGTTTGGCTGAGATATGAATGGAACATCGGACGCAAAACTAGCCAATCGGCTACAGCTGTGTAAAACTCAGCTGCTTAAACAGGTGATGCACATTTACTTCGTGAAATTCTCAGATGACCCTGCCGTTTTGGGCTTATAATAGCCTGAGATCAGGACACATCACTTTCCCACTGCGAAAGCTTAGCTTCAGTTAAGATAGGTTGGTGGTTAGATATAGCTTGTGGCAGCCTGTTGACACATGCGACAGCCCTGAAAATGATGTTGAAGGGCATTCCAAACCAGCGTTATTTTGACACCCTACTCCCTATGCCCTTCACATTGCTCACTACGAATGGAAGACACTCCGTAGGGTGTAGGGCGTTGGGATGAGCCCTTCGGTTTGAAATACAGCCTTAGTGTGATAAGAGATTTGAATGGATCTTTACGTGTAATTGTGCATTGATTTCCCCGTTCGAAAACGTAGCCATGAAAAAATGCACTAGTGTAACCTAGGCTTCAGAGAGAGATGGACTCCAGGAAGCCAATCTCTGTCTCTCTCTCTCACACACACACACACACACACACACACACACACACACACACACACACACACACACACACACACAGTCCTCTTAACTGTTCTCATTCTAGTCCAGACCAATTTTGTGCCCGCCTCTCTTTCTGGCACGCTGAACCTCACACTCATAACTAAATTAAATACTTTCTTGATAATTCAGTGAAGTGGCAGCCGGGAGGAGCATTCCAACACACACGCATGCGCGCACACACACACACACTCACACACACACACACACACAGAGGGAGGTGGGATGTGTTACCTGATGCTGCTCATGCTTCCTGTGTCAGATCCCAGCTTGCATCGTTCCAGCTGAGTGGCCACAATCTGTCGCTCCGCCTCCAATTCACGGGTCAACCTCTCAAACTGCAGCTCCTACAGAGACACGGAGAGACAGAGAGAGAGAGGGAGAGAGAGGGAGGGAGAGAGATAGATAGAGAGAAAGGGAGAGAGAGGAAGGGAGAGAGGGAGAGAGAGGGAGGGAGAGAAATAGGGAGAGGGAGAGAAAGAAAGAAAGAAAGAGAGATAGAGAGAGGGAGGGAAGGAAGGAAGGAAGGAAGGAAGGAAGGAAGGAAGGAAGGAAGGAAGGAAGGAAGGAAGGAAGGAAGGAAGGAAGGAAGGAAGGAGAGAGATAGAAAGAGAGAGATGGAAAGAGGGAGATAGAGAGAGAGGGGGAATAAGAGAGGGAGGGAGAGAGGAAGTTAGGACAATTCACTATCCGTACTGTAGATATGTGGCCTGTATTTGTGTGTGTGTGTGTGTGTGTGTGTGTGTGTGTGTGTGTGTGTGTATCCAGTGCACGGTAGTCACTAGCTGATGCATTAGGTCTTTAAGTGGCTTAATGGAGGTCCTCCATATCAGTCTCCAAAGCCATCCAGCTATAACCCAGACAGATGAGGTCCCCATGAGAGCTGTGTGTGTATGCGTGTGTGTGTGTGTGTGTGTGTGCGTGTGTGTGTGTGTGTGTGTGTGTGTGCGCGTGTGTGTGTGTGTGTGCATGTGTGTGTGTTTGCGTGTGTGTGTGTGTGTGCTCATGCACACCTTTCATTTGGGTGACTCGGAGCCAGGCCAAAACAGATCAATACTGCAATGCCCCCCCCCACCACACACACATACATCCCTCTTTACTGAATGGAATTGTGTGTGTGTGTGTGTGTGTGTGTGTGCGAGTGTGTGTGTGTGAGACTGATTTTCTGGAAGCTATTTGCAGGGACACAACGAGCTGAGCCCCTGTCACAATCTGAAAATCTCCCCAAATCCCCCTCTCTGCCCCACCAGCCCACAGAACACGGAGACCCCAGCTCCCGCCTCCCTCCCCCTCTCATCTCTCTCCTTTCCTCTGACCCTGTGTGCACCTTCTTCAGCTCCAGCCTCATACAGATGTGGGAACATAAGAATGTAACTTGACCCGCGGTATTCTAACTGGCGCTTTACGGCATTCCGCACCACCGCTCGCATGCCCATAGGGGCGCAGTAATACCACTCATTGACCCATTGCTGTAGCTCATCTCGCACATTAGATGAGCCTACCGTTCTCAAACTCCTTGTTCTCTGTCTGGTTGTAATTTAATTATTACAAACAAAGCCTATCTATTTATAGTTTCTATCTCTGTAACTGTCGCCGGGTCTATATCTGTTAACTGTCGGGACAAGTAGAAGTTTAATACATTAGGCTGAGTGTTCTCATATGGAACATGGCATCAGGACGAGTAAGATGGCTAACGGAGATGACCAGAGATGTGTTTGAAATGGTTCACTCACTCCCTCCCTATTACCATGGATGTATTGAGTGTGACTCATAGTGAACTACATGGGGAATGATTTAACAGTTTTGGGACACTACATGGAATATAACTGCGTAAGATATTCATGACTCAAACAGGCAGACGCGCCGATCACTGATGGCAGCAGGTTGAAATATCAGGTAGTATTCAGGTTCCATGTTTAGTTGAATGATAAATCCCATATAAATGGTTGGAATTCTAATGATGTGCAAGTGTGATTTTGTCAACATTAGTGCTGTCTGCTAATAGCAGGCTGTGAAGCTGCACGATAAGACCGTGATAGCAAGTTGGCTCACGACAGCAGCTTCCATAATATTAACGGTAGCTGTCGGTGGCTAAAAAGCAGATAGCTAACTTTACAATGATGATTCCTTAAGCTATTTTGATTTTGATGCTATTAGTTCAACTTCTGTTTCTCGGGCAGGAACGGAGACAAACTCGCATTAGCAGCAAAGCAGCTAGAGGAATGATCTTAACATTAGCTAACTGCTTTAGCTACTGCTAGCTACCGTCTTCTTCACTTCTCCTTCGGTAAAACATGACACCGTTGTGTTGTGGTATTGTGGAGGGCTTAGGCAGAAGCAGGAAGAGAAACCACTTTTGCCCCATATAAGTAAAATAATGGTCTCATAAGCATTTTCGATTGTAAAATTGTGTTCACTTGTTTTAGTTTGCAAACATATGCAATTTTCTTAGCATTCCCAGCTTTGTATGTAGTTTTAATGTGAAAGATACATCTTGAATTATTTTGCCTCATTACTTTTGTCAAACCCCCTGGTTCCAGTCAATTGGATTATAGGCTATAGGCTACTTTCGTTTACAATGACGTTACCTTATGAACACAAATAGCTTACCCTATAGGCCTACATAAAAACAATAGCCTAAAACCATGTTTATTTACAATGTATTTTCTTTCATTGATAGCATGCCAATAGTTTAACTATACGGAATTGGACCGAGGAGTGTTCTCATATGGAACTAGGCTGCACACGCCCGCCCGCGACAAGAGCTGAATTGTAGTCTGCTTTCCCCGCTGCGCGCAGGACGCGTGCGTCCCCCGCTGATCCGAGCGAGAACGCAGGCGGAATGTCGCTCCCCGTCTGAAACGGCCTTGACTCCTGGAATCCCAAGGTCTTTCATATTGAAATTCTCTTGATGGTCTGGGGATGCGAGACGTGTTAAGGGAGTGCATCAGTCGTGAGCCTTGACAGTAGGCTACCAGCCTGCGCTGCGCTCAGAACAAAGTTGGATGAATGGATGGACTTATTGGAATCCTGGAAAATGTTTATTGCGCTCTAAAATCATGAAAGCATAAATGTAAAAATGCAGCAACAGAAGTAGTCTAGATGAGATGCTGGTTTAAATGAATGGCAACACAAAAATTGAGACATAAATTGAGACTGGTGATAATGCTGATAATCTACAGTAGGGCCTACCTCTGGCTGAGTTCATGGTTACAGCCATTCATCTCTTACACATGGGCCTATACAATACTTGCACAATCTACTTTGGACGTTAATCCATCCATCTATCAATCAAACTAGCGAATTCAATGGCCGGTCATGGCAAAGCACCCGCTAACGCAGGCTACCCCCCTCCCCACGATCCAGGGCTAGGAAACCGGTTCATCCAGTTTATTTGAATATAAAAGCATTTGGGGGGGGGGGGGGGGGTTACAATAGTCTAGTCCAGGTTCGCTGGCGAGTGACGAGCTAGTCAGATGGCGCATGCATGTGTGGACATTGTAGGCCGATTCTGTAAAACCTAAAGAATAAAAGTAGGCTACGTTCAACATTCATTGGAGTGGTCCAGTTGGATAGGCTAGTCTAATCTAAATAAATTGAGGACCTGTATTTTCAGTGTTTGCTCGTAGCGGACTGCATTGATCAATGCAATGACTCCATGTTTTTCAGTTTTACCCTTTTCATCAATAAAACATCATTTTTACAATGTCTCATTGATTGGGAAGGCATTTAGAGCTGCCGGTCTATTAGCCTACATTCGGACTCAGAGGATGACATAACTGTTTATTGAGAAACAATTGGCTATATAAAGAAATACCACAATGCATGTAGTCTAGATATATTACATTATGGTTATACACTTTATGGTAGACTGCCCTCTCGCTCGCTAAGCAGGCTACATTGTGGCTGTTTTGTTCATCGCAGAAGCCTATAGGCTACACATTAAAAAAATGTTTTTTTTTATATAGACCTAGAAGGAATCAGAATATGTGGAAATTTAATTTTAGCCTATTTTAATACAATTCAAATTCTGCTTAAGAGGGAATTATTTTCAAAGGACATTATGACCTGAGCATAATTAATAATTATCTAAGTTAATATAGGCCTATGAGAACGCAACGCTTTTTACGATAGGCTAGGCCTATGCGTCTTGTGATTGTACTGTAGCCTAGGCTACAACTTAAGGCTTGCCCTATTGAATTCATTTTATAGCCTACTAGGCTACTCATTATAATCGAATTATCTAGTTGATATATGAAAAAAACAATAAGCCGTTTTAATGGCTATGGGCTACTAGTTGTAGCTATATGATGCGCTCTGCTCTTATACGCACGGTTGAGGCGGCAGCTCAAATACACTTCGCACATATCCTCTGCTATAGCCTCTCACAGACAGCTAGGTGCACTTCATGCATTGGTAGACAGTTCTGTTCTTGCTGCAGCTTGTCTTCACCATGCAAGTATTTTTTTGGGGGTATTCTTCTGTGGACACTGCGAGGGGCGCCTCAGGTGGCTGTTTGGACGCCAGAGCGCGCAGCTCTTCAGCCAACTGGAGGATGTTGCGTCTGGGGAGGCTCTGTGTCTCTCCACCAGTCCCCAGCGAGTCCAAGCTCCCCCAATGAATAATACTTATTTATAATAGCCTACATAGTGCGAAACTGTGCATATAATAGGCTGTAGCCAGCGCGAAACTGCGCATTCCCTATAGCCGTTCATTGAACAGCTGGCGGCCGGTATAAATAAATAAAAACATACACGATATTTTGTTATTTGAATGATCTTGAATATATATATATATATTCAAGATCATTCAAATAACAAAATATTGTGTATGTTTTTTTCATTTATAATGTAACAATAGGGGGTGCAACAGAACACAATTTTAGGGAAAGTCATTGACAGGCGGACTTCAATGTTTTATTAAAATATAGTTATGTGCAAATGAAAACCCACAATCGTCCTATGGACCTTACCTCGATTTTGGAAATCAGATAAAGGCGTTCACAAGACCATTTCAATAATCGCATTATTACAATTATCGGTTGATGTCTCACTGTCAAACCTGCCGCTATGCACAAGATAGTTAATGTCCGGATATGATTGGCAATGAGTGATCTTTACTCATGGCGACTATTTCAGTTTTGTATGGATCCACGCCTCCGATCAAGCTTATTTTTTCTTTGTATCGCGCTGAAGCCATATAGCCTACTGCGCTCAGACTTGGCTACATTAGCTGGTGCCCTGTCTTCAAATGTACTTCCGGGGTTTACGAGTAGCCTACCAGTTGAATGCGTTCCAGAAACAAAACGCAAAACCCTCACCATAAACCTTCACCATATCTTTACTAACAAATATATTTACAATACTGTTATTTTGCGCATTTGACTTAACAGACACCACGTCTTGACCCGACGTCAGTTGCCGAGATAGATAGGCTACTGTAGGCCTAGATATATTATAGGTGTTCGTAATAATTAAATTACATCGAGATGGAGAAAACATGTGTTTGAGAACAAGGTAATAATAACAATTAAACGTTATTTGTATAGCCCCTTTCATACAGATAAATTCAGCTCAAACTGCTTTACAACAGAGCATTTAAATTAAAGGATGTGAAATTTAATGATGCTTCATTCGTAGACTATAGGAGAAAAACACTGAGCCCAGCCTGCTAAATCTACTCAAAGACGCCACCTGGCGGTGGTGCATCACTAAAACGAAATAACACCCGTCTGAAATCCCACGAGATTTCCAACGGGATTTCCCTGCCAAATACCGCGAGGTGAAATGCTGCTGCATGTGACATTTCTAACTTCCCACATCTGTACCCACCCCTCCCCTCCACCGCCCTCCCCTCCTCTCTCCTGTCATCGCCTCTCCTCCTGTCTCCTCTCCTCCTCTCATCACCTCTCGTACCCTCTCCTCCTCCTCTCTTCATCTCCTAGGGTCTACCTGGAGGAGGTGAGGCTCCTCACCCAGTGGTGTCAGGAAAACAGTGTCCATCTCAACATCAGCAAGACAAAGGAGATGCTGGTGGACTTTGGGAGGAAGCAGGAGAGGAACGTTGTAGAGAGAGTGGACAGCTTGAAGTACCTTGGCATCTAGATCACCAAGGACCTGACATGGTCAACACACATACAGACACTGTGATGAGGAAAGCCCATCAGAGACTGACCCACCTCAGACAACTGAGGAAATTCATAGCGTCCCACCAGATCCGACGGAGCTTCTACTCATCCAGGATGGAGAGCATCCTGACTCACCACCTGGTATGGGAACAGCAGCTCTCAGGATCACAAGGTCCTACAGAGAGTGGTCAGCTGAACATACCTTGGGGTGGGGGGGGGCACTCCAGAAGATGCAAGACCACTGCTACAGTCAGGGAAAAGGTACCGCACTCACATGGCGAGCATGGAGAGACTCAGGAAGAGCTTTTTCCCCCAGGCCATCCGGCACCCGAATTACTCTATCTAATGTATATTACCACTATACCCAGAGGATCAGAATATCTAGTGTGTATAACATAACCACATGCAATGCAAATGTCAATACATCCACCGTATCCTCCTAATTATTAATTCATATCCATATAAAGCATGTACATAATCCATCCAGACCGGTATCTATATTATCTTACCTTTACCTTTATACTGTATAGAAACGGTACTTATTGTGTAATTTGTTAATTGAGTATTGGAGTTTATCTGTAAAAGAGCATAATCTTGGAGCCGTTAGCAACATTTCACTGTAACTGTACACCGTACATTACATGTGACAAATAAAGAAATCTTGAAATTTGAATATCCTCTCATCACCTTGGAAATGATTGTTTGCTTTTGCAATGCTTTTGTTTTTTCTCACCTGGACTACTGAAATTCTCTTTTCACCTGCCTCAGCAAGGCATCCCTGGACCGACTACAAATGATCCAGAACGCTGCTGCAAAGCTGCTGACTAGGTCCAGAAAGTCCTGTCACATTACTCCCATCCTGGCCTCCTTACACTGGCTCCCCATCAGTTTTAGGATCCAGTTTAAGGTACTTGTCTTCACTTTTAGAGCTCTGCATGGTCTGGCACCTGCGTACATCTGTGACCTGCTCCATCCCTACATCACTAGCAGGTCTCTCAGGTCATGTGACCTGCTCCATCCCTACATCACTAGCAGGTCTCTCAGGTCATGTGACCTGCTCCATCCCTACATCACTAGCAGGTCTCTCAGGTCATGTGACCTGCTCCATCCCTACATCACTAGCAGGTCTCTCAGGTCATGTGACCTGCTCCATCCCTACATCACTAGCAGGTCTCTCAGGTCATGTGACCTGCTCCATCCCTACATCACTAGCAGGTCTCGCAGGTCATGTGACCTGCTCCATCCCCACATCACTAGCAGGTCTCTCAGGTCATGTGACCTGCTCCATCCCCACATCACTAGCAGGTCTCTCAGGTCATGTGACCTGCTCCATCCCCACATCACTAGCAGGTCTCTCAGGATGTCTGACCAGGGCCTGTTGGTTGTCCCGCGCTCATGGCTAAAGGTGACTGAGCCTTTTAAGTCGTGGCTTCTAGGCTGTAGAAGCCTTCCACTGGACTTTAGATCTGTGGTCTATGTTGACACTTTTAAAACGCAGCTGAAGACTCTGTTCAGATATCTGTCTAGCCTGTTTGTTTGTCTGGCCTCCTGTTCCTTGTTTTTATGTTATAGCTTTTTTGTACCATTGTTTTTCATTATATTGCACCTGTGAAGCACTTTGTGGCCTCTGCTCTATGAAAGGTGCTATAGAAATAAAGTTTCCTTACATACTTCCTCTCTCCTCTCCTCCTTCATTCGCTCGACAGTTTCAAACAACAAAGCCAGACAACTTTTAACCATCGGCGTAACGAAGTTAGACCAGACATCACCGTCACCGACGACAACGGACACGTCCCCAAGGGCAGTGCGCGAGAGAGGAAGTACGAGACTGAAAACGTCCTTCCAGCGCCCGGCTCTTCTCTCCACTCACGCTTTAGTGACAGTTTTTTTTTATTCCGATTGTGAATTCAAAAGGAACAGTCACAGACAATGAAATATTTCAGAAGGAGTGCGGTGCCTGGACTGTGTCACGCGATAACGCTCTACTCAGAGCCGGAGAGAAGCAGGAGAGATAGTACAATCATCAACACATCGCACTGCCAACAGAGACGCGACAGAGTGCCAAGGCTAACTCAGACTTCAGACTGACTCTGTGTGTTCGCAAGAACAAAGAGGAGAACTAGCGGCACTGTTCATTCGTTACTTCTACCCCTCAAATCTACTGCATCTGCTTCTGCTCATAGACGCGTGCAGAAACACACACACACACTAACAAGGAAACACACAGTCCTCTTTCTTGAGAGTGTCTCATTGTCGGAGATCATATTTACCTGAACATGTACCATAGTCCAGAAGCGTCATGGGTTTAGAATCGTTCGCTCTATGCACTAATAGCCGGTCATTGTCGTCTGTGTGTGTGTGAATGTGTGTGCGTATGTATGAGAGAGATTGAATTCCACCACATTATCTGTGTGTGTGTGTGTGTGTGTGTGTGTGTGTGTGTGTGTGTATGTGTGCGTGTGTGTGTGCGTGCGTGTGTCTGTGTGCTCACGCCTACTGAATAGGAGAGAACAGAAAGGCAGCCAGCCACAAAGGTCGCTATAGCAACAGTAGAGTCCTGTAGAAAACCCCCCCTAGCATTATTCATCAGACACCGGCTCCTCCCACACACACACACACGCACATGCACGCACGCACGCACACACACACACACACACACACACACAGTTCCTAGCCTATCACAGGCCAGCGGGCCCTCTGCCCTGTCCTAATCAAAGGGGTTGGAGGGGTGGTCAGGGGGGAGTTGTCAGGAATGTCAAGTGCGTTTTTGGGGTGAAAGAGCCACAGTGTTTAGAACTACCTTGTCAGCTGACACCGGACCTGAACTGTGTGTGTGTGTGTGTGTGTGTGTGTGTGTGTGTGTGTGTGTGTGTGTGTGTGTGTGTAAGTGTGTGTGTGTGTGTGTGTGTGTGTGCTTGCGTGTGGGGATATGCATTTGTGTGTGTGTGTGTGTGTGTGTGTTTGTGTGTGTGTGTACGTGTGTGTGCATGTTTTGTGTTTATGTGTGTGTGTGTGTGTGTGTGTGTACGTTCAAATGTATGGATATACGTGTGTGTGTGTGTGTGTGGTGGGGGGGGTCTGTGGGACTGGGTGTAATCACAGTGAAGTTCTTGGAGCTGGAGTTGATGAGCGGATGAGAGCCGTGACCTTCAGCTTCACTACTCTCCCAATCAGCCAATAAGCCAATCAGCCAATCAGCCCACAGTGGGAGAGAGGGATGAGAGCAGTGAAAGGGACGGAAGGGAGGCTGAACACCGACTGATAAAAGGTTACCCTCCTCCCTCTCTCCTCCCCCTTTCTTCCCCCTCCCTCTATTTCCCTCTCTCCTCCCTCTCTCCGCAGAGTGAGAAAGTGATGGGGAGAGAGAGAGAGGGGGGGGGGCGGGGGGAGAGAGAGGGAGAGAGAGAG